>NC_134689.1:275778522-276095189 GCF_050947455.1 Rhinoderma darwinii
GTGTGAACAGCAATTATCGCACCGTTTTTCGCCCGCGGCCATTGAGCGCCGCGGGCATAAAACACGCTTTCTCCTGCCTCCCATTGAAGTCAATGGGAGGTCGGAGGCGGAAGCGCCCGAAGATAGGGCATGTCGCTTCTTTTTCCCGCGAGGCAGTTTTACTGCTCGCGGGAAAAAGACGCCGACGCCTCCCATTGAAATCAATGGGAGGCGTTCTCGGGCCGTTTCTGACGAGTTTTGCGACGCGGTTTCCGCGTCAAAAAACTCTGCAAAAGACCCCGTGTGAACATAGCCTTAAGATATAATAAAAAATACACAGCTGTGTAAGGGGATGCAGGACCACTCACCAATCGATGATTAGCAATGCAAATCCAACAAATTAGTAAAATGTGTTGAGAGAAACGTCAAAACATTATGCTCGCCGTTTGTAAATCTCATCTGTGCATGAGTCAAAGAGAAAAGCCGGAGGTCATATGTCGCTATGCAACAGAGAACGCCGGAAGTCTCACGCAATCAAGCCAACATCAACTGCGCATTTCCAAACAAAATCCGGTGAGCGTCTCATGTTGCATAGCAGCCATGCAATCAAAACAAACCATAGATTGTTCAAAACTACAAGATTATAGGTAAGTGAGAATTATAATGTCCTGGGTCATTCAATTTGGGAAAAAATTGGGGAAAATAATCCCTACTAAATATAAGCTCACAACGGAGAAGGGTGGCGAAATACTCAATAGACGATATTGCTAACGTCCCTGTATTGTTATAACGTCTGGTATATTTCTAGAGAAATAGAATAAATTATATGGTCCACACGTAAATACAAGGAACTACGGCCACACTTATGTGGTCAGTGAGATCCTTAAACCGTGTTCATGGAAACCGCATGTGTCACTTTCGTGAACATGGTGTATCACACTAAAACCGCAAAACCTATATCGGACCTGCAGGGGCCTGCTACGTAGCAGCTCATTTCCGCAAACTTTCCACCAGAATAAAAATTCAAATATGTAATGTAAAATAATATGTACATCTCAACACCCGTGACACTGTATGGTCTAAATAAAACATATATATTTATTTAATCTTGATACACCCCATTAACCCGTTAGTGACCGGCCCATCGTGTTTCTACGTCGGTCACTAACGGGCCTTATTCCGATGCCATAGACTTTTTACGTCGCGGCATCGGAATAAATAAACAGAGCAGGGAGCTGTCAAATCTCCCTGCTCTCAGCTGCTAGAGGCAGCTGAGGGCTAGGAGCGTCCCTGCTCTGCCGGGTGAGCTCGATATTAGTATCGATCTCACCCGTTTAACCCCTCAGATGCGGTGCTCAATAGCGAGCACCGCATCTGAGTGGTTTTGGAGAGAGGGAGGGAGCTCCCTCTCTCCCTCACCGACACCCGGCGATACGATCGCCGAGTGTCTGTGTCTCCAATGGCAGCCGGGGGCCTAATAAAGGCCCCCAGGTCTGCCTGGAGCGAATGCCTGCTAGATCATGCCGGAGGCATGACCTAGCAGATGCCTGTCCGTTTTAAACGGACAGGCATAATACACTGCAATACAGAAGTATTGCAGTGTATTATAATAGCGATCGCAGAATCGCATATTATAGTCCCCTAGTGGGACTAGTAAAAAAGTTAAAAAAAAAGTTTAATAAAGTTAATAAAAACAAAATGTGAAAAAAAAATGAAAAACCCACTTTTTCCCCTTACAAACTGCTTTACTATTAAAAAACCAAAATAAAGTAAAAAAGTTACACATATTTGGTATCGCCGCGTCCGTAACGACCCCGACTATAAATCTATGACATTATTTGACCCGCACGGTGAACGCTGTAAAAAATTATATTGCTGTTTTCTGTGAATCCTGACTTTAAAAAAATGTGATTAAAAAGTGATCAAAAAGTCACATCTACTGCAAAATGGTACCAATAAAAACTACAAGTCGTCCCGTAAAAAAAAAGCCCTCATAAAACTGCATCGGCGAAAAAATAAAAACGTTACGGCTCTTCAAATATGGAGACACAAAAACAAATAATTTAGAAAAAAAAGCTAATTTACTGTGTAAAAGTAGTAAAACATACAAAAACTATACAAATTTGGTATCGTTGCAATCGTAACAACCCGCTGAATAAAGTTATTGTGTTATTTATACCACACGGTAAACGGCGTAGATTTAGGACGCAAAAAAGAGTGGCGAAATTTCAGGTTTTTTTCTATTCCCCCCCAAAAAAAAGTTAATAAAAGTTAATCAATAAATAACATGTACCTCAAAACGGTGCTATTAAAAAATACAACTTGTCCCGCAAAAAACAAGACCTTATACAGCTATGTCGATGCAAAAATAAAAAGGTTATAGCTCTTGGAATGCGACGATTGAAAAACTTAAAAAATAGCTTGGTCATTAAGGTCCAAAATAGGCTGGTCATTAAGGGGTTAAAGGACCACAGGACATGACATGAATAAACAAAATAAAATTTCTGTTGTGGTTCTTGATTCACAATATGGCTTGATTGAGAGTGGTCCTGATGTTCAATATAATCTACAAATAACAAAAAATGTGAATTAGTAACTTTCAGTAACGAATACATCTGTGTCCTGTAAACACATATAAATATGATATAATCAAAGAATGAAAAAACAGAAAAGGAAAAAGGAAATAGAAAAGAGGGGGAAGGGCAAAAGATCAGAAAATAACCACTGGAAAGACAGGCACTCGGCTCAGCATAATTATAAAAATATCAAATTTATTAGCAAAATTAATGAAATAAGACAAGGTAGCATCAATTGCAGTCCTTTGTCTAAATAACAAAGTAAAACAACAACAAAAAAACAAACACATACATGAATCAGAAACATACAAAGACGTAACACACCCGGCCGGGTCAAAGATTAATTAGCCCACATACACTACCGTTTAGGGTCACTTAGAAATTTCCTTATTTTTGAAAGAAAAGCACAGTTTTTTTCAATGAAGATAACATTAAATTAATCAGAAATACACTCTATACATTGTTAATTTACTAAATGACTATTCTAGCTGCAAATGTCTGGTTTTTAATGCAATATCTACATAAGGGTATAGAGGCCCATTTCCAGCAACCATCACTCCAGTGTTCTAATGGTACATTGTGTTTGCTAACTGTGTTAGAAGGCTAATGGATGATTAGAAAACACTTGAAAACCCTTGTGCAATTATGTTAGCACCGCTGTAGACAGTTTTGCTGTTTAGAGGAGCTATAAAAATTACCTTCCTTTGAGCTAGGTGAGAATCTGGAGCATTACATTTGTGAGTTTGATTAAACTCTCAAAATGGCTAGAAAAAAGAGCTTTCATGTGAAACTCGACAGTCTATTCTTGTTCTTAGAAATGAAGGCTATTCCATGCGAGAAATTGCCAAGTAACTGAAGATTTCCTACAACGGTGTGTACTACTACCTTCAGAGGACAGCACACACAGGCTCTAACCAGAGTAGAAAGAGAAGTGGGAGGCCCCGCTGCACAACTGAGCAACAAGACAAGTACATTAGAGTCTCTAGTTTGAGAAATAGACGCCTCACAGGTCCTCAACTGGCAGCTTCATTAAATAGTACCCGCAAAACGCCAGTGTCAACGTCTACAGTGAAGAGGCGACTCCGGGATGCTGGCCTTCAGGGCAGAATGGCAAAGAAAAAGCCATATCTGAGACTGGCTAATAAAAGGAAAAGATTAATATGGGCAAAAGCACACAGACATTGGACAGAGGAAGATTGGAAAAAAGTGTTATGGACAGACAAATCGAAGTTTGAGGTGTTTGGATCACACAGAAGAACATTTGTGAGACGCAGAACAACTGAAAAGATGCTGGAAGTGTGCCTGACGCCACCTGTCAAGCATGGTGGAGGTAATGTGATGGTCTGGGGTTGCGTTGGTGCTGGTAAAGTGGGAGATTTGTACAAGCACGACGACGTACAGTTACTGAGCTTTTCCCGGTGCACACTGCCGGCGACAGTGTGCACCGGGAACCGGGAGGTCAGCTGTCGCCGACAGCTGACACTCCACTCTTGCCGGCCAGCGGTCCTTTGCCGCTTATTTCGGAGAATTAACCCCTTAAATTCGGCGATCGGTTGCAATCGCCGAATTTTGGGGGTTTCTAACTGTCACTGTCGGCGACAAGGTGTGCATCGGGAACTAGGAGATCAGCTGTCCCCGACAGCTGACACTCCAGTGTTGCCGATCAGCGGCTTATCGCCGCTAATTTCGGCAATTAACCCATTACATGCGGGGCTCAATTGCGATCTCCGCATGTAGGGGGTGTGTAGCACATCAGCAGCCCCCATGCAATCGTGGGGGCTGCTGATGCTTGTGATGGCATCCGGAGGCCAGGCAACGGCCTCCGGGTCTGCCATGTATGGAAGCCTATGAGGATCAACCTCTGCTGATCCTCTTAGACCAACTGTCAGAGTGACTGTGAAGTCACACTGACAGTTGGAATACATTACACTACCTAGGTAGTGTAATGTTTTCTAGCAGCGATAAGAGCTGCAGGTCAAAAAAATAAAGTGTAAAAAGTAAAAGAAAAGTTAATAAACAAAAAAATAAAGTGTAAAAAGTAAAAAAAAGTTAATAAAAATGTTTTATAAAAGTGTAAAAATAAGTTTTTATTTTCCTATAATAACTCATTTATTATAGGGAAAAAATGAAAACGTTAAAAAAAAAGTACACATATTTGGTATCACCGTGTTCGTAACGACCCAAACTATGAAACTATAATGTTAATTTTTCCGCATAGTGAACGCCGCAAACAAAATAAACGGAAAACTATGTCAGCATCGCTATTTTTTGGTCACCACCCCTCCCAAGATATAGAATAAAAAGTGATCAAAAAGTCATATTTACCCCAAAATAGTACCAATAAAAACTACAACCTGTCCCGCAAAAAACAAGACCTCCCACAGCTTTTTTTACAAAAAAAGTTACGGGTCAGAATAGCGTGTCTCAGAAAATAAATTATTTTATAGAAACGCAATTTTATTGTGCAAACGCTGCAAAACGTAAAAAAAAACAATACACATATGGCATCGGCACAATCGTACCGACCCGCAGGATAAAGTAAAACTTAATTTATTGCGCACGGTGAACGCTGTAAGAAATAAAGAATTTAAAAGCGCCAAAATCTTTGTTTTTTGGTCACCTTAGCCCTAAAAAAGATCCTGTGGGGTCAAAATGCTCACTATACCCTTAGAAAAATTCCTTGAGGGGTGTAGTTTCCAAAATAGGGTCACTTTTGGGGGATTTCCACTGTTTTGGTCCCTCCGGGGCGTTGCAAACCCGACATGGCACTGAAAACCAATCCAGCAAAATCTGCGCTCAAAAATCCATAAGGCGCTCCTTCCCTCCTGAGCCTTGCTGTGGGTCCAAACATTAGTTTACAACCACATATGGAGTATTGCCGTAATCGGGAGAAATTGCTTTACAAATGTTGGGCTGCTTTTTCTCCTTTATTCCTTGTAAAAATGTAAAAATTCTATATTTCCACAGAAAAATAGGTGCTTTTCATCTTCACAGACTAATTCCACTAAATTCTGCAAAAAAAATGTGGGGTCAAAATGCTAACTGTACCACTAGAAAAATGCCTTGAGGGGTGTAGTTTCCAAAATGGGGTCACTTTTGGGGGGTTTCGACTGTTTAGGTACCACAAGACCTCCTCAAACCTGACATGGTGCCTAAAATATATTTCTAAAAAAAGGAAGCCCCAAAATCCACTAGGTGCTCCTTTGCTTCTGAGACCTGTGCTTCAGTCCATTAGGACACTAGGGCCACATGTTGGATATTTCTAAAATCTGCAGAATCTGGGCAATAAATATTGAGTTGCGTTTCTCTGGTAAAACCTTCTGTGTTACAGATTTTTTTTTATTACAAATGAATTTCGGCAAAAAAAAATGAAATTTGTAAATTTCACCTCTACATTGCCTTAATTCCTGTGAAACGCCTAAAGGGTTAAAATACTTTCTGAATGTGGTTTTGAATACCTTGAGGGGTGCAGTTTTCAAAATGGGGTGATTTATGGGGACTTTCTAATATAGAAGGCCCTCAAAGCCACTTCAGAACTGAACTGGTCCGTGAAAAAATGGCCTATTGAAATTTTCTTGAAAATATGAGAAATTGCTGCTAAAGTTCTAAGCCTTGTAACGTCCTAGAAAAATAAAAGTACGTGAAAAAAAATGATGCAATAATAAAGTAGACATATGGGGGATGTTAACTAGTAACTATTTTGTGTGGTATTACTATCTGTTTTACAAGCTAACACATTTAAATTTAGAAAAATGGTAATTTTTGCTAAAATTTGAAGTTTTTCACAAATAAATATTGAATTTATCGACCAAATTTTTTCACTAACATAAAGTACAATATG
Source organism: Rhinoderma darwinii (assembly GCF_050947455.1). Taxonomy (NCBI): domain Eukaryota; kingdom Metazoa; phylum Chordata; class Amphibia; order Anura; family Rhinodermatidae; genus Rhinoderma; species Rhinoderma darwinii. Next base: position 275,784,919 of record NC_134689.1, read on the forward strand.
TCACGAGAAAACAATCTCAGAATCGCTTGGATAGGTAAAAGCGTTCCGGAGTTATTACCACATAAAGTGACACATGTCAGATTTGAAAAAATCATCTGTGTCCACAAGGCCAAAACAGGCTGTGTCCTAAAGGGGTTAAACAGACAGGCAGTAATACACTGCAATACAAAAGTATTGCAGTGTATTATAATAGCGATCGGAGAATCGCATATTAAAGTCCCCTAGTGGGACCAGTAAAAAAGTAAAAAAAAAGTTTAATAAAGTTAATTCAAAAATTTAAAAAAAAAATAATGAAAAACCCACCTTTTCCCCTTACAAAATGCTTTACTATTAAAAAACCAAAATAAAGTAAAAAAGTTACACATATTTGGTATCGTCGCATCTGTAACGACCCCGACTATAAATCTATTACATTATTTAACCCGCACGGTGAACGCCGTAAAAAATTTAATAAAAAAACTATGGAAAAATTGCTGTTTTCTGTGAATCCTGACTTTAAAAAAATGAGATAAAAAGTGATCAAAAAGTCGCATCTACTCCAAAATGGTACCAATAAAAACTACAAGTCTTCCCGCAAAAAAAAGCCCTCATACAACTGCATCGGCGGAACAATAAAAAAGTTATGGCTCTTCAAATATGAAGACACAAAAACAAATAATTTTGAAAAAAAAAGCGTTTTTACTGTGTAAAAGTAGTAAAACATACAAAAACTATACAAATTTGGTATCGTTGCAATCGTAACAACCCGCTGAATAAAGTCATTTATATCACACGGTAAACGGCGTAGATTTAAGACGCGAAAAAGAGTGGCGAAATTTCAGGTTTTTTTCCATTCCCCCCCAAAAAAAAGTTAATAAAAGTTAATCAATAAATAATATGAACCTCAAAATGGTGCTATTAAAAAATACAACTTGTCTAGCAAAAAACAAGACCTTATACAGCTATGTCGACGCAAAAATAAAAAGGTTATAGCTCTTGGAATACGACGATGGAAAAATGTAAAAAATGGCTTGGTCATTAAGGTTTAAAATAGGCTGGTCATTAAGGGGTTAACCCTCATCGAGTACAGTTACGTGATTTTGCGTGAAGGAGTTAACATGTTTAAATGCAACTGAATCTTTAATAGCTATGGATACCCCCACCTTCTTTTTGTCAATAGAAGCTGAAAAAACGTGAGGGAATCTTGAATGTTTAAAGAGGCTCTGTCACCAGATTATAAATGCCCTATCTCCTACATAATCTGATCGGCGCTGGAATGTAGATAGCAACAGTGGTTTATATTTTGAAAAACGATCATTTTTCAGCAAGTTATGAGTAATTTTAGATTTAGTTTCTTAATGCCCAACTGGGCGTGTTTTTACTTTTGACCAAGTGGGTGTTGTAAAGAAGTGTATGAGGCTGACCAATCAGTGATCAATCAGTGTCCTGCACTTCTCATTGTTCCAGCCCAGCTTCTTTCACTACACAATCTCACTGTGCTGTGGATCATGCTGGGCTGGAACTATGAGAAGTGTATAACGCTGATTGGTCACTGATTGGTCAGCCTCAAACACTTCTTTACAACACCCACTTGGTCAAAAGTAAAAACACACCCAGTTGGGCATTAAGAAACTAAATCTAAAATTGCTCATAACTTGCTCAAAAATGATCGTTTTTCAAAATAAAAACCACTGTTGTTATCTACATTACAGCGCCGATCAGATTATGTAGGAGACAGGGCACTTATAATCTGGTGACAGAGCCTCTTTAAGGAGAGGTATCTTTATTACATAAATGAGATTCCTGGGTACACAAAACATCACATCGTGATTTAACTGCTTCTTTCCAAAGTAGCGATCTTTTAAATGGAGAATTCAGCCCATGAACATTAAATGAAAGATTACCACAAATGAGTCAGAAAGCAATCAATCTTATTATCAACACACAACAGTAGAAAACTGATGAAATGAGTAGAGACAAAAAACTTATATTGAGATATATAACAGTATAACAAATATCCCACTTTCAGGGAAAAAGAAAAGGAGGCAAAAGTCAGTGGAACTTTGCTACCCTTTAACCCCTTCAAGACACAGCCTGTTTTGGCCTTCAGGACACAGCCAATTTTTTCAAATCTGACATGTTTCACTTTATGTGGTAATAACTCCGGAATGCTTTTACCTATCCAAGCGATTCTGAGATTATTTTCTCGTGACACATTGGACTTTATGTTACTGGCAAAATTTGCTCGATACATTAAGTATTTAATTGTGAAAAACCCCAAAATTTTGTGAAAAATTGCAAAAATTTGCATTTTTATAAAAATTTATATGTATCAGCTTGTAAGACAGATGGTAATACCACACAAAATTGTTGCTAATTAACATCACCCATATGTCTACTTTAGATTGGCATCGTTTTTTGAACATCCTTTTATTTTTCTATGACATCACAAGGCTTAGAACTTTTGCAGCAATTTCTCACATTTTCAAGAAAATTTCAAAAGGCTATTTTTACAGGGGCCAGTTCAGTTGTGAAGTGGATTTTAGGGCCTTATATATTAGAAACCCTCGATAAGTCACCCCATTTTAAAAACTTCACCCCTCAAAGTATTCAAAACAGCATTTAGAAAGTTTCTTAACCCTTTAGATGTTTCACAGGAATTAAGGCAAAGTAGATGTGAAATGTTCAAATTTCTTTTTTTTTTTGCAGAAATTCATTTTTCATCTATTTTTTTTGTAACACAGAAAGTTTTACCAGAGAAACGCAACTCAATATCTATTGCCCAGATTCTGCAGTTTTTAGAAATACCCCACATGTGGCCCTAGTGCACTTATTGACTGAAGCACCGGCCTCAGAAACAAAGGAACACCTAGAGGATTTTGGGGCCTCCTTTTTATTAGAAAATATTTTAGGCTCCATGTCGGGTTTGAAAGGCTCTTGCGGCACCAAAACAGTGGAAATCCCCCAAAAGTGACACCATTTTGGAAATTATACCCCTTGAGGAAATTATCTAGGGGTATAGTGAGCATTTTGACCCTGCAGGTTTTTTGCAGAAATTATTGGAAGTAGGCCGTGAAAATGAAAATCTACATTCTTTCAAAGAAAATGTAGGTTTAGCTAATTTTTTCTAATTTCCACAAGGACTAAAAGGAGAAAATGCACCACTACGTTTGTAAAGCAATTTCTCCCGAGTAAAACAATACCCCGCATGTGGTCATAAACGACTTTTTGGACACACGGCGGAGCTTAGAGGGGAAAGAGCGCCATTTGGCTTTTGGAGATCAAATTTAGCAGGAATGGTGTGCGGAGACCACGGCGCGTTTGCAAAGCCCCTAAGGGACCAAAACAGTGAAAACACCAAAAAAGTGACTCCATTTAGGAAACTACACCCCTTGAAGAATCCATCTAGGGGTGTAGTGAGCATTTTGAACCCACAGGGGTTTCATAGATTTTATTAGAATTGGGCAGTGAAGATAAAAAAAATCATTTTTTTCCAATAAGACGTAGCTTTAGCTCAACATTTTTAATTTTCTCAACAAATAAAGGAATAAAAGAACCCCAACATTTGTAAAGCAACTTCCCTGGAGTACGGCAATACCCCATTTGTGGTCATAAACTGCTGTTTGGGCATACGGCAAGGATCAGAATAGAAGGAGTGCAGTTTGGCTTTTGGAGCACAGATTTTTCTGGATTGGTTTCTTGACACCATCTCACTTTTGCAAAACTCCTAAGGTGCCAGTACAGTGGAAACTCCCCAAAAGTGACTCGATTCACGAAACTACACCCCTAGAGGAATTCATCTAGGGGTGTAGTGAGCATTTTGACCCCACAGGTGTTTCATAGATTTTATTAGAATTGGGCAGTGAAAATAAAAAAAATCCTTTTTCTTCAATAAGACGTAGTTTTAGCTGAAAATGTTTCATATTCTCAACAAATAAATGTAAAAGAGCACCCCAACACTTGTAAAGCAATTTCGCCTGTGTACGGCAATACCACATATGTGGTCATAAACTGCTGTTTAGGCACAGAGTAGGGCACAGAAGGGAAGGAGCGCCATTTGGCTTTTGGAGTACAGATTTTGCTGGATTGGTTTCTGGGCGCTATGTCGCATTTGCAAAGTCCCTGTGGGACCAAAACAGTAGATCCCCCCCAGAAGTGACCCCATTTTGGAAACTACACCCCTCAAGTTATTCACCTAGGGGTGTAGTGAGCATATTAACCCCACAGGTGATTGGCAGAAATTGGTGTGCACGTGATGTTGCAGAGTGAAAATGGTTTTTCAATAGATATGCCAATATGTGGCGCCCAGCTTGTGCCACTGGAGACACACACCCCAAAAATTGCTAAAAGGGTTCTCCCGGGTATGGCGATGCCATATATGTGGAAGTAAACTGCTGTTTGGGCACACTGTAGGGTTCAGAAGGGAGGTAGCGCCATTTGGCTTTTGGAGCGTGGATTTTGCTTGTAGTAGTTTTGTTTGGAGTCTTACTGGTGTTTCCGTTTATAATGTGGGGGCACATGTAAGGCGGGCGGAGTATATAAGGGGCATAGTCAGGTGGTATAGTGTGGTAAAAAAAACAATAAAATAATCCATAGATGTGTGTTACGCTGTGACACAATCCTTTCTGCACAGGCCGGTGTCGCACTAATAAATGGTCTTTTCTTATTCCCCTTTTGGTCCGCACTCCGCACCTTTGAAGTTTGGGGAATTTTGCTGGGAAAGTGTTGTCCTGGTATAATACGGGCACCGTCGCTTCCAGCAGATATGTTTGGGCCCTCCCCTTCCTGCATCCCTAATTTTAGGGGCCTTGATAATTCGCCACTTGAAACAGAAGAGACGTTCCCCTCGGGCCGGCACAACTGCATATTTTTATTTCTTGGCTTATTGGTGCCTTGACTAATTTTATTTTTTCATAGACGTAGTGGTATGAGGGCTGTTTTTTTTTGTGTGACGAGCTGTAGTTTTTATTGGTACCATTTTGGGGTACATGCGACTTTTTGATCACTTGTTATCCTTTTTTTTTGTGAGGCAAGGTGACCAAAAAACAGCAATTCTGCCATATTATTTTAGTTCTTTTTCTACAGCGTTCACCATGCGTTATAAATTACTTGTTACCTTTATTCTGCGGGTCAGTCCGATTCCGGTGATACCTAATTTATAGAACTTTTTATGTTTTACAACTTTTTGCACAATAAAATAACTTTTGTAAAGAGAATGGATTTTTTCTGTCGCCAAGTTGTGAGAGCCATAACGGTTTTAAATTTTTCGTCAACGGAGCTGTATGAGGGCTTGTTTTTAGCGAGACGAGTTATAGTTTTTATAGGTACAATTTTTAGGTACATGCGACTTTTTGATCACTTTTTATTTCAATTTTTGGAAGACAAAGTGACCAAAAAATAGCAATTATGTCAGTATTTTTTAGTTATTTTTTTTACGGCGTTCACTGTGTGGAATAAATAACATCATATTTTTATAGTTCAGGTCGTTACGGTCGCAGCGATACCAAATATGTATGGCTTTATTATTTTTTTCAATAATAAATTACTTGATAAGGGAAAAAGGGCGATTGTGTTTTGTGTTATTATTTGAAACTTTTATTGTATTTTTTACAACTTTTATTTTAACTTTTTTTACACTTTTTTTTACACTTTTCTTTAGTCCCACTAGGGGACTTGAAGGTCCAACTGTTTGTTTGATCTAATACATTGCACTACCTATGTAGTGCAATGTAATAGAACTGTCAGTTGTTCACTGACAGCAAGCCGATCAGGCTCCGCCTCTGGGCGGGGCCTAATCAGCTTACGTAATGGCAGACAGGAGTCCATTGTTAGGGCTCCTGTTGCTATGGTAGCAGTCGCCAGCCTTGCCATCGCGTGGCAAGGCTGCCGATTTGCTACGAACCTCTAGGATGCAGCGATCACAATGGATCGCTGCATCGAAGGGGTTAATGCCAGGAATCGGAGCTAGCTCCGGTTCCTGGCGATAGATCGGGGTGTCCGCTGTAACATACAGCGGACACCCACTGCTTCTGACGCCGGCTCAGCTTCTGAGCCGGAAGCTGAGCCGGCGCCATCTTGCCGATGGTACCGGAAGCCTCCCTCCTGGGCCCCGCCGACGACAGGGCATAGGAGGATTCCGTTGCTGGCGGACCGGGAGGTAAGCATTAGCCCTCCGATCGCCTTTGCAGCCACCGGCAACCCAGCGATCACGTTGCTGGGGTGCCGATGGCTATAAACTCCTCACATGCTGCGATCTCTATTGAACGCAGCATGTGAGGGGTTAATCGGTCGGATCTGAGGCGAGCTCCGGTCCTGGCCGATACATCAGGGTGCCAGCTGTAACATACAGCTGTCACCCGGGGTGATGTCGCTGGCTCAGCTCCTGAGCCAGCTTCATCTCCATGACGTACAGTTACGTGGAGATGCGGGAAAAGGCCGTCTCCCGTGACGTAACTGTACGTGAAATTGCGGGAAGGGGTTAACAAAGGGCCACGAAATCGGACCAAAGCAGAGAGGCACACACTTATCTGAAGCTTAGACATCTAAAAGGAAAGCAGAAGTAGAACAATCTCAATCTCCAACTTTGTGCTTAGAACGGATAACCTTTTCGGACCAGAGAGGCATCACCGTTTCTGGTCTGGTGTCTTGCTTGCGATGAGGACTGTTAGGTGGGGTTGAAAGGAGACCCCAAGATTGAAGAAGATCCCTTGCATCCGCCGGAGAGAAACATACATGTTGTGATCCATTTCTTGAAATTATAAGTTTGACCGGAAATCCCCACTTGTTCAAGATGCCTTTCTCTCTCAGGAGTTTGGTCATAGGTAAGTATTTCTTTCGATGTAACATAGTGGCCACGGAGAGGTCTGGATAAATCTATATATCTTGAAATTTATCCAGAAGTTCTGGAGATTTCTTTAGGGCTTTCAAAAAAATCGTCTTTGACATGGTAGAAATGGATACGTGCATTAGTATCTCTAGAAAGATGAGCAGCAATATGCCGCGGCTTGGGAATCCGGTGAATTCTGTCAATAGTTAGATCAAGATCAGAGCTTTGAGGAAGGACCAGGGACATAAGATCGTTCAAATATGGAGATAGCAACTCCAGAGTGATAGATTCTGGGATACCCCGAATTCGTACATTATTCCTTCTGGACCTATCTTCCAGATCCAGAACTTTGTTAGAAAGTCTCTGCACTTCTTCTTCTAAGGTAGCATTAGCATCAATCAAGGAGTTATGAGAAAATCTGCAATCTTGCTTTCAATATGATCTGTACGTGTAGCAATGGACTGAATATCAGACCTCAATTCCCCCATGGCTTGTCTAATATCCGTTTGAAGAGAATCTCTCAGTGAATTTAAAAGCTTTTTAATCACCGCCTCTGACACAGGGTGAGAGTACAGGGGATACTGCATCTCACTATCCAGAGATTCTGCTCTAGACGAGGGGGTAGGAGAGGAAGGAGGAAGTGATATACGCCTATTAACATCCGAGGACTGAGAACAAGAATTCTGAAAAATCTCTGTGAGTTTTGTAGGTTTGGACTTGGCATTTTTTTTTAGTCGTACCACCCATGGTGAGAAGGAAACACTTGTGCCGCAGGCAGAGAAACAGTCAAATATATATTAACATGCAACTTGTAGAATAGAAAAGGGACTATCACTCCCAAATCACTTCCACCAACAGGAGAGGAATGGAACGAGTCAGGTATAGTGCAGGAAAAGAAAGGCGGATCGCCAGCAGGCGACAAGCCCAATTTCCCAACTACCAAATTGGTAGTTGGGAAATTGGGCTTGTCGCCTGCTGGCGATCCTCCTTTCTTTTCCTGTTAATCATTATCGTGCCTGCCAACTACCTTGGGTCCCCCCCCCCCCTTTTTCTTGTGAGGTATAGTGCAGAACACTGTAATGAAGTTACTTAGCAAAAGTTTTGTAATGGCGGACAGTAGTGATGGTAGCAAATAGTATCAGATCAAAATGTCTGGCTGGGAGTACCGCATAGGACACGAGGTGTACTCACTGTGGAGAAGATGAAGGATGACTGAGGAAACCGGCGTAGGATACAGGGGGATCCTCATCTGCAGAGACCCGAGGTAAGGACATTAAAAACAGAGAGATGGCAGTTTCTTCTAGCATCAACACACTGTATCCCCAGAGGACGAGCAGAGAAACACTGCACCGTCCGCCTCACTAGACGCTGGGCTCCTGCTCCACTTTACTCCCCGGTCTCCACGTGTCTTAGGCCGCAGCGATACAGATGAAGTCTGACAAGCAGGAGACACGCCGGCAGCTCAAAATCTCTCTGCTCCTTCGCTCCGCAAGTACCTGAGGAATCCCCGGTGATTATTAACAGTCCACTTCCACAACAGAGGTTTAGTTTAGCCGATTTTAGCTTCAGTCAGCGGGAGAGCAAGATCTTATGCGTCCGCTCTCATACTGGTCCAGACCACTCCCCCTATTCAACCGTGTTTTAAATTCACACATGGTTGTTCCTCTTATGTCTTATAGACGGCCGTACAACTTACGCGATAAGTTAGTTAAAACTCATATATAAGAGTCATTTGTGGGTGCTCTACAGACCTTATTTAACCCTTTCCCGACATATGACGTATTCATACGTCATAGCCGGGTAGGGGAAGTATGGAACCCGCTCCATATGATGTTCCGTTCATCTCATCAAGGTGGGGACTGACATATGATGCTTCACAAACGTAAATTAAAATGGATATTTTTGTTAAACTCGTTGAGGCCTGATGGCCTCAATGTTGAATTTAATATGGCTAAGATTACTCAACATGTGTCGATTATCTCGCGACTGTATTTTTATACATTACATATTTGAATTTTTATTCTGGTGGAAAGTTTGCAGAAATTAGCTGCTACGTAGCAGGCCCCTGCAGGTCCGATATATGGTTTGCAGTTTTAGTGTGATACACCATGTTCACGAAAGTGACACATGCAGTTTCCACAAACCAGTATTAAGGATCTGTGGCTGTAGTTCCTTGTATCCACGTGTGGACCATACTATTTATTCTATTTCTCTAGAAATATACCAGACATCATAACAATACAGGGGCGTTAGCGATATCGTCTATTCAGTTTTTCGCCACCCTTCTCGGTTGTGAGCTTATATTTAGTAGGGATTTTATTTTCCCCAATTTTTTCCCAAATTGAATGACCCAGGACAAATAGTTCTCACCGTCCTATATCCTTGTCGTTTTGAACGAGGTATGGTTTGTTTTGGTTGCATGGTTGCTATGCAACATGAGACGCTCACTGGATTTTGTTTGGAAATGCGCAGTTGATGTTGGCTTGATTGCGTGACAGTTACGGCGTTCTCCGTTGAATAGCGACATATGACCTCTGGCTTTTCTCTTTGACGCATGCACAGATGAGATTTACAAACGCCGAGCATAATGTTTTGACGTTTGTCTCAACACATTTTACTAATTCATTGGATTTGCATTGCTAATCATTGATTGGTGAGTGGTCCTGCATCCCCTTACACAGCTGTGGATTTTTTGATTATATCTTAAATCAGGTATTTCCTGTATCATGTCAATATTTGTATGTATATTTATTATATATTTATTGTCACTTTTTCACTTTGTATCAATTTTATCTTTTGTTGATACCTTAAATTATTTTTCTTATCATGATTTTTGCCTTTCACAATTTTTTATTACTATGAGGCTAATTATGTAAGTTGAGAATGTGCTAAATAAACTAGGTTGAGCCCTTGTATCACTATGCTTGAAAATGGTCCTATTGTAGGACTGAAACATTGCACTGTCTGATGTTGCCTGAATAAATTATATTTTCTATTGTCTACCGGAGTGCTGCAAGATTTTCTTTAGAATACCATATATATATATAAATTTAAAAAAATGCACATCTTTAGTGATTTGTGTGCTCATAATAAAAATGTAAAACATGGAATTAATTAACCCTTCCCTCTTTAGCCACTTTTGACCTTCCTGACAGAGCCTCATTTTTCAACTCTGACATGTTTCACTATATGTGGTAATAACATCGGAATGCTTTCACCTATCCACGCGATTCTGAGACTGTTTTCTCGTGACACATTGGACTTTATGTTACTGGCAAAATTTGCTCGATATGTTCAGTATTTAATTGTGAAAAACACCAAATTTTATCGAAAAATTGCAAAAATTTGTATTTTTCTCAATTTAAATGTATCTGCTTGTAAGACAGGCAGTTATACCACACAAAATTGTTGCTAATTAACATCCCCCATATGTCTACTTTAGTTTGGCATCGTTTTTTGAACATCCTTTTATTTTTCTAGGTCGTTACAAGGCTTAGAACTTTAGCAGCAATTTCTCACATTTTCAAGAAAATTTCAAAAGGTTATTTTTGCAGGGGCCAGTTCAGTTGTGAAGTGGCTTTGAGGGCCTTATATATTAGAAACCCAAAAAAAGTCACCCCATTTTAAAAACTGCACCCCTCAAAGTATTGAAAACAGCATTTAGGACGTATCTTAACCTTTTAGACGTTTCACAGGAATTAAAGCAATGTAGAGGTGAAATTTACAAATTTTGTTTTTTTTTGCAGAAATTCATTTTTAATCCATTTTTTTTGTAACACAAAAAGTTTTACCAGAAAAATGCAACTCAATATTTATTGCTCAGGTTCCGCAGTTTATAGAAATATCCCACATGTGGCCCTAGTGTGCTACTGGACTGAAACACAGGCCTCAGAAGCAAAGGAGCACCTAGTGGATTTTGGGGCCTTATTTTTATTAGAATATATTTTAGGCACCGTTTCAGGTTTGAAGGGCTCTTTCGGTGCCAAAACAGTGGGAATCCCCCAAAATTGACCCCATTTAGGAAACTACACACCTCAAGGAAATTATCTAGGGGTGTAGTGAGCATTTTGACCCCACAGGTTTTTTACAGAAATTATTGGAAGTAGGCCATGAAAATTAATATCTAAATTTTTTCAAAGAAAATGTAGGTTTAGCGATTTTTTTTTCTCATTTTCACAAGGACTAAAAGAGAAAAAGCACTGCAAAATATGTAAAGCAATTTCTCCGGATTAAACCAATACCCCACATGTAGTTATAAACGACTGTTTGGACACATGGCAGGGCTTAGAAGCGAAAGAGCGCTATTTGGCTTTTGGAACTCAAATACAGCAGGAATGGTTTGCGGAGGCCAGGTCACATTTACAAAGCTCTGAGGGGACAAAACAGTGGAAACCCCCCACAAGTGACCCCATTTTGGAAACTACACCAATTTCTAAACCCTTTAGACGTTTCACAGGAATAAAAGCAATGTAGAGGTGAAATTTACAAATTTAGGTTTATTTTGCAGAAATTCTTTTTTAATCAATTTTTTTTGTAACATAGAAAGTTTTACCAGAAAAATGCAACTCAATATTTATTGCCCAGGTTCCGCAGTTTTTATAAATATCCCACATGTGGCCCTAGTGTGCTACTGGACTGAAGCACAGGCCTCAGAAGCAAAGGAGCACCTAGTTAATTTTGGGGCCTTATTTTTATTACAATATATTTTAGGCACCATGTCAGGTTTGAAGGGCTCTTGCGGTGCCAAAACAGTGGAAATCCCCCAAAATTTACCCCATTTGGGAAACTACACACCTCAAGGAAATGATCTAGGGGTGTAGTAAGCATTTTGACCGCACAGGTTTTTTACAGAAATTATTGGAAGTAGGTCGTGAAAATTAATATCTACATTTTTTCAAAGAAAATGTAGGTTTAGCGATTTTTTTTCTCATTTCCACAAGGACTAAAAGAGAAAAAGCACTGCAAAATATGTAAAGCAATTTCTCCGGATTAAACCAATACCCCACATGTAGTTATAAACGACTGTTTGGACACACGGCAGGGCTTAGAAGTGAAAGAGCGCTATTTGGCTTTTGGAACTCAAATACAGCAGGAATGGTTTGCGGAGGCCAGGTCACATTTACAAAGCCCTGAGGGGACAAAACAGTGGAATCCCCCCACAAGTGACCCCATTTTGGAAACTACACCCATTTCTAAACCCTTTAGACGTTTCACAGGAATAAAAGCAATGTAGAGGTGAAATTTACAAATTTAGGTTTATTTTGCAAAAATTCATTTTTAATCAATTTTTTTTGTAACACAGAAAGTTTTACCAGAAAAATGCAACTCAATATTTATTGCCCAGGTTCCGCAGTTTTTATAAATATCCCACATGTGGCCCTAGTGTGCTACTGGACTTAAGCACAGGCCTCAGAAGCAAAGGAGCACCTAGTTAATTTTGGGGCCTTATTTTTATTACAATATATTTTAGGCACCATGTCAGGTTTGAAGGACTCTTGCGGTGCCAAAACAGTGGAAATCCCCCCAAATTGACCCCATTTGGGAAACTACACACCTCAAGGAAATGATCTAGGGGTGTAGTAAGAATTTTGACCGCACAGGTTTTTTACAGAAATTATTGGAAGTAGGCCGTGAAAATTAATATCTAAATTTTTTCAAAGAAAATGTAGGTTTAGCGATTTTTTTTTCTCATTTCCACAAGGACTAAACGAGAAAAAGCACTGCAAAATATGTAAAGCAATTTCTCCCGAGTAAAACAATACTCCACATGTGGTAATAACCGGTTGTTTGGAGACACGGCGAGGCTGAGAAGGGAAAGAGCTCTATTTGGCTTTTGGAACTCAAATTCAGCAGGAGTGGTTTGCGGAGGCCATGTCACATTTACAAAGCCCTGAGGGGACAAAACAGTGGAAACCCCCCATAAGTGACCCTATTTGGGAAACTACACCCATTGAGGAAATTATCTAGGGGTATAGTGAGCGTTTTGACCACACAGGTTTTTTGCAGAAATTATTGGAAGTAGGCCCTGAAAATGACAATCTAAATTTTTTCAAAGAAAATGTCGGTTTAGCTAATTTTTTGTAATTTCTACAGCTGACTTTCACCGCTGATGACGCCGGATCAGCTCCTGAGCCGGCGCCATCTTGCCGGCGGCTACGGAAGCCGATCAGGCTCCGGCACTGGGCGGGACCTGACCGGCGTCCGTGATAGGCAGACCGGGAGGCCAGTATTAGGCCTCCGGTTGCCATTGCAGCCACCGGAACCCCTGCATTTTCATTGCTGGGGTTCCGATGAGCTGCAAACACCTTAGGTGCAGCGATGGCGTTTGAGCGCTGCACTTAAGGGGTTAATGGCAGGGATCAAAGCTAATTTCAGTCCCCGTTATCACAGCCGGATGTCAGCTGTAAGATACCGCTGAGATCCGGCGATGATGGCACCAGCTCAGCTTCTGAGCCGGTGCCAAACATTTGGCGTATGGATACGACAATTTGCGGGAAGTCATGGATTTCCATGGCGTACCCATACGGCAAATATCGGGAAGGGGTTAAACTAATCTAGAAAATTAAAGCCTTATAAGTCTTGTAAAAAAACAAAGTAAAAATAGTTGTGATATTAAAAGCGGTTGCAATTACATTATTTCTTAAACAAGTGAATATCAAAAATTGAAAATTTGACCTGGACACAGGGGCATCAATGAGCCTTGGTCATGAAAGGGTTAAACAGGGTTATGTATTAACTCAAAGATGATCAACATTTCTGTATGTACACGACACAATTTCCATGAGAAATAACTTCCCTTAACCCGTTAGTGACCGCCAATACGCCTTTTAACGGCGGCCACTAACGGGCTTTATTCTGATACATACGCCTTTTCACGGCACTGCATCAGAATAAAATTGCGGCGCCGTGAAAGGAGATAGCTCCCTGCTCTCAGCTACCGGAGGTAGCTGAGGGCTTGGAGCACACTCTGGGGACCGTTGTTTGCGGTTCCCAAACCGGCGATCGCCGGTATTCAACGAATACCGGCGACCGCCGTTACAATTAGTGCAGCGGTGGAAAATCGTCATTTTTATCTCCTCTCACCATGAATGTTTGGTGAGAGGAGATAAAAAACTAACCTGAAGGGCCTCCGATGCCCGCGATCGTGCCCCCCTTCTCTTCTCCTCCTGCAGCTGCCGGGAAGAGAAAAAAAATGGCGCCCGCGCATGCGCACACAATCTAATTAAGATTGCGGCGCCGTGCAGAGTGATAGCTCCCTGCCCTCAGCTACCAGAGGTAGCTGAGGGCTTGGAGCACAGTCTGGGGACCGTTGTTTGCGGTCCCCAAACCGGCGATCGCCGGTATTCAACGAATACCGGCGATCGCCGTTACAATTAATGCAGCATTGTAAATCTAACTTTTTATCTCCTCTCACCATGAATGTTTGGTGAGAGGAGATAAAAAACTACTTGTTAGGCCTCCGATCGTGCCCCCCTCCCCCCTCCCCCCAACCGCCGGGAAAAAAATAAAAAATGGCGCACGCATGCGCTGTCAGTTGAAAGGCAGCTATTCTGCCTGTAAATGGAAACTGATCAGGGACCGTTATAATTGGTCCCTGATCAGATGGTCACTGTGATATACCTATCACAGTGACCATAGTCCCATATTTTCAAAATACAGCACAAGATTTGTGCTCTTTCCCTCCCTCCCTCCTCTCACTGTAGTTGATCTATGAGAGGAGAGAGAGAAATACTATACAAATCTTGTGCTGTATTATACTGTAAAATAAACCACATACTTACTCGCCAGTGTTCCGATATTATCCGAATATTGTCCGTAATTTACCCCAGATTACCCGTAATCACCCCAGATTAACGTAATCACCCCAGATTACCCGTAATCACCCCAGATTACCCGTAATTACCCCAGATTACCCGTAATTACCCCAGATTACCCGTAATTACCCCAGATTACACGTAATTACCCCAGATTACACGTAATCACCCCCGTTTTTTTTTTGTCTTCTAAAAAAAAAATAAAAAAAAAAATATTAGTGTGGTGAACATGAACCGCAGGAGCCGCAGAATGTTCTCTGCAGAGCAGGCATACGCCATGCGCTATGCTCTAGTGGTTCCGGCAGTGATACGGACACTGCGTCAGAAGCAGAACTTGGCTCAGAAAGCGACACAAGTTCTGCTTCTGCCACTGGACACCCAGCCCTATGGTGGTGGACGCAGCGGTCAGCGGTGAAGCGTCAGGAGACGGGCCTAGTACTGCAGTCCCTTCCGCAATTTGGGATCTTGCAATTGCTTTCTCCCCCCAAGTTTTGCCATTTACAGCGACTCCAGGCATCAACGCAGATGTCTCAAATTTTAGTCCCTATAATTTTTTTCATTTGTTTATAGGCGATCAGGTCCTGGAACTAATCGTCCAGCAGACGAATTTATACGCCAGGCAATTTGGCACCCAAAATCCCAGGTCTTGCTATGCCAGAGGATGGATCCCCACAACAGTTTCTGAAATAAAAAAAAATGTGGGAATTACCCTAAACATGGGGATAGTAAAAAAAACCTCTATCCGCTCCTATTGGGCTACCAGCGCTATCCATAGCACGCCTGTATTTGCAGCCGTTATGGCCCGAACGCGCTATGAGACTCTAATGCGTTTCATGCATTTTTCTGACAATACACAAATCCCCCCAAGAAGTGACCCAGCCTATGATCGCCTCAACAAACTGAGACCCCTAATCTCCCTCCTAAGTGACTCATTTTTCAATTTATACACCCCAGGCCAAAAACTAGCGGTAGATGAGTCCCTTATGTCCTTCAAGGGCCGTCTATCGTTTCGACAATACATCCCCTCCAAAAGAGCCCGATACGGAGTGAAACTCTATAAGGTGTGTGAGAGCACAACGGGCTACACCTGTGGCTTTTTCATTTATGAGGGCAGGGACCGCCACCTTAATCCCCCAGGATGCCCAGAGGATATTGGCATTAGTGGGAAAATTGTCTGGGAACTCATGGTGCCATTCCTACAAAAAGGGTACCATGTGTACACCGACAATTACTACACCAGTGTCCCCCTGTATAAGTCCCTCCATGCTGCGAATACAGGGGCCTGTGGGACGGTACGAAAAAATAGAGTCGGCTTCCCACAACGACTGGTGTCCAGGCGACTAGTAAGGGGTGCCTCACTCTCATTTGCAAGTGACCAGTTGCTCGCTGTCAAATGGAGTGACAAAAAGGACGTGTACATGCTCTCCACCGTGCACGAGGACACCACAGTGGCAGTAAGAGAGAGGGGCGCTACCTCTGATAAGAGGAAACCGGTCTGCGTGGTGGACTATAACAAATTCATGGGGGGAGTCGATCTATCTGACCAGGTCCTACAACCGTACCTGGTCAAGCGCAAAACTAGGGCCTGGTATAAAAAGGTAGCGATCTACCTTATCCAGATGGCCACTTACAACAGCTATGTGCTGTACAAGACCCAGGGAACGCTCAGTTTCCTCCAGTATCAGGAGAAAATTATAGAGCACCTCCTGTTTGACTCCCCCGCACCTAGAGACTCCTTCGAGTCAGAGGATGTCAAAAGGCTCACTGAGCGCCACTTCCTTCACCCCGTCCCTGCCTCTGTGAACCAAAGATACCCCCAAAAGAGATGCCGGGTGTGCAGTAAACACGGAAGGAGGAGCGATTCCCGGTTTTACTGCCCCATGTGCCCTTCAAATCCAGGCCTGTGCAACTACCCCTGTTTTGAGACCTACCACACTGTTTCTAATTATTAATTTTATCTATAATTTAGGGAAAACCAAAAAGGGTGGGGTGGGGGGGGGATTCTTTTTAGGGAGTCAATTTCATTTATGCATATTTTTTTGTTTAGTTTCTGGGCTTTCCAAGGGAGGGAGGGATTCTCATGGGGAGGTTTATTTATTTCAGACTGTAAAACTAAATTTCCCCTAGATTTTTTTTTATACAATTCCTGGACAAGTAAATCCAGGACTTGATCACTCACAAATGAATACAGTTTATTGTGCAGGAGCCCACATCTGTCTATTCAGAACATGGACCCCACAAGTGTTCTTGAAATAAAAAATAAATGTGGGCATTGCATTTATTAGTAGATAAATCCAACACCTGCGGCCCGTGCCGCCCCTGAATTAGTGGAAGTCGTGCATTTTAGCAATGGTTACAAGAATAAATTGGGGATGTATTTCCTTTTTCTTATGACTATGTCCTGCCACATACAGCGGTTACATTCCTAATTCTGTACCGTGATACGGGCATGATATTTTCTTTTTGGAGGATCTCTAATAATCGAGCTGTTCCTTATCAATACACCATGGGCTTTGTTACGGTTCTTCTGGAAATACTGACATAATTTTGGGGATTAGTGATCCTTTACTGTTCCTATAGATGGTTTTGGACACTGTCCCTTTATATATTCTGTATGTGATTGGTTGTTTTGTGCACATAGCGGTTCCTACCTTGCCGGGCAGGGGCCTGTTATGGTGTACCGCGTCACTTGGCACATTCGTCCCTCATAAGGATTGATGGAGCTAAAGAGACGTTGTACAACCAGTCACTGAAAAAAAAATCCTTGTCATGACAGCCCTGCAGGTGTTCTTCTATCTAGTGAACAGACTCGAGTTTGCAACATAGTTGGATACATTTTCCTCCATTTGTTTGAAGATATTGCCCGTCACTCCAGTACAGTTTATTTTTTCCTCTCTGACTGATTTTATATTAGGGCAGAATTCTGTCCACAATGACATCATAATGGCACCAACTGCTTCTTCAGCAAGACATAGTCATAAGTACAGGCAAATACGTCTATAGCGACATGTATCCATTATGAATACACGGCTTCACTTCTCTTCTGTATGCCGCACAAATGTATTAGGGTATGTGCACACACACTAATTACGTCCGTAATTGACGGACGTATTTCGGCCGCAAGTACCGGACCGAACACAGTGCAGGGAGCCGGGCTCCTAGCATCATACTTATGTACGATGCTAGGAGTCCCTGCCTCGCTGCAGGACAACTGTCTCGTACTGAAAACATGATTACAGTACGGGACAGTTGTCCTGCAGCGAGGCAGGGACTCCTAGCATCGTACATAAGTATGATGCTAGGAGCCCGGCTCCCTGCACTGTGTTCGGTCCGGTACTTGCGGCCGAAATACGTCCGTCAATTACAGACGTAATTAGTGTGTGTGCACATACCCTTAATGTGGCATATTTCTAACAAAATAACCTTCTACCACGTCTCCTCTATTTCATGTGGAAACATAATAAGAGTTTGAAGAAAACATTATATACCCATAGTGTCTGAAATGATACCCATTATTTCCTCCTTTAAAAAATTTTTGGTCCGCATGCCCACTACACCACTAGATGAATACCTTTAGGGGTTTCGTTTTTAAAATGGGGTCATTTCTGCGTGGTTTATTTTTTTTGTTCAGGCAGCTCAATGCCTCTAAATGCATGATATGGGGCCGAGAATTTATTCAATTGTGCCCTGAAAGCCAAAGGGTGCTCCCTCTCTTTTTGGCCCAGCCACACGTCTAATAAGCAGATTGGGGCAACAATGAGAGTATTTTTGAAAACAGGAGAAACCGGGTGATAGATTTTGGGGTGTGTTTCTTCATTTTCATGTTCGCTTTACAAAGAAATCGGTCTTCAAAGTGGTACTTTTATGAAAAAAGTGATGTTTAATTTTTTTTCACCTGCTATGCATTAAATTTAGCAAAAAACTGTGGGGTCAAAATACTCACTATACCCCTAGATAAATACCTTAAGGGGTCTAGTTTTCTAAATGGGGTCGTTTATGGGGAGTTTCTATCGTTCTTGCAGCTCAAAACCTCTCCAAATGCACATTGGGGCCTAAAACATTTTCAAGCAAAATAGGAGTCCTGAAAGCCTCCGGGTGTTCTCTTCCTTTGGGGCCCTGCTGTGTGTCCAGGCAATGCATTAGGGTAACAATGGGGGCATTTTTGAAAACAGGAGAAACAGGGTGATAGATTTTGGGGTGTGTTTCTTCAGTCTTATGGTCGCTTTACACAGAAATCTGTCTTAAAAAGTGATACTTTTATGAAAAAAGTGATTTTTTTTTTTCCACCTGCTATGCATTAAATTGAGCAAAAAACTGTGGAGTCAAAATACTCACTACACCCCTACATAAATACCTTAAGGGGTCTAGTTTTCTAAATGGGGTAGTTTATGGGGAGTTTCTATCGTTCTGGTAGCTCAAAACCTCTCCAAATATACAGTGGGGCCTAAACCATTTTCAAGCAAAATAGGAGTCCTGAAAGCCTCCGGGTGCTCCCTTTCTTTCGGGCCCTGCTGTGTGTCCAGGCAACACATTAGGGTCACAATGGGGGCATTTTTGAAAACAGGAGAAACAGGGTGATAGATTTTGGCATGTGTTTCTTCATTCTTATGGTCGCTTTACACAGAAATCGGTCTTCAAAGTGATACTTTTATGAAAAAAGTGATTTTTTATTTTTTTTTCACCTGCTATGCATTAAATTTAGCAAAAAACTGTGGGGTCAAAATACTCACTACACCCCTAGATAAATACCTTAAGTGGTCTAGTTTTCTAAATGGGGTCGATTATGGGGAGTTTCTATCGTTCTGGTAGTTCAAAACCTCTCCAAATATACAGTGGGGCCTAAAACATTTTCAATCAAAATATGAGTTCTGAAAGCCTCCGGGTGCTCCCTTCCTTTCAAGCCCTGCTGTGTGTCCAGGCAATGCATTAGAGTCACAATGGGTGAATTTTTGAAAACAGGAGAAACAGGGTGATAGATTTTGGGGTGTGTTTCTTCATTCTTATGGTCGCTTTACACAGAAATCGGTCTTCAAAGTGATATTTTTATGGAAAAAGTGATTTTTTATTTTTTTTCACCTGCTATGCATTAAATTTAGCAAAAAACTGTGGGGTCAAAATACTCAGTACACCCCTAGATAAATACCTTAAGGGGTCTAGTTTTCTAAATGGGGTCGTTTATGGGGAGTTTCTATCGTTCTGGTAGTTCACAACCTCTCCAAATATACAGTGGGGCCTAAAACATTTTCAAGCCAAATATGAGTCCTGAAAGCCTCCGGGTGCTCCCTTCCTTTCAAGCCCTGCTGTGTGTCCAGGCAATGCATTAGAGTCACAATGGGTGAATTTTTGAAAACAGGAGAAACAGGGTGATAGATTTTGGGGTGTGTTTCTTCATTCTTATGGTCGCTTTACACAGAAATCGGTCTTCAAAGTGATATTTTTATGGAAAAAGTGATTTTTTATTTTTTTTCACCTGCTATGCATTAAATTTAGCAAAAAACTGTGGGGTCAAAATACTCAGTACACCCCTAGATAAATACCTTAAGGGGTCTAGTTTTCTAAATGGGGTCGTTTATGGGGAGTTTCTATCGTTCTGGTAGTTCACAACCTCTCCAAATATACAGTGGGGCCTAAAACATTTTCAAGCCAAATATGAGTCCTGAAAGCCTCCGGGTGCTCCCTTCCTTTCAAGCCCTGCTGTGTGTCCAGGCAATGCATTAGAGTCACAATGGGGGCATTTTTGAAAACAGGAGAAACAGGGTGATAGATTTTGGGGTGTGTTTCTTCAGTCTTATGGTCGCTTTACACAGAAATCGGTCTTCAAAGTGATATTTTTATGGAAAAAGTGATTTTTTATTTTTTTTCACCTGCTATGCATTAAATTTAGCAAAAAACTGTGGGGTCAAAATACTCAGTACACCCCTAGATAAATACCTTAAGGGGTCTAGTTTTCTAAATGGGGTCGTTTATGGGGAGTTTCTATCGTTCTGGTAGCTCAAAACCTCTCCAAATATACAGTGGGGCCTAAAACATTTTCAAGCAAAATATGAGACCTGAAAGTCTCCGGGTGTTCCCTTCCTTTCGGGCCCTGCCGTGTGTCCAGGCAATGCATTAGAGTCACAATGGGGGCATTTTTGAAAACAGGAGAAACAGGGTGATAGATTTTGGGGTGTGTTTCTTCATTCTCATGGTCGCTTTACAAAGAAATCGGTCTTCAAAGTTATACTTTTATGAAAAAAGTAAGATTATATTTTTTTACGCCTGCTTTGCATGAATTCTTACAAAAAAACTGTGGGGTCAAATTACTTACAACACCCCTTAATAAATACCTTAAGGGGTGTAGTTTGCAAAATGGGGTCACTTGTGGGGGTTTCCACCATTCTGACACCTATGAGCCTCTGAAAACCTGGCTTGGTGCAGGAAAACCAAATGTACTTCAAAATGTATAAAATTATTACTAAACTTGTAAGTCTTCTAAATTGCTCCAAAAAAATTTTTTTTATTCAAAAGTGCTGCCAAAATAGAGTAAAGAGATGGAAATATATATTTAATAAAAAAAATTGTACTGTATGTATGTACATATGTGACATATTGCCGTTAAAAATAGGGAAAAATGATAATTTTTACAAAATTTCTTCATTTTTTCTATTTTTTTATTAATTTCCGTAAATCGTATCAGTCTACTTTTACCACTAAAATAAAGTACAACAAGTGACGAAAAAACAATGTCAGAATTACTTGGATATTCAAAACTTTCGCTGAGTTATTCTCTGATAAGGTCACACATACCAGATTTAACAAATCTGGCTTGGTCATTAAGGCCCAAACAGGCCCGGTCATTAAGGGGTTAATGTTTATTATCCTAAAATACTTTAGAGCAAAAAAATGAATGTTTTTTAGTTTAGCAGGTAAGATTTTAATATATCATTATTATAGTTAATTTACATTGCATAGACTATGCCAGGCTGTCTTATGCCAAAGTATGAGATTGCTGTAGTGAATGCCACTTTATTCAATGAATAAAGAAAGATAATTGCTGGCAGAACAAACCACCAAAGTAGAAAAAGGCAGCTCAGTCAGAGAGTTTCTGCTTCCATCAGCAGTGAGGACACTTATGTCTCTGCGGAGAATGAAAAGATAAATGAAAGGATAACAGGAATGCACTTGAAAGCACTTAAATGGATTCAATTCTTTAAAAAAATATGTGGACAATGTCAAAGGATTCACTGCATTGTCTATATTATCATTACTTTGTTCAGCAGTCAAGAAATTTTGTCTTATGCTTCTTGTTTTGTGGGTCTATTCTATTTACTCTGTTTCTTGTTCTGATTTGTTTTTTTATAATTTATCTGCTCAAATGAAATTCAACAGTACTCAACAGATCTCATCATTCGCGAACAAAAAGAGGCCACTTGTGAGTTTACAGTATGTCTCCCGGAAAGATAAAGCTGGTCCGTAAACATGTGCAATATATCTAAACTATCCAATGTTTTCCTTAAGGGATAGAATCTTCAAAGGAGTTGGCTTTAACCCCTTATTGACCGGTCCTGAAAAAACCTTAATGACCAGCTACATTTTTCCGTTTTTACCTCCCTGCCTTTCAGCAGCCATAACTTTTTTATATTTTCATTGATGTGACCGTATGAGGCCTTGTTTTATGTGGGAGAAATTTTTCACA
Organism: Rhinoderma darwinii; assembly: GCF_050947455.1. Taxonomy (NCBI): domain Eukaryota; kingdom Metazoa; phylum Chordata; class Amphibia; order Anura; family Rhinodermatidae; genus Rhinoderma; species Rhinoderma darwinii. Next base: position 275,807,213 of record NC_134689.1, read on the forward strand.
GTTTGGGGGGTAGAAAAAAACGTGCATAGGGGCAATAAAATATATTTTATGCAAAATAATGACTTTTTTTTGGACATTTTTTTTTGTAACTTTTTTTTAAATCCCATTGAGGCAGGAGTTTCAATCACGCGGCCAGCGGACACAGAGCCGCTAGTATAGGCTCTGCTCTGGGACTCTGTCACTTTATATGTGGGCACTGTGGTACTATGTGGGCACTGTGGCACTATCTACAGTGGGCACTGTGGCACTATCTACAGTGGGCAATGTGGCACTATGCAGGCACTTTGGTACTATGTGGGCACTGGCCCTATTAGGGCATTATCTACAGTGGGCACTGTGGCACTATCTACAGGGACATTGCAGCATTATCTACATGGGCACTGTGGTGATTTCAGGGGGTTGGGACAAAAAAAACTTGACAAATGAAATCCATCCTTTTTTTTAACGGCCATGAAAAACAAATGGCAAACGGATGACAAATGGCCATTAAAAATTGACAGACGGACTGGAAATGGATGAAAATTAGACACACTGATGCAAAACAGCCATGAAACACTGACAATTGATCAGTTTTTAACCCCTTCCCTCTTTGGCCACTTTTGACCTGCCTGACAGAGCCTCATTTTTCAAATCTGACATGTTTCACTTTATGTGGTAATAACTCCGGAATGCTTGTACCTATCCAAGTGATTCTGAGATTGTTTTCTCGTGACACATTGGACTTTATGTTACTGGCAAAATTTGCTCGATATGTTCAGTATTTAATTGCGAAAAACACCAAAATTTAGCGAAAAATTACAAAAATAAGCATTTTTCTCAAGTTAAATGTATCTGCTTGTAAGACAGGCAGTTATAACACACAAAATTGTTCCTAATTAACATCCCCCATATGTCTACTTTAGATTGGCATCATTTTTTGAACATCCTTTTATTTTTCTAGGACGTTACAAGGCTATGAACTTTAGCAGCAATTTCTCACATTTTCAAGAAAATTTTCAAAAGGCTATTTTTACAGGGACCAGTTCAGTTGTGAAGCGGATTTTAGGGCCTTATATATTAGAAACCCCAAAAAAGCCACCCCATTTTAAAAACTTCACCCCTCAAAGTATTCAAAACAGCATTTAGAAAATGTCTTAACCCTTTAGACATTTCACGGGAATTAAAGCAAAGTAGGGGTGAAATTTACAAATTTCATATTTTTTTTGCAGAAATAAATATTTAATACAATATTTTTTTATAACACAGAAGCTTTTACCAGAGAAATGCAATTCAATATTTATTGCCCAGGTTCTGCAGTTTTAGGAAATATCCCACATGTGGCCGTAGCGTGCTACTGGAATGAAGCAGAGGAGCACCTAGAGGATTTTGGGGCCTTATTTTTATTACAATATATTTAAGGCACCGTGTCAGGTTTGAAGGGCTCTTGCGGTGCCAAAACAGTGAAAATCCCCCAAAAGTGACCCATTTGGGAAACTACACACCTCAAGGAAATGATCTAGGAGCATTGTGAGCATTTTGACTGCACAGGTTTTTTACAGAAATTATTGGAAGTAGGCCGTGAAATTTAAAATCTACATTTTTTCAAAGAAAATGTAGGTTTAGCGATTTTTTTTTTCTCATTTCCACAAGGACTAAAGGAGAAAAAGCACCGCAAAATTTGTAAAGCAATTTCTTCCGAGTAAAACCATACCCCACATGTGGTCATAGACGGCTGTTTGGACACACGGCAAGGCTTAGAAGAGAAAGAGCGCTATTTGGCTTTTGGAGTTCACATTTAGCAGGAATGGTTTGCGGACGCCATGTCACATTTACAAAGCCCTGAGGGGACAAAACATTGGAAACCCCCCACAAGTGACCCCATTTTGGAAACTACACCCATTGACGAAATTATCTAGGGGTATAGTGAGCGTTTTGACCCCACAGGTTTTTTGCAGAAATTATTGGAAGTAGGCCCTGAAAATGACAATCTATATTTTTTCAAAGAAAATGTAGGTTTAGCTAATTTTTTCTCATTTCCACAAGGACTGAAGGAGAAAAATAACCGTAAAATTTGTAAAGCAATTTGGTTGGTAGTAGATTTGTTTGAGTATTGCTGGTGTTTCCATTTATAATGTGGGGGTACATATAAGCTGTGCAGAGTATATTAGGGGCATAGTCAGGTGGTATAATAATGGGGTAAAAAAACAATAAAATGATCCATAGATGTGTGTTACACTGATCCTTTCTGCACGGGCCGGTGTCACACTGATATATGGCGTCCTTTCTTATCCCCCTTTTGGTCCACACTCCGCACCTTTGCAGTTTGGGGAATTTTCTAGGAAACTGTTGTTCTGGTATAATACGGGCACCCTCGCTTCTAACAGATATGTTTGAGTTCTCCCCTTCCTGGTTCCCTAATTTTAGGTCCTTGATAAATCGCCTCTTGAAACAGAAGAAATGTTCCCCTCTGATCTGCACAACTGCATATTTTTTATTTCCTGACTTATTGGAGCCTTAACTAATTTTTTTTTTCATAGACGTAGTGGTATGAGGGCTTTTTTTTGCGGGAAGAGCTGTAGTTATTATCGGTAAGATTTTGGGGTACATGCGACTTTTTGATCACCTTTTATCCTATTTTTTGGGAGGCCAGTTAAACAAAAAACCGCAATTCTGGCAATGTTTTTTTCATTTTATACAGCGTTCACGACTCGTTATAAATTACATGTTAACTTTATTCTGCGGGTCAGTACGATTCCGGCGATACCTAATTTATGGCACTTTTTTATGTTTTTACAACTTTTTGTACAATAGAATTACTTTTGTAAAAAGAATGTATTTTTTCTGTCGCCAAGTTGTGAGAATCATAACTTTTTAACTTTTTTGTCGACGGAACTGTATGAGGGCTTGTTTTTTGCGAGACGAGCTATAGTTTTTATAGGTACCATTTCTGGATACGTGCAACTTTTTCATCACTTTTTATTCCAATATTTGTAGGGCAAAGTGACCAAAAAGCAGAAACTCTGGTAAAGTTTTAAAAAAAATTTTTTTACGCTGTTCACCGCGTGCAATAAATAATATAATATTTTGATACCTCAGGTCGTTAAGGTCGTGGCGATACCAAATACGTATGGTTTATTATTATTTTTCAATAATGAAGGACTTGATAAGAGTAAAAGGGTGATTGTGTTTTATTTTATTACTTGAAACTTTTATTGTTTTCAAACTTTTATTTTCTTCACTTTTTTTTTTACAATTTTTTATACTTTTTTTTACACTTTTTGTCAAGTCCCACTAGGGGACTTAACGGTCCAACTGTCAGATTTATTTTTTTCTAATACATTGCACTACCTATGTAGTGCAATGTATTAGATCTGTCAGTTATTCACTGACAGCAAGCCGATTAGGCTTCGCCACCCGACGGGGCCTAATTGGCTTCCGTAATGGCAGAGCAGGAGGCCATTGTGTCTCCTGTTGCCATAGCAGCAGTCGCCAGTCCTGATTGCCTGTCAGGGCTGGCGATCTGCTAGCAACCACTAAGATGTAGCAATCACTTTCGATTGCTGCATCAAAGGGGTTAATGGGGGTAACATACAGCTGACTTCCACCACTGATGATGCCGGATCAGCTCCTGAGCCGGCGCCATCTTGCCGGCGGCTATGGAAGCCGATCAGGCTCCGCCGCCGGGCGGATCTTGACCGGCTTCGGTGCTAGGCAGACTAGTATTAGGCCTCCGGTTGCCATTGCAGCCACCGGAACCCCGGCAATTTCATTGCTGGGGTTCCGATGAGCTGCAAACATCTTAAATGTAGCGATCACATTTGAACGCTGCATTGAAGGGGTTAATGGCGGGGATCTAAGCTAATTTCGGTCCCCGCCATTACAGTCGGATGTCAGCTGTAAGATACAGCTGACATCCGGGGATGATGGCACCGACTCAGCTTCTGAGCCGGTGCCAAGCATTTGGCGTACGTACACGACATTTTGCAGAAAGGACTGGCTTTCCATGTCGTATACTTACGACAAATGTTGGGAAGGGGTTAATGGCCATTTCTTTTAATTTCCGACGGAATCAATAGCACAGTCTACTCCGCTATTGATTCCGTCGTTAAAATGGAAACCTGCCGGAATGGTGACGAACGGAAACCATTAGCGATGTTTCCGTCACCATTGATATCAATGGTGACTGAAATGGAAGCTGTGGTTTCACTTTCACTTTCCGTTGCGGGGTTCACCCGACGGAAACCTCCGACGGAACCCCGGAACGGAAAGCGAGCGGTGATGTGAACAGGCCCTTACACAAGTAATAATTCATAACTCAATATAATATAAACCATAACTTATGGCTTAGTCAAGCAGTTAAACCAAAGTTGACATCAGTCCATCTTTGACATCTTGTCCACCCAGAAAAGCTAAGCAACAAAATCCCTTATATAAAAACCGCGAAACTTGGAAGGGAGGGTGGTCAGCTGTTCAAGATTCTTCTTCTGTCCTCACAGAACCCCATGCGGCAACAACAATGGGGGGGATAGTATTCATCGGATGCAACCATTTGATTAAAATCATAGATATGGCCTCAATTGTCCCATTGGGCTCCTGGCTTATTACCAGTTGCTTTTCCTTCTTATAACTTGACAAATTAACGGAAGGTATTGTAAACTGGAAATGTTTAGAAGCAAAAACAGTTCAGCCATGTAGCAGTAGGCCATCCAAGCTCACCAGAAGGGAAGCACTTAGGGGGAAATTTACTAAGACTGACATTTCACATTGCAGTCTTAGCTATCTGCTCAGCTAGAGGCGCACGCCTCTTAATAAATCGGTCACATCTTTCCGCTGCCCATGCGCCACAATTGGTCTAACTCTCAGCATCCCTCCCCGATCAACTGTTTGAAGGGGCCACTGGGCTCGTACGAGGTTTCATTCCTGTTTGTACTTTTACATGCCATTCCTTTGGTAACAAGCATGCTACCACCCCCCATCACTGCATACCATGTGAGTGACTACAGTACTGATGAGACAAGGTCATTGCATAATAAACAATGACACTCAGTGACTGACCGGTGGTGTCTTCTCAATTGAAGTAATTTTTCTTCCTTTTTTTCTCTATCTGGTCCAGACCATCATGACGGATTCTCCCTTTCATGACTTGTCTCTGCAGAGTTTGCCGACCAGATGTCTTTGGCTATTGGCTTTTGCAGCACATCCCCACTGTACCTGCTGAATATAATAGTGCTACACACTGTGGCTCTTGCATACAATAGCTCTACACATTGTGTCCCCTAAAAATAGCAGTAGCTCACACAGTGGCTGCTGAATATAATAATGCCCCACACTGCGCCCCAAGAATAAATTTTTGCCCCACACTGTGTTCCCTGAGTACAAATATGCCCCACACTGAGCTCCTGAATAAAAATAAATGGCCAGACAGATTCCCCTGAATTAAAATATCCCGAACACTGTGCAACACTGTGCCCTTTAAATTAAAAAAATTCATACTGTGCACACTGAGCAAAAAGTATAGCCACATTGTGCCTCCTGAAAAAAAATTAGTCCCACTGTGCCTCTCAATAAAAAGATAAGTCATTCTGTGCTCCCCAGTAAACAATACTAACTTAGGGCTTATTTAGACGAACGTGATGTACGTCCGTGAAACGCGCGTTGTTTTCACGCGCCTCGCACGGACCCATGTTAGTCTATGGGGCCGTGCAGACAGTTAGTGATTTTTACGCAGCGTGACGCGTGTGACGCATGTTATTTGCGCAAGAGCAGTAAAAAGTATGAATGAAAACAGAAAAGCACCACATGCTTTTCTGTTTACAAACATACAAACAGAGTGTCATAATGATGGCGGCTGCGCGAAAATCACGCAGCCACGCATCATATGGTGATGACACACGGAGCTGTTAAGTGCCTTTTTGCGCACGCAAAACGCAGCGTTTTTTTGCGCGCGCAAAACGCACACGCTCGTGTAAATCCAGCCTTACCAACATTCCCGTGCTGCCTTAATGTCTACTGGCCAGGCTTCTGTGGAAAGACGCAGGTGGCACCATCACATCCCCGCGCTGCCTGCATCACAGAGACGGCACCAAACGGTGAGGCAAGGAGGAAAAGGCAACATCCTGCCTCTTCCCGGTTCTGCTAACTGGCTGGTCTCTTAACAACCAGTTAGGCCAGGGGTCTCAAACTCGGCCAGGTAAGTGGGCCACATATAGAAAAAATTAGAAGTTGACGGGCCGCATTTCAACAATCCAGTTTTCCAGTTTAAGTGTCGCTAAATGCAGTCCGGCGGCTCAGTTTTCAGCGTTTGGCAGACACACAAATGTCAAGATTTGGCAGCCCCTTTTAAGATAGTGCCACAGAGCCCTCCGTAGATGCTGCCACAGTGCCCTCTGTAGATACTGCCACAGTGCCCTCTGTAGATAATGCCACACATCCCTAGATAATGCCACAGTGTCCTCTGTAGATACTGACACCCACCCACCCATAAATAATTCCACAGTGCCCTCTGTAGATGTTGCCACAGTGCCCTCTGTAGATGTGCCACAGTGCCCTCTGTAGATGCTGCCACAGTGCCCTCTGTAGATGCTGCCACAGTGCCCTCTGTAGATGCTGCCACAGTGCCATATATGGACAGTGATGTCAGCGGCTTGGCCAGAGCTGGAGTCCATATGTGAGTCCATATGTGGACAGCGATGTCAGGGGATTCCACAGAGTCCCGGAACAGAGCCTATACTATCGCTCTGCCCGGGACTCCATTCTGGGGAAGACCCTGACAAAACTGTCCATATATGGACAGCAATGTCAGAGAATTCCATAGAGTCCCGGAGCAGAGCCTGTACTAGCGCTCTGCCCGGGACTCCGCTCTGGGGAATTCCCTGGCAACACTGTCCATATATGGACAGCAATGTCAGGGAATTCCACAGAGTCCCGGAGCAGAGCCTATACTAGCGGCTCTGTGTCCCGCGGGCCGCAGATGACAGCCTCAGGGTCCGCATGCGGCCCGCGGGTCGCGTGCTTGAGACTCCTGAGTTAGGGAGTACCTGGGAGAATTGGTTGATTCTCACCCCTGTTTCAGTGTAATGTGGTGATTCCCTTCCAAGAGGGAGCAGTGCATTATTTTTCCTAATAAATTATATAAGAACAAATAACACTTCATTCCTGATATCATGCTGTAAACTGTCAGTTGTCTATTACCATGGAGAAGCATGAGTCTGCAAAGGAGCTATACAAACAAAACTATACATTTTTATTTAACCTATTGCAAAGTTGCTTTAGGTGCAGAGGTGGAGATTTTTTAACAAATAACATAGAAATCTTAATATACCTAAAATCTTAAACTCAAGCCCCAGTAAGGTAAGCTCATATGCTATTGTACCACAACCATGAAGCAATGCTGCTATACCTTGGAGGCCCCATGCACACGACCGTGCCCGTAATCACAGCACGCAATTGCGCAGTATAGGCGCACGGCCCGTAAAATACGAAAAATAGGACATGCTCCATAATTCCTGGCACGGTTTTACGGCACGGACACCCATCCGTAGCGCTACGGAAAGTGTCCGCGGCCAATAGAACCGAATGGGTCCGTAACACCGCGGACCGTAGTACGGTCCGCGGTTTTACGGTCGTGTGCATGGGGCCCTACCCTTGTTCTCTAACATGGATAAAGTTGACAGACTTTTCCTTGCTTTGATCACAGTGCATCTTTTATTAAATTATATAAATGTCCCAAATATAGTTTTAGTACTGATTTTCCAAATGAGCATATGTTTCCTATTTAAGCAATACTTACTAGACATGAATATTACTTTTATGCAAAATCAAGACAGCCCTGGTTGTGTTGTTAATAAATGTCAGAATGTGCATGAAAACATATTGCATATGTGCACATTGGACCCCTCGCTGATTTTTGGCTAAAGATAAAGTGTCTTGGTTAAATAAGGCCGCTCTGTTGCTATTTACTTTTACATGCTTCATTAAAGTACATGTGTAATTCATTTTTATGTCCATAATTTATTATTGATGTATTTTCAAAGTTTTTTCAATTTGATCACTGTTGTTTCCTACAAAACAAAATCTAGGTTACTGCCACCGATTCCAACAATCCGATATTACAGATGTGTTTTCATCGATAGTAGACCATGAGGTATCGACAATCAAAGGGTGTCATAGCAAAGATTTTTTTTTTGGAGTGGTTACATATTGAAACCCATTAATGCGAATAGTATAATAAAGAGATGCTTCTTTGCCAGACTTGTTTTAAAAAAGGATTGCTTCGCTACTATATACACAGAATATTCAGCTATATGTATGGTATGGCTAATGATGTTGTTATGCACGATTTGAAGAAGCAGCCATAACTACTCTATATTGTTGTATTACATAGTTGCCAACATTTGAATTTTTTTTCCAGGGACACTTAGAGTGAGGCTTCTTTGGTGGGTGGGTCTTATGGGGGTGTGGCTTATCTGGTGGGAGTGGCTAATGGGGCATATCTCTCTTCACAGAATTTCTGCATACAATTAACCGAACAAAAATTTCTGCACTAGTTTGGCTGATAACTGCCATGGTGGCCAGTATCTCTCTCTGGTTATCCAGTTGTTTACAGGCAGGTGATGTCTGATTTTATCACTAGGGCTAGGTAATATGTGCTGACCACTACTGGTAGCGTAAAAACCAGAGTAGTTAGTGCCACACTCAGTGTCCCTTGTAGATAGTGCTCCACACTGCCCCCAGTAGATATTGCCAGGGACACTTAGGGTGAGGCTTCTTTGGTGGGTGTGGCTTATGTGGGTGTGGCTTATCTGGTGGGAGTGGCTAATGGGGCACACACTGCCCGCAGTAGATATTGCCACACACTGCTTTCTGTAGATAATGCCACAGTGCTTGCTGTAGGTCACGCCACATGGCCTCCCTGTAGATAGTGCCACGGTGCCCTCCATAGCTAATGCCACAGTGCCTTCTGTAGATAGAGCCACACAGCTCTCCAGTAGATAGAGCCACACAGACCCTTTTTAGATAGTGCCACAGGGCCCTCTGTAGATAAAGCCAAAGTACCCTCTGTAGATAATGCCACAGTGCCCTCTAAATGGTGCCACAGTGCCCTATGTAGATAGTGCCATAGTGCCCTCTGTAGATATTGCCACAGTGCCCTCTGTAGATAGCGCTATTGTCCCCTCTGTAGATAGTGTCACACACCCCTCCTAGATAATGCCACAGTGGCCTCTGTAGGTAATGCCACAGTGCCCTCTGTGGATAGTGTGACACTGCCCCTATAGATAATGCCACAGTGCTCTCTGTAGATAATGCCACAGTGCCCTCTGTAGATAATGGCACACTGCCCTCTGTAGATGGTGCTACTGTGCCCTCTGTAGATAATGCCACAGTGCCCTCTGCAGATAATGCCACAGTGCCCTCTGTAGACAGTGCCACAGTGCTCTATGTAGATACTGCCACAGTGTCCTATGTAGATAGTGCCACCCCCCCTAGATAATGCAACAGTGCCCCCTAGAGAGTGCCACACACCGCCTTGTAGATTGTGCCACACACACCCCTGCAGATGGTGCCACACACCCCCTGTAGATAGTGCCACACGCACCCCCTATTGATAGAGCCACACACCCCCTAAGAATAGTGCCACACACACCCCCTATAGATAGCTCCATTGGGGCTCCCTATAGGAGTGGAATCCCCAACCAGAGCCAATGCTCTGGCTGGGATTCCTCTCCTGGAGGAGCCCCTGATATCACTGTTCATATATGGACAGGGACATTAGGGGCTCCTCCTGGACCGGAATCCCCAATCAGAGCCCCAATGCAGCTATCTATCAGAGGGAGCCCCAATGGAGCTATCTACAGGGGGGTGTAGTGCTATCGACAGGGTGGGGTATGTGGGGTACTATCTACAGGGGGCTGGCACTATCTACAGTGGGCTGTGTGGCATTTTCTACAGGGGGCTGTGTGGGGTGTTATCTACAGTGACACTTTCTACAGTGACACTTTCTACAGAGGATTTTGGTCCAGGAGGAGCCCCTTACCTCACTGTCCATATATGGACAGTGACATCAGGGGCTACCTCTAGAAGCGTAATATTTAATTGTATCTGCATCCTGAGGACGCAGATACAATTGAATAAGGCACTTGCCAGAACACGCCCCGGGACAGCAGTTTGCCGGGACTATGCCTGTAAATTCGAGGCAGTGTCTGCAAATTCTGGACTGTTGACTACTATGATATTATAATATATTGTTACTATAAAGCTGGCCATACAGAGAGAGATTATTCATAAAAAAAACATTAAAAAAAAAAAGATGCCATGAACACATAAAAGTGACTGAAACAAGTGGGTGAAAAGGCAGTGAATGTTTAACGTTGGATTCACACAGCGTTTTGCTGCATCTTTGTTCGTTTTTAATGGTGTTTTTAACTGCGTTTTTTATGCATTTTGTAGTGTGACCAGAAGTTACATTAAAGCCTATAGTAAAATATAATATGCACTACATACAACTGTGTTTTGGTTTGTGGCCTTTTTGAGTCAGTTTTGTTGTCAGTGGCATTTTCTTCCAAACTCAGCATGCTCTGGGAATGGCATTTTTCAGGCATTTTTCCCATAGGTTTCTCAATAGTACTTCAAAAATGCCAGAAAAAAAGTACAAAATAACATTAAATGAAAAACGCCAGAAAACACATGTTACATTTTAATAACAATAGTGTATTTAAGTCTCGTAAAGCTTAAGCACAAAAATAGATTCCTAACAGCATTTTTATAGATTTTAATATGGTAACATTCCACTGATCAGAGCTTACTGTATATGCACAGATATATTCACATGCAAGTCTGACTGAAGAAAAAAATCAGTACAATTACACTTTTGCATCATCGAACAAGGTAAATTCATGGTGCATTGTTGTTAAATATAAATAAATTATTACTAATACATCTAACATATTTCTAATGTTGGGAACAATCATCATAATCAAATATTAATTTGATTATCTCAGAAAGATGGCATATATATAATTTTATATATTCCAAATAATAATTATTTCTATTTAAATGTTATCAGTATCTGTGTTCATGCTAGAAATGTTTAACTCCTTGGCGACATCCAACTTACAGTTATGTCGCTGTCCCCAAGGACTTAACACAATCCAATTTACAGTTACATTGGAAAGTTAAGTGGTCACACAGGGCCGATCCTAGCTTTTTCTGCTGCCTGAGGCGAAAATTTAAATGGCACCCCCCAGATTTTGATTGACATCCCCCTGGCAGTTCTACATCACTACCGTGTTTCCCCGATAGTAAGACACCCCCGATTGTAAGACGTATCGGGGGTTTCAGGGGGGTCGGCTAATATAAGCCGTACCCCGAAAGTAAGACATATGTCTTACTTTCGGGGAAACACGGGGGTATTGCCGCCTCCTGCCCACTTCCGCGCCGCCCCCCTCTCCATACGTCACCGCGCCGTCCCCTGCACTTGCTCCTGCTGCAACTGCCGGAATCGAAGCGCGCGCCGATTCCGGCAGTTTAACCCATTAAATGCCGCTGTCAATAGTGACAGCGGCATTTAATGTGTTTGACAGAGGGGGGAGCTCCCTCTGTCACCCGATCGGCGCCCCCGCAAACAAATCGCGGGTCACCGTCGGGTTTCCATGACAGCCGGGGGTCTAACAAAGACCCCCAGGTCTGCCTTCAGCATCTGCCTGTTAGGCGATGCCGGAGGCATGACCTAATAGGTTGCCTGTCAGTTTTACACTGACAGGCAATAATGCTTCGGTATACTAAGTATACCAAAGCATTATATATGCGATCGGCACATCGCATAGTGAAGTCCCCTGGTGGGACTAAAAAAAAAAATGTAAAACAGTTAAATAAAGTTTGTGAAAAAAAAAAAAAAAAAAAAATCGACAATTTTTTTACAATATAAGACATACCCCGAAAGTAATACATAGTCGGGCTTTTGGGGATAAAAAGAAAGTAAGACACTGTCTTACTTTCGGGGAAACACGGTAGCAGCCTCATCTAACTTTTGCGGATGCGCCGTTGCCTTGTACTCCTCTGGCAATGCGCAGTGCAGCTATGAAACCGGGCAGAGAACTCCTCGCTGCACGGTGCGTGCCCATGGATTACAAGACAATGGCGCATCCGAGAAAGTTGTATCAGCCAGGGGGTTGTCAATAAAACATGGAAAGGTGGGTTTGGAGGCAGAACTTTTTGACTCTTCAGGATAGCGGCACCACCCCATGAACCTTTAAGGAGTAATTAGCATATAGTGTGCACCATTTCAAAAGTTGATTTTATTAATTTTGCTGCATCTGAAAAAAACATACATTTGGAAATACTGTCAGGTCATGTATTACCGCATGGTGGCGGTTCAAAAGGTTAAAAGTACCAGACAGGTTCCCATTAAATATACAATGAATTGAAAACAACTCCATCTGCCCTGCAATTTTTTTATTATAAATATATCCTATATAATTATAGCATCAGGACCAAGCTCTGACATATACGGCTCCAGAACCAAGCTAAATACATAAATATAGCTCCAGAACCAAGCTCAGTACATATATACAGCACCAGAACAATACAGCTCAATTTAGTGCAACCCCTGCCATATAGGTTTGTACGGCGTAAAACTACATTAAGAGTTCAGCCTCCTCCAGACCAGTTACACGCTCCAAATCAACTTGGTGCCTGCATTAAAGACAGCTGTCTTACATGGTCACCTGTATAAAAGACTCCTGTCCACAGACTCAATGAATCAGTCTGACTCTAACCTCTACAACATGGGCAAGACCAAAGAGCTTTCTAAGGATGTCAGGGACAAGATCATAGACCTGCACAAGGCTTGAATGGGCTACAAAACCATAAGTAAGACGCTGGGTGAGAAGGATACAACTGTTGGTGCAATAGTAAGAAAATGGAAGACATACAAAATTACTGTCAATGGACATCGATCTGGGGCTCCATGCAAAATCTCACCTCGTGGGGTATCCTTGATCCTGAGGAAGGTGAGAGCTCAGCCGAAAACTACATGGGGGGAACTTGTTAATGATCTCAAGGCAGCTGGGACCACAGTCACCAAGAAAACCATTGGTAACACATTACGCCGTAATGGATTAAAATCCTGCAGTGCCCGCAAGGTCCCCTGCTCAAGAAGGCACATGTACAGGCCCGTCTGAAGTTTGCAAATTAACATCTGTATGATTCTGAGAGTGATTGGGAGAAGGTGCGGTGGTCAGATGAGACTAAAATTGAGCTCTTTGGCATTAACTCAACTCGCCGTGTTTGGAGGAAGAGAAATGCTGCCTATGACCCAAAGAACACTGTCCCCACTGTCAAGCATGGAGGTGGAAACATTATGTTTTCGGGGTGTTTCTCTGCTAAGGGCACAGGACTACTTCACCGCATCAATGCAAGAATGGATGGAGCCATGTACCGTCAAATCCTGAGTGACAACCTCCTTCCCTCCACCAGGACATTAAAAATGGCTCGTGGCTGGCTCTTCCAGCACGGCAATGACCCGAAACATACAGCCAAGGCAACAAAGGAGTGGCTCAAAAAGAAGCACATTAAGGTCATGGAGTGGCCTAGCCAGTCTCCAGACCTTAATCCCATCGAAAACTTATGGAGGGAGCTGAAGATCCGAGTTGCCAAGCGACAGCCTCGAAATCTTAATGATTTACAGATGATCTGCAAAGAGGAGTGGGCCAAAATTCCATCTAACATGTGTGCAAACCTCATCATCAACTACAAAAAACGTCTGACTGCTGTGCTTGCCAACAAGGGGTTTGCCACCAAGTATTAAGTCTTGTTTGCCAAAGGGATCAAATACTTATTTCTCTGTGCACAATGCAAATAAATATATATAATTTTGACGATGTGATTTTCTGTTTTTTTTTTATATAATCTATCTCTCACTGGTAAAATTAACCTAGCCTAAAAATTATAGACTGTTCATGTCTTTGACAGTGGGCAAACTTACAAAATCAGCAAGGGATCAAATACTTATTTCCTTCACTGTAGCTCCCCCTGTATATAATGTCCCGCATATAGCCCACCCCTGTAGCTATTGCCCTACATATAGCTCCCCCTGTAGATAGTGCTCCACATCCCCACATATAGACCCCCCTCCCCCGTAGATAATGCCACTCACAGTATTCTGGTAGTGCCACCTCCCCGACTGCTACAATTGGTCGTTCTGTATACAGTGACCAATCATAGCCATTGCGGCCATTTTAAAATAACGGCACCTGCTCTGCTCGCCTCATTCTGGTAAGAAACTGAAAAATTTAGGAAGATGTTCTGTTCCTAAATTTCCCTGACTCCCATGTGGAGCCCAGCCCCCAAGAATTATGAGCTTTAGATTCCTGATATCATGGGCAGCTCAGGAATGAATTTTGAGACTGCAGGAATCACAGAAATAGATTTTTTTAGGGTAGGAACACTCACAGCTTAAACATATTTTCCACAACGGATTTCATTGTGGAAAATCCGCAGCGTAATACAGTAGCAACAGTGTGGGGAAGATTTGAACAAATCTCATCCCCACACAGCGGAAAAAATCAGCTGAAAAAAAAGGAAATAAATTGACCCGCGGTGCGGTTTTTGATGCCGCAGCATGGTTATTTATGCCGCAGAATTGTTTCTCTTCTGTTACGGGTTGAATTCAGCGGGGTGGTAAAACCCGCAACAAAGTTCTATATGTTAAAGGGAATGTGTCGCTAGAAATGTTTTATTTTTTTTGTCAAACTGTTATTATATACATGATTAGACATTGTTCTAATTTTTTTAATTTTTTCACATGTCTCGAAATATTATAAATTAGATTCTAATTTATAACATTTCCCTGTACTGGTCACTAGAGGGAGCAATTCCCAAAATTGCAGCATTGGCATGTGGTAAAGCAACCACATTGCTTTATGCTGCAAAATTTGAGAAGACACACTCGCTCTAGCGTCCTCAAACAATCCCCCCTCCTTTATCCTGGCTAGTGCCAGGAGAAAGGAGGGGATTGAATGTTCAAACCTCCTACACTGTGTGCCGCCATTTTTTGAGCGAATACACAGTGTAGTAGGCTTACATACAGTGGTAATCACACACTAAAACACGAACATACACAAACATGACTTACCTGCTCCAGCCGCCGCCGCTCCCTCCGGTCCGTCCGCTCCTAGTGCTTGCTTCTAATCACATGTCCGGAAGCCGCGACCGGAAGTAGTCATCTTACTGTCCGGCCGCGGCTTCCGGTCCACAAGAAAATGGCACCGGATGTCGCTCGGCCGAAGACCTTCCATTTGGACTGTGTGGGAGCGGTGCATGCGCCGTTCCCACACAGACGGCGTACACCATAGTGAATGCGAACGGCTCCCGTTCGCATTCTCTATGGGGATGTATGTGCCGTATTCCATCTCTGTATGTGTCGTTAATCGACACATACAGAGATGAAAAAAAAAATGTCAGCCCCCATAGTTAAGAAAAAGTTAGAAAAAAAAAAAAGTAAAACACAAATGGAGCATTCTTTGACGAAAGCAACGTTTCAAGGAGAAAATTATTATTTCAAATAAAAATCATTATTTCTAACCTTGTCAATGTCTTGACTATATTTTCTAGTCATTTTGCAACTTATTTGATAAATATAAGTGTGAGTTTTCATGGAAAACACAAAATTGTCTGGGTGACCCCAAACTTTTGAACGGTAGTGTATGTAGTTCACATAAGTGAAATAAAGTGCTAAAGTAAAGCCCTAATATCATCAGTAAGGAGCAGAAGAGACACTAGGAGAAAACATCACACTGAGCAAAAGCTACTTCATTAGGTATGCATGAGTCAAAGAGAGGAAATATCCTGGCATGTTCTGTAGTGTAAGTCAAAGCCTGCCTGGGATCACAGATAACTTAGTAAGAAACAGTCTTACCCATGGAGGTGAAAACGATAAGGTGGTCCACAAAATATAGCCAAGTGTAATGACGCCCCAATAACGCGTCCACACTTATATTGTATTTTAGATCCTCGCTATTGTTTTTAACTGTTTGTTTCGTGTATGATATTGTATTAAATAAAATTTTGTACTTATTTCTATTATCTGTGGAGCTGTGACTCCTTGTCCTAATTTTTTCGCTTAAGATTTATTGGAGTTATACTACGTTGTACATATACCTTGGAGGTACTTCGACATTGTGTTGGTTGCACCTAACCAGTGATTCTGACCTGTGAGTAGATATTTTGATATTTAAAGTTCTATATGTTGCGACTTTTGCTGCAGAAACGCTGTGATTCTGCCGCAAAAATTTAATTTATATATATATATATATATATATATATATCTATATATAAAGCTCATACTTACCCCCTGCAATAGTCCTAGCGATGAGATCCTCTCTTCTGTGCGCAGCCTGTCATTCTGGGATAACGTTTCATTCCATGTGACTGATGCAGCCAATCAAAGGCTGCAGCGGTCACATGGACTACAGAATCATCACAGGAGGCTGGGCTATGCTCAGAAGAGAGAGAGACGCGTCGCCATGACTACGGGCAGTTAACTTGAAATCTTTTTTTTATTGCTGTGGGATTTACGCAGCGGACATGCCACCCGATATTCCCTGCAACTACCAGGGTGGATACGCTGTCTAGTTTTAGACAGTGTATTCATCCTGATTCCGCTGTGTGTGTTCCTACCCTTAAAGTCTGTGAGGATTTCTGTGAGGATTTTATTAATTTAATGGTGGCCCAGACCAACTTATACGCCCATATGGGGTATTGCTGTAGAAATTGCTTTAGATATGTTGGGATGATTTGCCGTCTTTGTTTCTTGTGGAAATTAAAACATTTGCGCTAAAACTAAATTTTATTTGAAAAAAGGTAGATTTTCATTTTCACAGCCTAATTCCAATAAATTCTGCAATAATACAGTGGGGTCAAAATGTTCACTATACCCCTAGATGAATTCATCGAGGGGTGTAGTTTCCCAAATGGGGCACTTCTGGGGGTATCCACTGTTTTGGTCCCTCAGGGACTCTGCAATTGCGACATGGCACCGAAAACCATTCCAGCAAAATCTGCACGACAAATAGTGCTCCTTCCCTTCTGAACCCTACTATACGAGCAAAAAGGAGTTTATTATGACATATGGGGTATTGCTGTACTTTAAAAAAATAGCTTTACAAATTTTGTGGTGATTTTTTTTTTCTTTATTCCATGTAGAAATTATTATTTTTTTATAGCTAAAACGACATTTTATTTGCAAAGAAAGAATATTTTAATTTTCACAGCCTAATTCCAATCAATTCTGCTAAAAAAAACACTGGGGTTAAAATGTTCACTATACCCCTAGATGATTTCCTTGAGGAGTGTAGTTTTCAAAAGGGAGTCCTTTTGGGGGTGTTACTTATGTATTCGCGCCTTAAAGTCTCATGAAACATATAGTGGTGCCTGGAGAATATCCTAATAAAAAGTAGACCCGAAATCCACAAGGTGATTCTTCATTTCTGATGTTTCAATCAAATAGCACACTAAGGCGACATATGGGATAGTTCTAAAAACTGCAGGATCTGGGAAATAAAAACTGTGTTTTGTCTGTTAACAATTGCTTTGTTACAGCAAAAAAAAACAAAAAAAAAACGGATATATAAAATTCACCTCCAATTTGCTTTAATTCCTGTGGAACACCTGAAGGGTTAACAAATTTTCTTAATGCCGTTTTGAACACTTTGAGGGGTGTTGTTTTTAAAGTGGGGTGATTCATGGTGATTTCTAATATATACAGTAGGTCCCTCAAATGTTGGTGATTTTCATGTACAATGTGTCACGAGAAAACAATATCAGAACCGCCTGAATAAGTGAAAGCATTCGAAAGTTATCACTACATAAAGTGACACATGTGAGATATAAATTAAAACGGCTGTGTCCACAAGGCCAAAACTGGCTGTGTCTCAAGTGGTTAAATTAACTTGATACAGAAAAGCAATTTGTTTTGTGTTACAGAGGCTCTGTCACCAGATTATAAATGCCCTATCTCCTAGATAATCTGATTGGCGCTGTAATGTAGATAACAGCAGTGGTTTTTATTTTGAAAAGCGATAATTTTTGATTACGTTATAAACAATTTTAGATTTATGCTAATTAGTTTCTTAATAGACAACTGGGCGTGTTTTTACTTTTTACCAACAGGGCGTTGTGAAGAGAAGTGTATGACGCTGACCAATCAGTGACCAATCAGCGTCATACACTTCTCATTGTTCCAGCACAGCTTCTTTCACTGCACAATCACACTGTGCACAATCCCGCTGTGCTGTGGATTATGCTGTAACAATGGGCTGGAACAATGAGAAGTCTATGACACTGATTGGTCACTGATTGGTCAGCGTCATACACTTCTCTTTACAACACCCAGTTGGTAAAAAGTAAAAACACGCCCAGTTGGTCATTAAGAAACTAATTAGCATAAATCTAAAATTGTTTATAACTTAATCAAAAATTATAATTTTTCAAAATAAAAACCACTGTTGTTATCTACATTACAGCACTGATCACATTACGTAGGAGACAGGGCACTTATAATGTGGTGACAGAGCCTCTTTAAATATGAGATTTAAGTTTTCTATATTTTGGTTTTAGTTCCTTTAAGAACTTTAATTGGTGACCTGTGCAATATGATCTTTTTTATGACTTTACGGCTGGTAAAGTTAAATTCACACCGTACAGTTTGTTATGTAGTTTTTTAGATACAAAAACAAATTAAAAACAGAGAAGACATCTAATTTCCCATCTTTAGGGTAGGAACACACTATGTGAAAACTGCGGATTTTCCGCAAATGATTTAATTGCGGAAAATCTGCAGCGTATTACAGTATTAGCAGTGTGGGTGAGATTTCAACAAATCACATCCCGACACAGTGCAAAAAAGCTGCAGAAAAAAACGCACATGAATTGACTTGCGGTGCGTTTTTTTTTCAGCCGCAGCATGTCAATTAATGCTGTGGAATTGCTGCTCTTGTATCTTGTGTTTTCCCCATTTAATTCAATGGGGTGCTTAAACCAGCAACAAAGTGGTGTGTGTTGTGACATTTGCGGTGGAATCACAGAGATTCTGTCGCAGAAATCGCAAGTAAGAAAAAAAAAGCTATACTTACCCAGAGTTCACCGCTTCTTCACCTGTCCGACCTCCTGGGATGACGTTTTTTTGAATAAAATTTCGAAAGCATCGTTTTTTTAGGTACCAATTCAGTTCTGAAGTGGCTTTGAGGGGCCTATATATTAGAAACCCCTATCAAACACCCCATTTTAGAAACTAGACCCCTCAAAGTATTCAAAACAGCATTTAGAAAGTTTATTAACCCTTTAGGTGTTTCACAGGAATTTAAAGCAAAGTAGAGGTGAAATTTACAAATTTCATTTTTTTGTCACAAAATTCTTATTATTCCATTTTTTTCTGTAAAACAGAAGGTATTACCAGAGAAACGCAACTCAATATTTATTGTCCAGATTCTTCAGTTTTGAGAAATATCCCACATGTGGCCCTAGTGCCCTGATGGACTGAAGCACCGGCCTCCGAAGCAAAGGAGCACCTAGTGGATTTTGAGGCCTCCTTTTTATTAGGCACCATGTCCGGTTTGAAGGTCTTATGGTGCCAAAACAGTGGAAACCCCCTAAAAGTGACCCTATTTGGCAAACTACACCCTTCAAGGGACTTATCGAGGGGTATAGTGGGCATTTAGATCCCACAGATTTTTTTGCTGCATTTAGTGGAATTAGGCTGTGCAATTGAAAATCAAATTTTCCAATAAAAGGTACGAATTTTTAATTTTTACAAGGAATAAAGGAGAAAAAGCACCCCAACATTTGTAAAACAAAACAATTTCTCCCGATTGCGGCAATACCCTATATGTGGTCATAAACTGCTGGTTGGACAAAAAGCAGGGCTCAGAACGATAGGAGCGCTATTTGGCATGTAGATTTTGCTGGATTGGTTTCTGAGCGCTATGTCACATTTGCAGAGCTTCTGAGGTCCCAGTACAGGGTAAACCCCTTAAAAGTGACCCCATTTTGGAAACTAGACCCCTTAAGGAATTAATTGCAGTTTTCATGGTGTGCATGCGACTTTTTGATCAGTTTTTATTCTATTTTGAAAAGGCGTGGTGACTAAAAAAACAGCAATTCTACTATTGTTTTTTATTCCATTTTTTTTACAGCGTTCACCGTGCGCTATTAATGACTTGTTCTCTTTATTTTGCGGGTCGATGCGTTTACGGCAATACCATATGTTTATAGTTTTTTTTTATGTCTTATGGTGTTTGCACAATAAAATACTTTTTATAAAAAATCATTTACTTTTTGTGTTGCCTTATTCTAAGAGCCATAACTTTTTTATTTTTCCATCAATGGAGCTGTGTGCAGTGTATTAGAGCTGTCAGCAAGCATAGTGTCAGGACCCACTAGGCTTCCATAGATGGCATAGCCGGACGCCATTAGGCCTCCGGTTGCTATAGCAACCATCACCGCCCGCTATCATGTAGCGGGCCGTCGATGGTCGTTTAACCCCTAAGAAGCCGCGATCGCTATTCTAAGGGGTTAATCAGCGGGGACACAGCGAACGGTCCCCGCTGAAGGAGCTGCGGCAGCAGCTGTACGAGACAGTTGTCATAGCTCCTGTGTGTGTTGGCAGGATGGCCTAAATGGCCGTTCCTCCCGCAACTATTCCGTCACTGAGCGCAAACAATGCACTCAGCACAACGGAATAGTACATCATGGAGCGCAAAGGGGTTAAGCCATGGTACTGGCAAGACTTATTAAAAGAGCACTGATGGCAGATCTGGAAGCCTTTAATAGGCCTCTGGGTCTAATCGCTCAGATGCCGCAGTCGCTATTGAGATAACTCCAATGTTGCAGGCGGGTGTCAGCTATTTAAAACAGCCGGCTGACACCGCATATGGTGCGAGCTCAGCTACTGAGTTCACTCCATATTGGGCTAACGCCCATTGACAATAAGGAAATCAGCAATGAACTGTAATCTGTGTAATCTGTCCCCTGACAATAAGGGACCCCCAGCAATGAACTGTAATTTGTGGGGGTACCAGCCAATAAGTGTTTCATTTCCCTGCAGCACCACCACAGGGGAAATTACACACTATCCATTCAAATCAATGGATTGTCTGTGTAATAAAGTGCAGGACAGGTCCTCAAGAGCCAGATACGCTCTTTGTAACTTCTCTCCACTCTGGTCAATAGATAAGGATTCTGAACATGGGACCTGCCTTTATTAACCCAAAATTCCATAATAGGATATATGAAAATGGGGTTTCTAAACGAGACAATCCCTTTACAGTGCTTTACACGCTATGATATGTATGATTTGACTATTGATGATCACATCTTGTCATAGTCTCAAGAGGAATGCATTAACTTTTCTATGCCAGTTTTCTGGGGTAGAAAAGTCGCAAACGACTCAAAAGTCGAACAAATTGTAACCTTTGAGCCTTTTCCGATGCTCTCCTGTCTGACGTACGATAGATTTCACTCAGTGGAGCACGGAGAGCCAAAGATGGGACAAATTTATTAAGAGTCCTGCGCCTTTTAATTAATTTGGCCGATCTTACTCCTGCTTCTTTCCTATTAAGACTAAAGTATAAAACGCAAGTCTTAATAAATCCCCCCCCCCCCCCATAGTGTGTAAATATCAATCTAAAACAATGTTTTTGACAGATGATAACTGAAGGAATTGTGAATGAAATTTAATTGATATGCTTACATTATTTTCTCCTCCCCATGGTAACACAAGCGCCACCCAACATATAAAACACACATACTAAAAACGTAACTAATAAATAAAGACCAAGAAACAATTCAAATGCAATAAAAGTGCCGCGGTATTTATTAAGGGGTTACATAATAAATAGAATAAATAAATATTAAACTTGTAATAAATACCAAATATTTTAATAAATATTAAAAACCAATAAATAATATACCAATTATTCATGACTTTGTCCATCCATAAACTGGGCGACTAGACCCCCACTAACAAGATACCGCGACAATACAAGAGAGGGGGGCAGGGCGATGATGTTCCTCTTCTTCACCACTCAAAATCCTGAGAATATATACTCAAAATTCCCGCCGTTTTACCAAAGGGAGCCAATCAAAACACCGGATTTTCCCACCACATAAGGAATTTTCCAGAACCTGTGCATGCCAAAACCAAATGGGGGGGGGGGGGGGGGGCACCGCTGACCTGAACTTGAACAGTTAAGTACCAAATGAAATATCGGAAAAAAGTGGGTTAAACCAAATCACCTTTAACCAATGACCATAAAAATAACTGAAGGAAAAGGGGGAAAGAGGGAAAAAGGGGAGGGGATGCCGTGTTACCATGAGGGGCTACGCTGTAAACAGGCTAGTAGCCCCTATTCATTAGAACAACACGTGCATGTTCGGCTGAGCTGAACATGCATGTTTATGAGGGAGTTGAGGGTGATAGCTATAACATCATTCTGCGGACAGCTACAGCATCTTTTCTGTGGGGCCAGCTTCATTTGAGATCTTGACAGATATGTGTTTTATATAAAATCTGTAAAACATTTCTGTAAAAATTATTTGTATGCACATAACATTCTGATGTCACAACCTGATGATTAAACTGAGATGAGTGGTTCTACATAGGCACTGCTTATCTCTTCCTGTAGAAGCAGTCTGTCACAGATCGGTATTGCAAGATGTTCTACCTCCTGTGTCAACCACTGATTGACTGACATGTAGTGTTTACGCTCTCTCTTTTAAAGAGGTTCTTCAGCAGCTGCATTCATACAGGGCACGGTCACCTTAAAGGAACAGTGTCATCACAAATTATTTTTTTATATGTTAAAGATGTTAGTGCTTTATTAAAAACGTTTATATTCATTTGTGTGTTTGTGTTTTACTTTTTCTTATTTTTACACTTTTTCTTCCCTATGGGGGCTGCCATTTTTTGTTCCATTTCTGTGTGTGTCGATTAACGACACATACAGACATGGAATACGGCAGCCACAGTCCCATAGGGACTGCGAACGGCTCCCGTCCCATTGACTGCAGTGTACGGCGTCTGTGTGGGAACTGCGCATGCGCCGCTCCCACACAGTCCTATTCGAAATTGGCGCCGTCCGGCGCCATTTTCCTGTGGACCGGAAGTCGCGGCCGGACAGTAATATTACTACTTCCGGTCGCGGCTTCCGGATTTGTGCACTTGCACCAGCGGCAGCAAACGGAGCGGACGGGCCGGAGGGAGCCGCGGCGGCAGGAGCAGGTAAGAGATTTCAATGTATGTTCGTGTTTGTGTGTGTTTACTACTGTATGTAAACCTACTACACTGTGGGTTAGTTCAAAAAATGGCGACACACAGTGTAGGAGGTTACATCGTTCAAACCCCTCGTTTATCCCGGCACTAGCCAGGATAAAGGAGGGGGGGATGCTGAGAGCTCACTAGAGCGAGGGCTTTTAACCCAATGTTGCAATGCTGCAATTTTGGGAACAGCTCCATCTAGTGACCAAAAATGGGTAGTATTATAAATTAGAAATAATTTATAATATTACATGGACTCGTGCAAAAAAATAAAAAAAATTTGAACAATGTTTAATCACCCACACACTAAATGTTTAATTTTTAAAAAAAAAACATGTTTTTCTGGCAACACATTCCCTTTAAAGTTCTGTGACCTGTATAAATCCACTTGGCTTTAGCCTTTTGCTTTTATATAGTGACTGAACTCCTTGGTGATTTCTATTATTCTCATAATTTACAGTAGGGAAAATATCCTTCCATTCTTATGGACCATTTACATGGTAATTCATATTTTCATTGCTGGAGTGAGGGTCGCTGATTGTTGAAGCTGTCAAGCAATCTTGATAAGATCATTTCATGAAGGGCTGGTTTGGAAGACTGGTATTTCCATTAAACCAGACACATCAAGCAAAAGTAAATAGTTTACTTCTACAAAGAGAAAGAAACAAGCATGTTCACAAGTTTCCATACACGTTCAATCAATTAACTAAATTCTGACTTTGAAGAAGTCTTCACTTCAGAGATAATACAAAAAACAATTTGATTTAAAGGCTGAAGTCTGTATCTTGTCTGACATTATTTCTATGATTTGAAGATTACTCCATCCATGTGGTTATATTGCCAATCAAGTCTCTCAAACATAAAACTGAAAATTCTAAATTTTTCTCCTCATCCTTTTTCCTTTGTAGTTTATGTGGATGTGAACCTCCACGTGTTACATCTACAATAAAGGATCATAAAAATAATTTCTTAATAAAGTATAAACAAGTTCTCGTCCTAAGGTGCCCATACACATTAGACGAAACTCGGCGAAAACCGCTGATTTTAGTAAGAATGGTCGACGATCTAATGTGTATGGGGCCACCTGACATAGATGTTGGATTTAAACATGTCTGATCCTTTGTTCCCAGGGCAGATAAGCTGCTGCCACATGTGTCTGGCAGCGACTTATTCCCCCCTCCCTTTTAAAACAAACTTGCACACTTGGCCACTGCCATAGAAAGGGGAGCGTCATGATGGCCATTGATAGCTTGACAAAAAAAAAACTGTGCCTTGCCTTCTGAAAGAGGTTTTATAGCCAGTACGGTGGGGTTTAAAAAGTTTTTTAGGAAAAGGTTTTTATTTTAATTTTATATTTCAATCATTTTTATTAAAAAGTTCAAAAAGGTGGTGTACAAAATGAACCAACAAAGTTCAGAAAGAAAATAGAAGAGTACATGCAAAATGACGTGTCAACAAAACAACACATAAGCGTCATCAGGATCGAATTGTGTTATACATTACAAACGCAGACACTGGTGTAATAAAACAGAAAAGAAAACTATAGGTGTTCGTCCTTGCAACCAGCAGGCAGGAACCAATATATAGTCCCGTTAAGGGGAAAAATTAATTTGTACAAGCAATAAAACGTAAAGAGGCTCTGTCACCAGATTTTGCAACCCCTATCTCCTATTGCAGCAGATCGGCGCTGCAATGTATATAACAGTAACGTTTTTATTTTATTAAAAACGAGCATTTTTGGCCAAGTTATGACCATTTTTATAATTATGTAAATGAGGCTTTCTAAAGTACAACTGGGCGTGTTTAAAGTAAAAGTACAACTGGGCGTGTATTGTGTTCGTTACATCGTGGCGTTTTTACTTCTTTTACTAGCTGGGCGTTGTGTATAGAAGTATCATCCACTTCTCTTCACAACGCCCAGCTTCTGGCAGTGCAGACACAGCGTGTTCGAGAGATCACGCTGTGACGTCACTCACTTCCTGCCCCAGGTCCTGCATCGTGTCGGATGAGCGAGGACACATCGGCACCAGAGGCTACAGTTGATTCTGCAGCAGCATCAGCGTTTGCAGGTAAGTCGATGTAGCTACTTACCTGCAAACGCTGATGCTGCTGCAGAATCAACTGTAGCCTCTGGTGCCGATGTGTCCTCGTTCGTCTGACACGATGCAGGACCTGGGGCAGGAAGTGAGTGACGTCACAGTGTGATCTCTCGAGAACACGCTGTGTCTGCACTGCCAGAAGCTGGGCGTTGTGAAGAGAAGTGGATGATACTTCTATTCACAACGCCCAGCTAGTAAAAGAAGTAAAAACGCCCCGATGTACGCACATAATACACGCCCAGTTGTATTTTAACGTTAAACACGCCCAGTTGCACTTTAGAAAGCCTCATTTGCATAAATATAAAAATGGTCATAACTTGGCCAAAAATGCTCGTTTTAAAAAAAAAAAAACGTTACTCTTATCTACATTGCAGCGCCGATCTGCTGCAATAGGAGATAGGGATTGCAAAATCTGGTGACAGAGCCTCTTTAAGGCATGAGAGAAAAAAAGGAGAAGAACAAAGTTGATTTTTTTATTTTTATTGTACAAAGATCTGTACAAAACAAAAATATTAAGGTGCTCGGCCATAAATCCCGTTATGAATCGTCTCAGCTGACCAGGTGCCACACCCAAAGAAAGCACTGTCTGCACATGACAAACTTTCTTGTGATGGTCACATGACTGCATCACCCCTGACTCACTTTAAGCTGTACAGCATCCTAATATGCATTGGAATCCACACGAGCTGCTGTTGAACGTCTCTGAGAAGACAAGAAGGAGCTTCATTTTAATTACAGGATGATTGATTGATTTGACATGAAGCTCCCCCTTTCATTAAAAAGGTTCTGCATCAGTTAAAGTGTGTATTATAGTGACTGGTAATATACCACATCTGATGGAAAACCTCTTGTAGAAGGAGCTTTATAATTCAACTCTTGAATAATGTAATCTAAGGAACATCACTATTCTCTAAATATAAGTTGCATTGTATGGGTGTAACAATTCCTGACCAATAATGAAACATATCACTGACTTACATAAATAATAATAATAAGGTAAAACTGAAAGTGTTGGGCCTTTAAATAGTAATGAGGGAGAAATTGTGGCGTTTGATGAGGGAAAAAGCTAATTTATTAAACATTTTTTCTCCACTGTGTTCACAGAGGTGAATAGAATTTTAGGTGAAAACGAGGAATAAAGTAAATTCTCCATTAAATCTCACTTGTCCAAACCAGGTAAAAGTGCAGAGCCACCTTAAAAATAATAAAATAGACAAATCACCGGGTTTAGATGGCATACACCCCAAAGTTCTAAGGGAATTAAGTACAGTGATAGACAGACAATTATTTTGGATATTTAAAGAGGCTCTGTCACCAGATTTTGCAACCCCTATCTGCTATTGCAGCAGATAGGCGCTGCAATGTAGATTACAGTAACGTTTTTATTTTTAAAAAACGAGCATTTTTGGCCAAGTTATGACCATTTTCGTATTTATGCAAATGAGGCTTGCAAAAGTACAACTGGGCGTGTTGAAAAGTAAAAGTACAACTGGGCGTGTATTATGTAAGCACATCGGGGCGTGTTTACTACTTTTACTAGCTGGGCTTTCTGATGAGAAGTATCATCCACTTCTCTTCAGAACGCCCAGCTTCTGGCAGTGCAGACACAGCCGTGTTCTCCAGAGATCACGCTGTGTCGTCACTCACAGGTCCTGCATTGTGTCAGACGAGCGAGGACACATCGACACCAGAGGCTACAGATGATTCTGCAGCAGCATCGGCGTTTGCAGGTAAGTCGATGTAGCTACTTACCTGCAAATGCTGATGCTGCTGCAGAATCAACTGTAGCCTCTGGTGCCGACACGATGCAGGACCTGTGAGTGACGTCACAGATCTGCATTGTCAGAAGCTGGGCGTTCTGAAGAGAAGTGGATGATACTTCTCGTCAGAAAGCCCAGCTAGTAAAAGTTGTAAACACGCCCCGATGTACACACATAATACACGCCCAGTTGTACTTTTACTTTTCAACACGCCCAGTTGTACTTTTGCAAGCCTCATTTGCATAAATACGAAAATGGTCATAACTTGGCCAAAAATGCTCGTTTTTTAAAAATAAAAACGTTACTGTAATCTACATTGCAGCGCCTATCTGCTGCAATAGCAGATAGGGGTTGCAAAATCTGGTGACAGAGCCTCTTTAAGGGTTCTATAATGACAGTGTCAATATTCAAAATGGAAGTGAGCCTGGAAACGAAAGGCCTGGAAGTTTAACCTTTATTGTGGGTAAAAGAGAGGCTATCCTGGAGTATCTCAATGTAAATAAAGGTTTAACTCCATATCAGCATGGGTTTATGAGTGATCGATCCTGTTAAACTAATCTGATCAACTTCTATGAGGGAGGTAAGTGCTAAACCGGACTGGGGTAAGTCATTGGATGTCATATAGCTTGATTTTTTCCAAAGCATTTAAAGGAACAGTGTCATGATTTATTTTTTTTTATTAATTTACGTGTTTTTATTTAATAAAATATTATATTGACTTTATTTCATTTTTCACACACAAAGTTTTTTTTTATTGACACTTTCTTACTGTACTGGGGGCTGCCATGTTTTATTTAATCTTTGTATGTGTCTCTTAACGACACATACTCAGATGGAATACGGCAGCTACAGGGCATAGGACACAATGAACATGCTTCTTTGCTCCTGCTATCTGGCTCTGTACTGCGCAGACGCAGTTCAGAGCCACACAGCAGAGAAGCTGGTTTGTAGGGAGATAGCAGGCGCCATTATGAAGACCGGCTGCACTGCAGGTAAAGTGTGTGTGTCTCTGTCTGTCCCTCTCTCTCTCACAGACCCCCGCTCTTGTGACCCCCAGCAGCCCCCCCCGACGGCCCCCCATTTGGTGCCCCCCCCCCCCACGAACCTCCCAGTGTGTATCTGTCTGTCCCTCTGTCTCTCACAGACCCACGCTCTCGTGACCCCCGGCGTGCCCCCCCTATGCCCCCCCCTGACGGCCCCCCCACCCCCTTCCCCAAGGCGCCCCCCCCCCGTTGCTGGATGTATTGTCAGTGTGGACGGTGTGCGGACTGTGATCGGGTGAGGAGGTGAGGTATCCGTCAGCAGGAGGTCGGGGACGAGACTTTCAGCAGCAGATGGTTATTCCTATCACAGAGTGCTGTGACAGTCTCCTCTACTGTGGAGGAGACTGTCAGCAAGATTGTATGGGGACGATGGAGGAGACTGTCCGCAAGATTGTATGAGGGATGATGGAGGAGATTGTCAGCAGGATTGTATGGGGACGCTGGAGGAGAATGTCAGCAAGATTGGGTGGTGATGATGGAGGAGACTATCAGCAAGATTGTATGGTGACGCTGGAGGAGACTGTCAGCAAGATTGGGTGGTGATGATGGAGGAGACTATCAGTGCATATAACTTCTTCGGACGTTTTTGGAGCCGTTTTTCATTGACTCAATAGAAAAACACTTCCAAAAACGGCCGTAAAAAACGCACCCAAAAACGCGAGTTTGATTAAAAAATGGCTGAAAATCAGGAGATGCTTTCCCTTTGTTTAGTAAGCGTGTGAACATACCCTTAGCCTTTTGGTGTAACCTATAGCTTCTGCCAGCTGCATTTCAACAATCACACCAAAAATGGCAGCCGGACACTGCTTAGCAATTTGAAGACACCTTTTCCTGGCTTGTAGGAGGGGGGGTGAGATTCCCTCCCACATTTACGGCAGCTGTGAGTCAGATTGCTTTACCTTATTCACCTTGCTGTAATTCTGGGGAGTGCTCCCTCTGGTGGCCAACATAGGAATACATGTCAAATTATTATTTAATTTGTAATACTTTCCACCATGTGGAAGAAAAAAAAAATACAGCAAAATACGTAAAAAATATAATAGAAATAAGTAACTTACTTAAAAAAAAAGGTTTAATTTGCGAAACATTCCCTTTAAAACTGTGCCGCATATAAGTTGGTGCATAAAATTAGAATGATGGGACATGTTGAATGATGGGAATGATGGGACATGTGTAAGCCCGTAAGTAACTAACTCAGTGACAGAAAACAGAGGGTGGTTTTTAATGGTACAGACTTAGACTGTGTCACCATTACTAGTGGGGTACCACAGGGGTCAGCATTGGGCTTTATGCTGTTTAATATATTTATGACGTTGTAGAGGGATTGCACAGTAAAATAGAATTTTTTGCAGATAATACTAAATTGTGTTATTTAACATAAAGGAGGACAGTATTCTGTTACAAATATAATCTGTAAATTGGAGGCTTGGGCAGAGAAGTGGCAAATGAGGTCTAACACTGATAAATGTAAGGTTATGCACTTGGGAATGTAAAATACAAGTCACCATTACATACTAAATGGTTAATTACTGGGTAAAACTCACATAGAAAAGGAATATTACTTTACAGTAAACTTAACTGTAGTAACCAGTGTCAGGCAGCTGCTGGCAAGTCAAATAAGATCATAAGTTGCATTAAAATGGGCATAGATGCACATGACGAGAACATAGTTCTACCACTTTATTAATCTCTAGTAAGACCCCCACATGTAATACTGAGTAGAGTTTTGTGCACCAGTGCACAGGACAGACATAGTAGGGGTGGGCAGCTAAATTAATAAAATTAATCGGTGGACAACAGTATCCAGACAAATTATCAAAATTAGGGTTATTTAGTTTAGAAAAAAGAGGTTACTTAATAGCTATGTATAAATATTTCAAACATCAATACAGAGATCTCTCTCATGATCTATTTATACTCTGTGCTGTAACTCTAACAAGGGGGCATCCAATACGTCTAGAGGAAAGATGGTTTATACAGAAACATAGAAGGGGATTCTTTATGGTAAGAGCAGTGACACTATGGAACTCTCTGCTAGAGGAAGTTGTTATGGTGAATTCACCGAAACAATTCAAAACAAGCCTGGGTGCCTCTCTTGAGTGTCAGGGTATGTTCACACGCAGTGTTTTCAGACGTAATTCGGGCGTTTTACGCCTCGAAATACGCCTGAAAAAACGCCCCTAATACGCCTACAAACATCTGCGCATTGCTTTCAATAGGAATTAAAATGTTCTGTTCCCACGAGCCTTTATTTTACACGTCGCTGTCAAAATACGGCGCGTAAAATGACAGCTCATCAAAAGAAGTGCAGGACACTTCTTGGGACGTTTTTGAAGGCATTTTTCATTGACTCCATTGAAAAACAGCTCCAAAAAACGGCCATAAAAAACGCAGCGAAAAACGCGAGTTGTTAAAATACCGTCTGAAAATCAGCAGCTGTTTTCACCTGAAAACAGCTCCATATTTTCAGACGTTTTTGCTCACTACGTGTGAACATACCCTAACAGTATTAGAAGTTATGTTTACTAGATTACTGGAGAATGGGTCATTGATCCAGGTATTTATTCTGATTGCCAATTTTGGAAAATAATTTTCTCTAAAATCAGGAAAATTGGCTTTTGCCTCATTGTGGTTTTGTGTTCCTCTGGATTAACATTGTAGAAAAATATGCAGAACTCGATTTTCGGCATTACAATCTATTATACTATGAAAATTCCTATCACTTGCTTAACATAAATATTTGCCCTTGAATGATGCCTCCAAGTCTTGCAGTTATTAGGACTAGATGACGATCTTGTGGCATGCAGCCAGCTAATGAAATTTGAAAGTACTGAATTACGCAACATTATCATGTTATATTTAGAAGTAAGGCTACGTTCACATCTGTGTTGGGGTTCCGTTTATGGGTTTTGTCAGACCTTTCCGTCAGGGGAACCCATGAATAGGAACCATACGGAAACCAAAGCTTTCTGTTTTCGTTGCTAATGGTTTCTGTTTGTCTCCGTTCTGTAAGGTTTCCGTTTTTTTGGCGGAATCAATAGCGTAGTCAACTGAAATCAGAGGTAATGCAAATGGAAGCTATAGTTTCCGTTTGGTTTCCATTCATGGGTTCCCCTGACAGAAAGGTCTGACGGAAGATGTTCGTGAATTGCAAGCGGATTTAAACAAACTGAGTGTTTGGGCGTCCAGTTGGCAAATTAAGTTTAATGTAGATAAATGTAAATTTATGCACCTGGGTACGAACAACCTGCATGCATCATATGTCCTAGGGGGAGCTACACTGGGGGAGTCACTTGTTGAGAAGGATCTGGGTGTACTTGTAAATCATAAACTTAATAACAGCATGCAATGTCAATCAATATTGTCGTGTATTAAAAGAGGCATGGACTCACGGAACAGGGATGTAATATTACCACTTTACAAAGCATTAGTGAGGCCTCATCTAGAATATGCAGTCCAGTTCTGGGCTCCAGTTCATAGAAAGGATGCCCTGGAGTTAGAAAAAATACAAAGAAGAGCAACGAAGCTAATAAGGGGCATGGAGAATCTAAGCTATGAGGAAAGATTAAAAGAACTAAACCTATTTAGCCTTGAAAAAAGACTACTAAGGGGGGACATGATTAAATTATATAAATATATGAATGGCACATACTAAAAATATGGTGAAATCCTGTTCCATGTAATACCCCCTCAAAAAACAAAGGGGTACTCCCTCCGTCTGGAAAAAAAAAAGGTTCAACCTGCAGAGGCGACAAGCCTTCTTTACTGTGAGAACTGTGAATCTATGGAATAGTCACCGCAGGAGCTGGTCACAGCAGGGACAGTAGATGGCTTTAAAAAAGGATTAGATAATTTCCTAGAACAAAAATATTAGCTCCTATGTGTAGAAATTTTTTACTTCCCCTTTCCCATCCCTTGGTTGAACTTGATGGACATGTGTATTTTTTCAACCGTACAAACTATGTAACTATGTAACGTCTATGAACGCGGTCATGGACACGTGAGTTCCCTGCAGCGTTTTCCTCCTGTGAGACGCCGGCACTCACTTCCACTACGCGGTACTGCCCAGTGGGTCCACACCCCGCGCCGTGACAGTACGCACAGGCCATGGACCCCGCTGGTCAATTCAAGGGCATGTCACCCTCCCAAGCCATGCAGGCGGACATGCAGGTTCTGCGAGCACGACAGGATCAACTTCTTCTGGCAGTAGCTAGGGGCGCTAGCTACTTCCTTCTCTGCTCCTATTCAAGCTCCTCCGATCGACCCTCCTGATACACGTCCTGGCAGCTCCGGTTTGGATCCTCGGTTGTCGCTGCCATTGCCACCTCGGTTCCATGGAGACGCAAGTACGTGCAGGGGCTTTCTGAACCAATGCCATATCCACTTCACTCTGCACGCCCGAGCATTTCCTTTGCACGGAGCCAGGATCGCCTTCATTATGTCTCTACTTGCCGGCAAGGCCCTGGCGTGGGCGAACCCAATCTGGGAACGACAGGGACCCGAGACTTCCAGGGATTCGTGTGGTTATTCCATACTGTATTCGAGGATCCTGGACGAGTCTCATCGGCAGCCAATGCTATCTTTAACCTTCGGAAGGAGGATGGCTCCAGGGGTGAATACACCATCCAGTTCCGGACCCTGGCAGGAGAACTGTCCTGGAACAATGAGGCCTTAATAGCATCCTTCTGGCATGGCCTATCGCCCAAGATCAAGGACGAACTTGCTGCTCGAGATCTACCACCTGCCTTCGACGACCTGATTCTACTTGATACTCGAGTGGACATAAGGCTCAGAGAGAGATCTCAAGAAGTTCGACAGGAGAGCCGGCTTACTAGACCGGCGCTCAACTTCCAGCAACCCCTCTTGCCTCCTTCTACTGCTCCACCCGAGGTTCCGATGCAGGTGGATCGGCTTAAACTGTCTGTTCAAGAGAAACAGTGCAGGCGCACCTCTGGACTCTGTTTATATTGCGGCCTCGCTGGCCATGTCGTGCGTCTGTGTCCCCAGAAGCCAAAAAACCCCAACGCCTAGGATTGGTTGGAGAGACAACTCTAGGTGAAACAGCATTTAATAGAGAACTCTCCTCCAAACTGTTCATTCCTGTGACCATCATGGCTGGCGAGAGGCCTCATCTGGTCTCTGCCTACCTGGACTATGGCTCTGCATCCAATTTCATCTGCCAAGACCTTGTGGATCTTCTTCAGTTGCCCACTGTTCTACTGGAAAGGCCCTTGATCGTTGCCTCGGTAGATGGACTGCCTTTGCCTGACCCAGTTTTGTCTGTAACCAAGCAGTTAAAGGAACAGTGTCATCACAAATAAATTTTTTATATGTTAAAGATGTTAGTGCTTTAATAAAAACGTTTATATTAATTTGTGTGTTTGTGTTTTACTGTTTCTTATTTTTACACTTTTTCTTCCCTATGGGGGCTGCCATTTTTTGTTCCATTTCTGTGTGTGTCGATTAACGACACACACAGACATGGAATACGGCAGCCACAGTCCCATAGGGACTGTGAACGGCTCCTGTCCCATTGACTGCCGTGTACGGCGTCTGTGTGGGAACTGCGCATGCGCCGCTCCCACACAGTCCTATTCGAAATTGGCGCCGTCCGGCGCCATTTTCCTGTGGACTGGAAGTCGCGGCCGGACAGTAATATTACTACTTCCGGTCGCGGCTTCCGGACTTGTGCACATGGAACAGCGGCAGCAAAGGGAGCGGACGGGCCGGAGGGAGCCGCGGCGGCAGGAGCAGGTAAGAGATTTCAATGTATGTTAGTGTTTGTGTGTGTTTACTACTGTATGTAAACCTACTACACTGTGGGTTACCTCAAAAAATGGCGACACACAGTGTAGGAGGTTAAACCTTTCAAACCCCTCGTTTATCCCGGCACTAGCCAGGATAAAGGAGGGGGGGATGCTGAGAGCTCACTAGAGCGAGGGCTTTTAACCCAATGTTGCAATGCTGCAATTTTGGGAACAGCTCCATCTAGTGACCAAAAATGGGTAGTATTATAAATTAGAAAAAATTTATAATATTTCCTGACTCGCGAAAAAAATAAAAAAAATTTGAACAATGTTTAATCACCCACACACTAAATGTTTAATTTTTTAAAAAAAAACATGTTTTTCTGGCAACACATTCCCTTTAAGACTCCAAGTGGGAGTTCTTCACTCTGAACTCATCTCCCTTATTGTCCTGCCCAAGGCCATCAACCCTGTGCTGCTGGGTTTGCCTTGGCTCCGTCTACACGCCCCAGTCCTGGATTGGAACTCTGGAGAGGTTCTCCAGTGGGGCCCCAAGTGTCTCGACCGCTGTCTGGTGCATATCCATCCGCCTCAGTCTCCTCCGCATCAGTCACTGGCAGGGTTGCCTCCTTGTTACTCTCTGTTCTGAGGTGTCTTCAAC
Organism: Rhinoderma darwinii; assembly: GCF_050947455.1. Classification (NCBI taxonomy): domain Eukaryota; kingdom Metazoa; phylum Chordata; class Amphibia; order Anura; family Rhinodermatidae; genus Rhinoderma; species Rhinoderma darwinii. The sequence continues at coordinate 275,841,810 of NC_134689.1, forward strand.
AAGAAGGAAGCAGAGACATTGCCACCACATCGAGCATATGATTGCCCTATCGACTTTGTTCCTGGTTCGTCCCCTCCTCGCGGTAGAGTATACCCTCTCTCCTTGCCTGAGACCCAGTCTATGTCTGCCTACATTAAGGAGAATCTGGAGAGGGGCTTCATATGAAAATCCTCATCCCCAGCCAGAGCCGGGTTTTTCTTCGTCAAGAAGAAGGATGGATCCCTCCGACCCTGCATCGACTACCAGGATCTCAACCAGATCACAGTGAAGAACAGATACCCTTTGCCTTTGACTTCGGAACTGTTTGATCGCATACGGGGGGCAATTTTTTTCGAAACTAGACCTGCGGGGGGCCTACAATTTAATCCGGATTCGTCAGGTTGATGAGTGGAAGACTGCATTTAATACACCGGATGGACACTATGAATATCTGGTCATGCCTTTCAGCCTATGTAACGCCCCCGCAGTGTTTCAAGAATTTGTCAATGACATTTTTCGTGATCTCCTCTGTGTCTGTGTTGTGGTGTATCTCGATGACATTTAGATTTTTTTCCCCTGATCTTGTAACTCATCCGAGTCATGTCCGCCAGGTTTTGCTTCGATTAAGGGAGAATCATCTTTATGCCAAGCTGGAGAAGTGCGTGTTTGAAAGGAAGTGTCTACCCTTCCTGGGCTATATCATCTCTGATCAGGGTCTCAAAATGGACCCTGAGAAGGTAAAGGCTGTCCTGGAATGGCCACGCCCCAAGGCTTAAGGGCTATACTACGCTTTCTGCGATTCGCCAACTTCTACCGACTGTTCATACCTAACTTCTCTTCATTGACCACCCCCATCTCTACCCTTACTAAAAAGGGCATGAATGCCAATGTGTGGACTCCAGAAGCAGAAGCCGCATTTAAATTCTTAAAAAAGGCCTTCACGTCAGCCTCTATTCTTCATCACCCTGATGTATCCCTACAGTTTTCATTAGAGGTGGACGCTTCCTCTGTTGGTGCCGGTGCACTTTTGTTCCGAAAGGCAAGACTGTGGTATGTGGCTACTATTCTAAGCTGTTTTCTCCCGCGGAGCGCAACTACTCGATTTGGGATCGGGAGTTACTGGCCATCAAGCTGGCCCTGCAGGAGTGGAGACACCTGCTGGAAGGCGCAGCTCATCCTATCCTGGTCTTCACAGACCACAAGACCCTGACATATCTACAGACGCCTCAACGGCTGAATCCTTGTCAAGCCAGGTGGTCGTTGTTCTTTGCTCAGTTCCGGTTCAAACTCCACTACCGACCTGCCGACAAGAATGTGAGGGCTGATGCCTTGTCTAGGTCGTTTGAAACAGAGGACACTGTGGAGTCCCCACAGAATATTATTGATCCTTCCTGCATCTTCTCTGTTAACCCTCTGCAAGTTAGAGACATTCCTCCGGGAAGGACTTTTGTACGTCTGGCAGACAGAGGAAGAATCCTTTGCTGGGGTCACAGTTCCAAGCTAGCAGGTCACACGGGTGCCCGTAAGACCCGAGACCTAATTGCCCGTCAGTTCTGGTGGCTCACGCTGCCCAAAGACATCATGGACTTTGTCTCCTCCTGTACGGTATGCGCAGCAAAGAAAGTTGCCCACTCCAGACCAGCCGGTCTGCTCCAACCACTGCCTGTGCCCAATGCCCCCTGGCAGCATGTTGCTATGGACTTTGTCACAGATCTGCCTCTCTCTGCGGGATGCAGTCTGATCTGGGTGTTGGTGGATCGATTTTCTAAAATGGCTCATTTTGTTCCCCTGACTGGCCTGCCTTTTGCTGCTCGACTGGCTGACCTCTTTGTTCAACACATCTTCCGTTTGCACAGCTTGCCCCTGCATATTGTCTCAGATCGAGGGGTCCAGATCACCTCGAAGTTCTGGAGAGCACTCTACGGTCTCCTCGGTGTAAAGTTGGACTTCTCCTCGGCCTATCATCCCCAGTCCAATGGTCAAGTCAAGAGGGTTAACCACACTATGCAGAACTATCTGCGGCACTTTGTCTCCAGGCGGCATGATGACTAGGTGCAGCTGCTCCCGTGGGCTTAGTTCTCCTATAATAACCATACTAGTGAGTCCACCACCTCCAGTCCGTTCTTCATTGTCTACGGCCAACATCCTCGAATACCTCTTCCTGTCTCTACTATGTCCCAGGTGCCTGCAGCTGACTCTACCTTCAGGGACTTTCTGCAGATATGGCAACAGACCCGATCTTCTATTCTGCTGGCGGTGGACCGCATGAAGAGAAAGGCAGACTGTAATGACGGGGTAGGGAGAAGACAGGTAAGCCCTAATCTACCCGCCACTCAGTCCCTGCCTACTTGCACGGCCCGTCCTAGGCGACTGCGTACAACTGGGCGACGGTCCCTATGCTCAATAAGTGCACAAAAGACAAACAGACGAGGGTACACAGAAGCTAGGGGAATTGGGGCAGTTGCCCACGGCAACACCGTGAGCAACAAGAGTAGTGAACGAGCTGAGTCAAACCAGGAGTGTACGAGGTACCAAACGCAGAGCAGGAGAGTAGTCAGTAAAGCCAGGGTCAAATTGAAGCAGAGGTCAATAGTACAAGCAGGAACAGCAGAGCCAGGAAACAGGACAGAATCACAGGCAAAGGAAAAACAGGTAATGAAGGTTTAAATAGACCGAGGGCGGGAGCTAGCTCCGTCTGGCCAGGCTGTGATAGGTTCTCCCACTCCTCAGCCTACCAGCCTGATTGGTAGCAGATCAAGTCACTCTATCAGACCTAGGAGCAGATGCAGACTGATTAATCATGGGCGTCGACACAGAAGCTGTGTCTGGTAAATCCTTTACACAGACACTTCCAGATACGAAGGTCTGGCTGTCTTCCAGGAATATCCGGCTGAGGGTGCCGTCCTGCAAGTTTGCTCCCAGGTTCCTCAGACCCTTAAAGGAACAGTGTCATCACAATTTTTTTTTAAATATGTTAAAGATGTTAGTGCTTTATTAAAAACGTTTATATTTATTTGTGTGTTTGTGTTTTACTTTTTCTTATTTTTACACTTTTTCTTCCCTATGGGGGCTGCCATTTTTTTTTCCATTTCTGTATGTGTCGATTAACGACACATACAGACATGGAATACGGCAGCCACAGTCCTATAGGGACTGCGAACGGGTCCCGTCCCATCCACTTCTGTGTACGCCGTCTGTGTTTAACTGTGCATGCGCCGCTCCCACACAGTCCAATTTGAAATGCGCGCCGTCCGGCGCCATTTTCCTGTGGACCGGAAGTCGCGGCCGGACAGTAAGATTACTACTTCCGGTCGCGGCTTCCGGACTTGTGCACTTGGACCAGCGGCAGCAGACGGAGCGGACGGGCCGGAGGGAGCCGCGGCGGCAGGAGCAGGTAAGAGATTTCTATGTATGTTCGTGTTTGTGTGTGTTTACTACTGTATGTAAACCTACTACACTGTGTGTTAGCTCAAAAAATGGCGACACACAGTGTAGGAGGTTAGACCGTTCAAACCCCTCGTTTATCCCGGCACTAGCCAGGATAAAGGAGGGGGGGATTCTCAGAGCTCACTAGAGCGAGTGCTTTTTTCCCAATTTTGCAGCAAAAAGCAATGTGGTTGCTTTACCACATGCAATGCTGCAATTTTGGGGAATAGCTCCATCTAGTGACCAGCAATGGGAAATATTATAAATTAGAATCTAATTTATAATATTTCCTGACTCGTGAAAAAAATAAAAAAAATTTGAACAATGTTTAATCACCTACACACTAAATGTTTAATTAAAAAAAAAAAAAAACATGTTTTGCTGGCAACACATTCCCTTTAAAGATCCTGTTACAGATTAACCCTGTGTCTTACAAGCTTCAGCTGCCTCCTACCCTCCAGATCCCTAACTCCTTCCATATCTCCCTGCTGAAGCCCGTGGTCCTGAACTGCTACTCCAGGAGGAAGGACGTTTTATTTGGTGGATTGGAGGGGATTCGGTCCAGAAGAGAGGTCTTGGGAGCCAGAGGATAACATCTATGCCCCTGTCCTTGTGAAGAATTTTCTCCCCCGCTCTGGTCCCAAGAAGAGGGGGCGTAAGAGGGGGATACTGTAACGTCTATGGCCGCGGCCTCGTCGTCCATGCCACGGCCATGGACACGTGAGTTCCCTGCAGCGTCTTCCTCCTGTGAGGCGCCGGCACTCACTTCCTGGATCTGAGACTGTCTCCCGCAGGGCGCACACTTCCGCGCGTGCACGGCCTTAAAGGGCAAGTGCGCGCACAATTGCAGGAAATCTGCAATCAAGTCCAGAGTGCTGCTGGACTATAAAAAGGGCTCTGCCCTCTTGATCAGTGCCTGAATGTTGTTGTGTACCTAAAGTTTGTCTTGCAAATGGTCTCCCAGTGTTTTCCAGTTCCCAGTGATACCCGTTCCTGCTGCCTGTAACCTGTATCCTGTGCTACCGTGCTACCGTGTCTCTGTGCCGTCTAGAGTCGAAGTCAAGTTGTGTCTCCTGCTGCATCTACTGCGTCACACCCCGCCGGGTGTCCGCCTACTGCCGGAGCCTTATCTTCAGCCTGAATCACCGCTACTGTCTACATTGCCTCAGGTACCCTTTCTGGACTATAGACTTTGTACTGTACCTGTTTGGCCAGCTGCTATCCCACTACGCGGTACGGCCCAGTGGGTCAACACCCCGCGCTGTGACACTTATACTTCTCTTTTCTTTGGATTCGCTACTGCCCCAAAAACTACATGTGTGAATCCTGCAATTTAGTTCAGAAGTAATTGTTCCACAGATTTACACTTTAAGTTTAGCAATGCTGCCAGTCACTTCATTGCACAGGTACCTTTTTTGTATTTGTAGATAACTTTATGTTGGCTTAATAGAGTGAAAACTCTTTGAGACAATTACCAAAATTGCAGTAAAAAAGGGTCTTATAGAGGGTTTGTCTTCTTAAAGAAGAAGGCCAATATACTAGTCCATCTCAATGAATTAGAATATCATCAAAAAGTACATTTATTTCATTACTGCATCAATGCTGCGTGGGATGGAGGCGATCAGCCTGTGGCACTGCTGAGGTGTTATGGAAGCCCAGGTTGCTTTGATAGTGGCCTTCAGCTTGTCTGCATTGTTGGGTCTGGTGACTCTCATCTTCCTCTTGACAATACCCCATAGCTTCTCTATGGGGTTTAGGTCAGGCGAGTTTGCTGGCCAATCAAGCACAGTGATACTGTGGTTATTAAACCAGGTATTGGTACTTTTGGCTGTGTGGGCAGGTGCCAAGTCCTGCTGGAAAATGAAATCAGCATTCTCATAAAGCTTGTCAGCATGTTAGAGGGTGCACGTGGCTAACTTATCAAGTATGGTTTGCAACTAAATAGTCCACACCAGGAGAAATTGCAGGCACCCTTTATACAGGTACAAGAATGTTGCAGACACACTTGATTCAATGCTCAAACTTTACTGGAGGTGAATTCTCTTGGAGAGGCAGAATTCTTGAACGTTACAAATGCAATAACACAATCTCTTACTAAATGCAACTATATACATTGACTGATGGTGATTATGACAACCTGGTCATTACCAGCCCTTGATGGCTTGTGCCCCGCATGGCAATCCAGCACTTATATCTATTCAGCGGCTCCCGCCTCGCTTGGCAATCCGGGTGTTTATAGCCCTTGACGGTTCCCGCCCCGCCTGGCAATCCAGCACTGGATCTATGGGGTATTGTCAAGAGGAAGATGAGCGACACCAGACCCAACAATGCAGACGAGCTGAAGGCCGCTATCAAAGCAACCTGGGCTTCCATAACACCTCAGCAGTGCCACAGGCTGATCGCCTCCCTGCCACGCCGCATTGATGCAGTAATTCATGCAAAAGGAGCCACGACTAAGTATTTAGGGCATATACTGTACATACTTTTCAGTAGACCTACATTTCGGTATTAAAAATCATTTTTGAAATTGGGCTTATTTAATATTCTAATTTTCTGAGACACAAAATTTTGGGTTTTTATTAATTGTTAGCCATAATCATCAACATTAAAAGAAAAAGATGCTGGAAATAGATCACTCTGTGTGTAATGAATCTATATAATATATGAGTTTCATTTTTTGAATTGAGTTACTGAAATAAATTAACTTTTTGATAATATTCTGATTCTTTGAGATGGACCAGTACATAGGATATGAAACTGAATCAAAACTGAAGGTGTGACCCTGGCGTTAAAGCGTATCTCTAATTGCGTACAACTTTGATATGTCTCGGAAACATATGAGAAGTTTTCATGGTGGAGGCCCAGTGCTCCAGATCAGGGCCAGGATCCGAAGGGGCTATGGGCTCTTACAAGTGCCTTAGTATTAGGAATACTTGACCGCCACCAACAAAAACTTTTCATATATCTCAGTAACCTATAAAATTGTATGTAAGTGGAGGTATGCTTTAAGTGTGCACCAGCGCATAAAGTGTGTTCAGTGACAATTTATTTGTAATCTATGTGAGGGACGAGGTATAGAATAAGGCAAAAAAATAGACAAGGGGGATATTTAGTTAGTAATCACCCACCCAGCCCCCACCAAACAGTGCTGGATTTATGTTCCAAATTAAGTTTCACGGTAGAAAAATGGGGATAGTACTAGAAAACCAGAACATTAATCAAAGTTTATTCATTTATATCTTGAAAATAATAAATAAAAAATATAAAAATGTAATAGTCTTTATCACTGCCAATTTCTATGTAGAAAAATCCATATTTCTAAGGTGTCCTAATAATTGTAACATGAAAATGAAGACAGCTGGCGCTTGGCAGACATTAATCAGGAAGAAAAGACGATCTTGGAACAAAATCCTTCGATGAACTTTTCCTGTTTAATGCAAAACTGAGGATGCTCCTTTCAGGAAAGATTACAGAGGAATGGAAATTGTCTTATTAATTATGTGTATTCAGAATACAAGTCGTGCAAACACTCACCATGTGCTTTTTTTTATGCCTAAACCTCAAACAGTAAACTTAACTGCAGATGTGAACATTCTTCAGACAACACACAGATCTGACATTAATAAGACGTCTCTGCTTGCCTGTTTGCACAAGATGAATGTTCTGATGTATTTTATTTTGGCTTATTTAAGAGAAAGGAGAAAAATACTGTTGTGCTTTTGCAGCCCTCCGAAAAACCTGCAGTCTGTGATATATCTATAACATGTCTAGAGAGAAGAAGATGCTAATCAGCTATTATTAACCCCTCTTCTTCTGCTGCCCAGGAAACAATGCCATCAGGGGCATAGCTAAAGGCTCATGGGCCCGATGCAAAAGTTCTTCTGGGGCCCCCCCAAAACTTCTCATGCTTTTCAGCTGCATCGCTGCATGTCCTAAGTGAACCAACGATGCAGCACTAGCAGCCAGGGGCATCACTAAGGTCCTGAAGCGTCAGGGGAAATAGCTCAAATACATATAACCCCCCCCCCGCAAAAAAAATGTGTGTGCCTGTATGTATATGTGTGTGTGTGTGTGTGTGTGTGTGTGTGTATGTGTATGTGTATTTATCTATCTATCTATCTATCTATCTAACTATCTATCTACATATATATATATATATATATATATACTGTATATCTATATATATATATATATATATATATACTGTATATCTATATCTATATCTATATATATATATATATATATATATATATATATATATATATATATATAGATAGATATATATCCACTACCGTTCAAAAGTTTGGGGTCACCCAGACAATTTTGAGTTTTCCATGAAAACTCACACTTATGAGTTGCAAAATTAATAGAAAATGTAGTCAAGACATTGACAAGGTTAGAAATAATGATTTTATTTGAAATAATAATTTTCTCCTTCAAACTTTTCTTTCGTCAAAGAATGCTCCATTTGCAGCAATTACAGCATTGCAGACCTTTGGCATTCTAGCTGTTAATTTGCTGAGGTAATCGGGAGAAATTTCACCCCATGCTTCCAGAAGCCCCTCCCACAAGTTGGATTGGCTTGATGGGCACTTCTTGCGTACCATACGGTCAAGCTGCTCCCACAACAGCTCTATGGGGTTAAGATCTGGTGACTGCGCTGGCCACTCCATTACAGATAGAATACCAGCTGCCTGCTTCTTCCCTAAATAGTTCTTGCATAATTTGGAGGTGTGCTTTGGGTCATTGTCCTGTTGTAGGATGAAATTGGCTCCAATCAAGCGCTGTCCACAGGGTATGGCATGGCGTTGCAAAATGGAGTGATAGCCTTCCTTATTCAAAATCCCTTTTACCTTGTACAAATCTCCCACTTTACCAGCACCAAAGCAACCCCAGACCATCACATTACCTCCACCATGCTTGACAGATGGCGTCCAGCATCTTTTCAGTTGTTCTGCGTCTCACAAATGTTCTTCTGTGTGATCCAAACACCTCAAACTTCGATTTGTCTGTCCATAACACTTTTTTCCAATCTTCCTCTGTCCAATGTCTGTGTGCTTTTGCCCATATTAATCTTTTCCTTTTATTAGCCAGTCTCAGATATGGCTTTTTTTTGCCACTCTGCCCTGAAGGCCAGCATCCCGGAGTCGCCTCTTCACTGTAGACGTTGACACTGGCATTTTGCGGGTATTATTTAATGAAGCTGCCAGTTGAGGACCTGTGAGGCGTCTATTTCTCAAACTAGAGACTCTAATGTACTTGTCTTGTTGCTCAGTTGTGCAGCGGGGCCTCCCACTTCTCTTTCTATTCTGGTTAGAGCCTGTTTGTGCTGTCCTCTGAAGGGAGTAGTACACACCGTTGTAAGAAATCTTCAGTTTCTTGGCAATTTCTCGCATGGAATAGCCTTCATTTCTAAGAACAAGAATAGACTGTCGAGTTTCACATGAAAGCTCTCTTTTTCTAGCCATTTTGAGAGTTTAATCGAACCCACAAATGTAATGCTCCAGATTCTCAACTAGCTCAAAGGAAGGTCAGTTTTATAGCTCCTCTAAACAGCAAAACTGTTTACAGCGGTGCTAACATAATTGCACAAGGGTTTTCAAGTGTTTTCTAATCATCCATTAGCATTCTAACACAGTTAGCAAACTCAATGTACCATTAGAACACTGGAGTGATGGTTGCTGGAAATGGGCCTCTATACACCTATGTAGATATTGCATTAAAAACCAGACGTTTGCAGCTAGAATAGTTATTTAGCACATTAACAACGTATAGAGTGTATTTCTGATTAATTTAATGTTATCTTCATTGAAAAAAACTGTGCTTTTCTTTCAGAAATAAGGAAATTTCTAAGTGACCCTAAACTTTTGAACGGTAGTGTATATATATACTGTATGTATTTATATGTAATATACTATTATGCTTGTTCTTGTTCGTATCTTTGTTGGAGGGGGGATCTAAATAGTTAAAGGAAAAGTAAACCATATAGAGCAGCGAGGCTTCTACCATTATCACCGTCAATAGTGGAACATGAGTTCTCTTTTCAAATTAAGCCCTTTTGGAAAAATGGTTTTCAGAGTATATATCCAGAAACTCTCTCTGTCTAATAAGATCTGTTTCATGTTGCCCCCTCGAATTGAACATGTTATTTTTTCAATAGCGTAAGTTTTGAATGAATTTGATGATCGATTATGACACATTATAAAATGTCTAGAAGCATTGGATATACCCGGGATATTAGGATTTCTAATATATCCCAGGTGCTCCAAAATCATGGTTTTGAGTTTTCTTGATGTACAACCTACGTACATTAGTTTGCAAATTATGCATTCAATAACATATACTACATGGTCACTGTTGCAATTAATATATGTTTTGACTGGAAAACTAATACCTCTGCTCGAATCATGAAAAACTTTGGTAGGGTGAACATAGGAACAGGTTTTACAAGGGTGTGTGACACATCTATAAAATCCCTTACAGTGTAGCCAACTGCAGGTTTTTTTGTAATTAGATTGTAAAGGATTTGCCAGACACAGGTTCTGTCTCGACGCCCGTGGGCAATCAGTCTGCACCTGCTCCTATGTCTGTGAGACTGACTCCATCTTACACCACTCAGGATGGCAGGCTTAGGAGTGGGAGAGCCTATCAAAGCCTGGCCGGACGGAGCTAGTTCCCACCCACTGTCTATTTATACCTGCCTTTCCTATTCCTCCTTTGCCTGTGATTCTTCTATGCTTGTTTCCTGGCTTGCTGCTGCTGCTTGTACTACTGATCCTCTGCTTGTTATTGACCTTGGCTTTCTGACCACTCTCCTGCTCAGCGTTTTGTACCTCGCTCTCTTCTGGTTTGACTCGGCTCGTTCACCACTTTTGTTGCTCACGGTGTCTCCGTGGGCAGCTGCCCAGTTTTCCTGCTTCTGTGTACCCCTGTCTGTTTTGTCTGTCTTGCACTTACTGAGCGTAGGGACCGTCGCCCAGTTGTACCCCGTCGCTTAGGACGGGTCGTTGCAAGTAGGCAGGGACTGAGTGGCGGGTAGATTAGGGCTCACCTGTCTGTCTCCCTACCCTGTCATTACATAATCACAGGCCCATTTACCTAGTCTACCCTGGTCCATGACACATCTATCGACCCCCTTGAGACCCTGGCTCAGCAGATGCAGGGTCTCTCCCTACAGGTCCAGGCCCTGGCTCAGAGGGACAATCTGCGTGATGCTTCCCTGGTAGTGCCCCCCACCTCACCTCACCTCTTGAACCCCACCTCAAGTTGCCTGACCGGTTCTCAGGGGACTGGAAGACTTTTTTCTCCTTTCGGGAGAGTTGTAGACTCTATTTTAAGCCCCACTCCTCAGGTTCTAAGAGCCAGCGGGTGGGTATAATTATGTCCTGGCTCCAGGACGGGCTCCAAGAATGGGCCTTCTCCTTGGCTCCTGACGGCCCTGAACTTTCCTCCGTTGATATTTTCTTTTCTGCTCTCGGGCTCATTTATGACGAGACTGACAAGACTGCCTTTGCCGAGAGTCAGCTAGTGACCTTACGTCAGGGTAAGAGACCTGTAGAGGAGTATTGTTCTGACTTTAGGAAGTGGTGTGCAGCTTCTCGGTGGAATGACCCTGCCTTGAGGTGCCAGTTTAGATTGGGTCTATCGAACCCAAGATAGTGCAGAGTCATGATTCTCCCTGAGTACCCTTAGCCGGAATTGCAGGGGAACAAACAGCTTGTTCTCAGGAAGGTTCCCAGGAGCTGAACCTTGATCAGCCGCAATTTCGGAGACTAGGTCAGAATCAACAGAGGAAATTATTATACCTGGGGGCAAAACACAAGCAGGGTCTTCCTCCGAAGGAGGGCTGGCCATTAAGCTACGCGACAGTGCATAAGCTTTAATATTTTTAGACCCAGCCCTATAGGTGACTGTTTAGATTGGGTCTGTCGAACGCCCTGAAAGACCTGTTAGTTAGCTATCCCTCTTCTGACTCCCTAGATCAGGTTATGGCTTTAGCGGTACGACTTGACCGACGTCTCAGGGAACGACGACTTGAACGTTTTTGTGCCTTCTCCTCTGACTCCCCCATGATGGCTCCCGAGGTTCCGTTGCTTCATTCTTCCACGGAAAACTCGGATTAACCTATGCAACTCGGGGCCTCCTTGTCCCCCCAACAATGTAGAGAGTTCCGCAGGAAGAATGGTCTCTGCTTCTACTGTGGGGATGACAAGCATCAAATGAACAACTGTCCTGGGCATAAGAATAAGCAGCCGGAAGAACTTCCGTGCCTAAGTGATCATCGGGAAGGTCACTTGGGCGCACAGGTATTTCCCGTAAAGATGAAACCTAATAAAATCTTGCTTCCCTTTCAGGTCTCTTTTGGTGGTAGGTCTGCTACCGGCAGTGCCTTCGTGGATTCAGGGTCTTCTGCTAATATTATGTCGGTGGAATTTGCTATGTCTCTAAGCTATGCCATTGATTGATTTGCCTAAACCTGTCCCGGTAGTGGGTATCGACTCCACTCCTCTTGCTAATGGTTATTTTACACAGCATACCCCTGAACTCCTTGTTGGCTCCATGCATTTGGAGCAGTGATCTGTATTGGTGATGCAGGGATTATCATCCGATTTGGTTTTAGGCCTTCCCTGGTTGCAGTTGCATAGTCCCACGTTTAACTGGAATACTGGGGATCTTACCAAATGGGGTAATGAATGCATGACGTCATGTTTTTCTATTAATTCTATTTCTCTCCCTGAGGAGGTGAACACTCTACCTGAGTTTGTTCAGGACTTCGCTGATGTTCTCTCTAAAGAGGCCTCCGAAGTGTTACCTCTTCATAGAGAATACGATTGCGCAATCGATTTGGTACCAGGAGCTAAGCTCCCTAAGGGTAGGATATTCAATCTCTCTTGTCCCGAACGTGAAGCCATGAGAGAGTATATCCAGGAATGCCTGGCCAAGGGTTACATTCGCCCCTCTACTTCTCCGGTAGGTGCTGGCTTCTTCTTCGTAGGGAAGAAGGATGGTGGTCATAGGCCGTGCATCGACTACCAGAACTTGAATAAGGTCACTGTAAGGAACCAGTACCCCCTTCCTTTGATTCCTGATCTCTTCAATCAGGTTCAGGGGGCCCAATGGTTCTCTAAGTTTGATCTACGGGGGGCTTATAACCTTATCCGCATCAAAGAGGGGGATGAGTGGAAGACTGGGTTTAACACGCCCGAAGGTCATTTCGAATACCTCGTCATGCCCTTTGGATTGTGTAATGCTCCCGCGGTCTTCCAGAGATTTTAAGAGACTATCTGGGGGTATTTCTTGTAGTGTACCTTGATGACATACTTGTGTTTTCCAAGGACTGGTCCTCCCACATTGAGCATGTCAGGAAGGTGCTCCAGGTCCTTCGGGAAAACAAACTGTTTGCTAAGACCGAAAAATGTGTGTTTGGGGTGCAAGAGATACCATTTTTGGGTCAAATCCTCACTCCTCATGAATTCCGCATGGACCCCGCCAAGGTCCAGGCTGTGGCGGAATGGGTCCAACCTGCCTCCCTGAAGGCGTTACAGTGCTTCCTGGGATTCGCTAATTATTACAGGAGATTTATTGCTAACTTCTCGGTCATCGCTAAGCCTCTTACGGAGCTCACTCGCAAAGGTGCTGATCTCCTCCACTGGCCTCCTGAGGCTGTCCAGGCTTTTGAGGTCCTTAAGAAGTGCTTTATCTTGGCCACAGTGCAGCCCAACCAAATGGAGCCATTCGTCGTGGAGGTTGACGCCTCCGAGGTGGGAGTGGGTGCTGTCTTGTCCCAGGGTACCAGGTCCCTCACCCATCTCCGTCCCTGTGCCTACTTCTCCAGGAAGTTTTCGCCCACTGAGACTAACTATGATATTGGCAACCGCGAACTCTTAGCCATTAAATGGGCATTTGAAGAGTGGCGCCACTTCCTGGAGAATCTGCCTGGAGGCTAAACCCGAGACAAGCTCGATGGGCGTTATTTTTTACCAGATTCAACTTTTTGGTCACCTATAGGGCTGGGTCTAAAAATATTAAGGCTGACGCACTGTCGCGTAGCTTCATGGCCAGCCCTCCTTCGGAGGAGGATCCTGCTTGTGTTTTGCCTCCAGGTATAATCATTTCCTCTATTGATTCTGATTTAGTCTCCAAAATTGTGGCTGATCAAGGTTCAGCTCCCGGGAACCTTCCTGAGAACAAGCTGTCTGTTCCCCTGCAACTCCGGCTAAGGGTACTTAGGGAAAATCATGACTCTGCACTATCTGGCCATCCAGGCATCCTCGGTACCAAGCACCTCATTGCCAGAAACTACTGGTGGCCTGGGTTGCTTAAAGACGTTAAGGCCTACGTCGCCGCTTGTGAGGCTTGTGCTAGGTCCAAGACTCCCAGGTCCCGACCAGCGGGCTTACTATGTTCTTTGCCCATTCCACAGAGACCTTGGACCCATCTCTACATGGATTTTATCACCGATTTGCCTCCATCTCAAGGCAAGTCGGTGGTGTGGGTGGTAGTAGACCGCTTCAGTAAGATGTGCCACTTTGTGCCCCTCAAGAAACTACCTAATGCTAAGACGTTAGCTACCTTGTTTATCAAACACATCCTGCGTCTCCATGGGGTTCCTGTCAATACTGTTTCTGACAGAGGGGTACAATTTGTTTCATTGTTTTGGAGAGCCTTCTGTAAAAAGTTGGAGATTGATCTGTCCTTCTCCTCGGCTTTCCATCCTGGAACTAATGGCCAAACGGAGAGGACTAATCAGTCTCTAGAACAATATTTAAGGTGTTTTATCTCTGACTGTCAATATGATTGGGTCTCATTCATTCCCCTCGCCGAATTTTCCCTTAATAACCGGGTCAGTAACTCGTCAGGGGTCTCCCCCTTTTTCTGTAATTTTGGGTTTAATCTATGGTTCTCCTCCGTTTCACCTGGTAGTTCCAACAATCCAGAGGTAGATGTCATTCATCAGGAACTGTGCACAGTCTGGGCCCAGGTTCAGAAGAACCTAGAGGCGTCCCAGAGCATACAAAAGACTCAGGCAGATAGAAGACGTTCTGCTAACCCCTTGTTTGTGGTCGGGGATCTGGTGTGGCTATCTTCTAAAAATTTGCGCCTTAAAGTCCCGTCTAAGAAATTTGCTCCCCGGTTTATAGGGCCGTACAAGGTCATTGAAGTCCTTAACCCTGTCTCCTTCTGACTGGAGTTGCCCCCGTCTTTTCGAGTGCACGAGGTCTTTCATGCCCCCCTCCTTAAACGCTGCTCCCCGTCCTTGGCTCCCTCGAGGAAACCTCCGGTCCCTGTTCTCACCCCTGAGGGGGTAGAATTCGAGGTGGCCAAGATTGTGGACAGCAGGATGGTCCAAGGCTCCCTCCAGTACCTGGTCCATTGGAGAGGATACGGGCCTGAGGAGAGGACTTGGGTACCCGCCCGGGATGTTCACGCTGGGATATTGGTCAGGAGGTTCCACCTTTGTTTCCCCAATAAACCAGGTCCACCTAGAAAGGGTCCGGTGGCCCCTCATAAAAGGGGGGGTACTGTAAAGGATTTGCCAGACACAGGTTCTGTCTCGACGCCCGTGGGCAATCAGTCTGCACCTGCTCCTATGTCTGTGAGACTGACTCCATCTTCCACCACTCAGGATGGCAGGCTTAGGAGTGCTAGTTCCCGCCCACTGTCTATTTATACCTGCCTTTCCTGTTCCTCCTTTGCCTGTGATTCTTCTATGCTTGTTTCCTGGCTTGCTGCTTCTGCTTGTACTACTGATCCTCTGCTTGTTATTGACCTTGGCTTTCTGACCACTCTCCTGCTCAGCGTTTTGTACCTCGCTCTCTCCTGGTTTGACTCGGCTCGTTCACCACTCTTGTTGCTCACGGTGTCTCCGTGGGCAGCTGCCCCGTTTTCCTGCTTCTGTGTACCCCTGTCTGTTTTGTCTGTCTTGCACTTACTGAGCGTAGGGACCGTCGCCCAGTTGTACCCCGTCGCTTAGGACGGGTCGCTGCAAGTAGGCAGAGACTGAGTGGCGGGTAGATTAGGGCTCACCTGTCTGTCTTCCTACCCTGTCATTACATATATGATAAAGAAAGGGAAGGAGAAAGTGTATTGCCCAAAGTGGGTGCGCTACGAGCCACTATGCGGCAACCTTCTTTTAATAAATTGTCTAATTTATCATCCTCGTAGAGGATTGGCAAATATCTGTGTACTATCTTTTTGATATCTGCAAATTGGTTGCTGTACTGTAAGTACCATTGTAGGTTTTTCAGAACCACTAATTTGGGATGATTTTTTATTCCTATTTTTCATATTACTATTTTTTCTAGATTGTAATTGCGAATTTGACTGGTTTCTTTTGGCTCTAACTAGAGATGAGCGAACCGGGACAACCGAACCCGGTTTCGGTCCAAACATCGTGAAAAGCTCGGTTCGCAGCGAATCCGAACTTCACCGGGTTCGGCCGAACACGTTTTGACCGAACCCGGCTTATGAGTCACTGATTTTCCGGTACGCGATGTTAGGAGATAGTCACTGTCCAGGGTTCTGAAAGAGTTAAGCGATCGGCAG
The DNA here is from genome assembly GCF_050947455.1 of Rhinoderma darwinii. Classification (NCBI taxonomy): domain Eukaryota; kingdom Metazoa; phylum Chordata; class Amphibia; order Anura; family Rhinodermatidae; genus Rhinoderma; species Rhinoderma darwinii. Next base: position 275,857,761 of record NC_134689.1, read on the forward strand.
TAACTGTTTCAGCACCCTGGACAGTGACTTCCGATCACAATATACATCAACGTGTAAAAAAAATAGAAGTTCCCACTTACCGATAACTCCCTGCTTCTTCCTCCAGTCTGGCCTCCCGGGATGATGATTCAGTCCAAGTGACCGCTACAGCCAATCACAGGCCAATCACAGGCTGCAGCCAATCACAGGCCAATCCCAGGCTGCAGCGGTCACATGGACTGCCGCGTCATCCAGGGAGGTCGGGCTGGATGCTGAAAGAGGGACGCGTCACCAAGGCAACGGTGACGCGTCCCTCTCTTGACATCCAGCCCGACATCCCAGGATGACGTGACAGTCCATGTGACCGTTGCAGCATGTGATTGGCCTGTGATTGGCTGCAGCGGTCACATTTGCTGAAACGTCATCCAGGGATGTCGGGCCGGATGTCGAGAGGGACGCGTCACCAAGGCAACGGCCGGGAGGCCGGACTGGAGGAAGAAGCAGGAAGTTCTCGGTAAGTACGAACGTCTTTTCTTTTTTTTTTACAGGTTGCTCTATATTGTGATCGGAATTCACTGTCCAGGGTGCTGAAAGAGTTACTGCCGATCAGTTAACTCTTTCAGCACCCTGGACAGTGACTATTTACTGACGTCGCCTAGCAACGCTGCCGTAATGCCGGGTGCACACATGTAGCCACCCGTCTTTACGGGAGCTCCATACATGATTTTTATGGGCTTTCTTGAATTACAGGTTTGGTCCGAATTAGTTCGGTCCGAATCTAACTTTTTCAAGAAATTCGGCAAACCAGCCGAACCGAACTTATCATAAGTTCGCTCATCTGTAGCTCTAACCATCTCCCCCACAGGTATGGAAGAGATGGTATGGTTGGGATGGCCACTATTTGTGTGTAAAATTGTATTCCCTGAGGTGGGCTTACGGTATGTTCTAGACTGAACAAACCCCCCAGGGATAGCTGTGAGTTCCAAATCTAGAAAGCAGATAGTCTTAATTTCCACTTGGTAGGTAAACCTTAGGTTACAGGTATTATTGTTCAAATAGGAAATAAAATCCGGGATGGCAGATACATCTCCCTCCCAAATTAATAGTAGGTCATCGATGTATCTGCCATACCATTCTAAAGAACCATTATATTTTCTTGTGCAAAGACAGAAAAAAAAGAAAGAGAAAGGCGCTCCTCTAAGGTGATAACGTTGAGAACAAAAAATTGCAGTTGATTACAAGTGGAATAGAGCTCACCTTGGTAAGTTGTGCAGTGTCGCTAGCACAACTTAACTTTGTAGCTTGTAGATAGTTACACCCTTTCGGGCTTGATCACACTGTGCTTGCCTCTGGAGCCGTAACCGCATCGAGTAGATTCCTTTTTGGAGTCTTCCTCCTCGTGGTTTTTTGAAATGAAGCAAACTTTGAAGGAAGAAATGCTCCTATGTACGGGCGCTCAAGTGTGAATAGATTGTTTCTTCCACGGAATCGTCAGTTGTGAAGCAAAAATTTTATTTGGAATACAGATAAAACAATAAAAAAGTGAGAGATTTTTCGGCTCCCGACAATTAATGAATCAATGACTGTGAACTAATAGAAATAAAGACAGAAGTATCTTTTATAATAATATAATTCTTTCTGAATCCAAAACAGTATAATAGCATCAATTCATACATAATCATAAAAAACAAATAAGAATCACCGATTAAGCAAAAATAATCTAGATTTCTTTTACATTGCGAGTATGTGGCAATTTCACTGTCTGAAACAAAAAGCTCAGACTGTGCGTATATAAATACACAAAAAACATCTTCTGTCCGAATAAAGATTATAAATATTATCAGCATAAACTTTAAACTAAATTAAGAGAAATACAATCCTAATAGCAGACGGAATTAAAAGATAAATATATGCGTACCTGTGACGAAACGCCCATAACGAACTTTAACCTTGACTGTTTAACCTGGACGTGAACCACACGACAGGAGTATTTAAGATGTTGTTTTTTTTTAGTAAAATGTATATGCCTCACGAAGATCACAGTGCGTGATCGAAACGCGTTGCAGCACAGCCTTTTTTATTGTTTTATCTGTATTCCAAATAAAATTTTTGCTTCACAACTGACGATTCCATGGAGGAAACAATCTATTCACACTTGAGCGCCCGTACATAGGAGCATTTTTTCCTTCAAAGTTTGCTTCAAAGAAGCATTATATGGATTATCCAGCGTGAAAATGGTGTACTCCTCCCACCATGCCATAACCAGATTTGCCAGAGAAGGCGAAAATTTTGCCCCCATGGATACTCCCTTTAATATCAGAAAGAACTGTCCATCAAATTGGAAGTAATTGTGTTTCAAAAGAAACTCCAATACCTCTAGACAAAAAAATTGTAGCTCAGGTGTAAATATGCTGTATTTAAGAAGATGGTATTCAAGGGCTTTGAGTGCTATGGCATGAGGGATGCTGGTATACAACTCAACCACATCACAACTGAACCACACATATTTGTGATTCCATTTTTTTTTGGTTCAGTGCCCGCAAGACGTCACTTGAATCTTGTAGATGACCTGGAACTCTAAATACAAGGGGCTGGAGGAGTGAATCAAGCCACTCTGACAGCCTCTCGCTAAGGGAACCTATCCCAGATACGATGGGACGCATAAGGGGGGGGGGGGGAACAACACCCTTGTGTATCTTGGGAAGTGCATGTAAAATAGGGGTAACTGGAAAATCCACTAACAAATATTTGTATTGTCTTTCAGTGACGAAACCTCCATTAAGACCTTGATCTAACAGCTTTTTACAAGTTGCTTGAAAAGCTTTTGTAGGGTTAATATCCAATTTTCTGTAAGTTTCTTCATCTAACAGTAATGTTGAAATTTGTGTCTTGTATGTATCATTATCCATTACTGTAATGCTCCCCCCTTTGTCAGCCATTTTTATTACAATTTCGGTGTTGACTTTTAATGATTTAACTGCAATTTGTTGTGCATGTGTCATGTTATTCTTAACCTGATTTTTAAATAATTTACTATTATCATGTAATTTTTGCAGCTCTCTCTCAATAGCAAATTGGAATCTATCCATTGATTCTGTTCTCCACTGGAGAGGGTAAAATTTAGGATTCGTCGTTACAAAGTCTGTAGCAGTGTTGGATCGTAGTTCCGGTTCCTCCATAACAGGACCTTCAAGACACATCAAGGTAAGTTCTTCTTGGAATGTGGTGAGGTCCAGCACTTCTTTATTTTACTTCATTATATTTATTTTAGAGTGTTGGGGAACCTTTATACTTGATTGGTCTATATTTCCTGATGTCAAAAAATGTCTATTGACCGTCAAGTTACGAATAAATTTGTTAATGTCCAACAGAGTGCTAAAAACATCAAGACAATAGTAATAAAGTTTAAGAAAAATACATAGAAACAAGACATAGAAAAAATATTTTATTGAAATAAAAAAACCGACACATTCCTCGTTAAACATTTTATTGATAATAAAAAAAGCCTTCATCGAAGTAGTCCTCAAAGCCGACGTAGTCCAACGACCGAACCTGTAAGAAAACACAAACACAAAAAAAAACATTAGTAACACATTTGGCAGGCTTAGATACAAGGCCCATTTGTGATGCTGTCTGTTGGACCCTGTATCTAAGCCTACCATAAGGTAGGTTTAGATACTGGGTCTAGCAGAAAGTAATCTTATACAGTATAAGATTACTGTTTGCTGGAGCCTTGTATCTAAGCCTACCATGTGGTTGAATTAAATACAGGGTCTATCAGACAGGATCACACATGGGCCATGTATCTAAGCTTACCATGTGGTCATGGTAAGATGCTTAGATACAGGGCCCCAGCAGACAGTAATCTTATACGTTCGTGTCGGCGATTCACAGTGTGAGCAAGTGACTAGAATGTAGGGGAAGTAGCGCTCGTACAGCTGATTGATGGGGGTCCCGGGAGTTGGACCCCGACCTATGAGCTCAAGCAGACAGTGATATTAAACTTACCCTCCTCTTCGGTCGCAGCGGAGGTCCTAACTTTATCCAGCATCGGGATGTTAAGCGCGGCGCACAGCGTTGCGACGTCAGGACCAAGGAGGGTAAGTACTGTCAGCTACTATAGTAACAGGGGCCTGTGTAGTTCATTACATAGACCCGAGTTACTATAGTAACGTTGTATAGATGTGATGCGGGGCGCCGCAACCGCTGCAACCCCTATAGTTACTCCACTGAATGCCATATTGGTCAGCAGGCAGCATGGATGGCTTTCTCCGTTAAATTTGAGAGTGAACAGGTATCCCCATTCCGGGACCGCCCATCAATCAGTCTTCAGGGGAAACTGCTCTAAATACTACTGAGACACTATATTGTAGTGTGTGTGTGTGTGTGTGTGTGTGTGTGTGTGTGTGTGTGTATATATATATATATATATATATATACACCCGGCAGTGCACTGTGCATGGAGCCTGTAAGGCAGTACATGAAGGCCATAAGACTCCCTAGTACAGAACTACACGGCCTCTGTACACTGTCGTACAGGGTCCTTCAGGGCATATGAAAATCCTCTCCCTTAGAAGCAATACTTCTAGGGATGAATATCTGGTCCGATAGAACATGTCCCAATTTTTTTGGGCAGTCGGATTCATGCAGAACCAGACAGATAAATCCTCTGTATACCTCTGTGTGAAATCGGAGCCATACAGAGATTCACAGAGCCCTCAGGGATCTCTATGGCAGCCTTATTACGGGTCTCTACAAAGCGTCGCTGTAATACAGTAGTGTGCATTAACACCTATATGTATGTGTATACCGTGTAGTATATATACACACAAAGATCAATACATATACAAGGATGTATAAATACACACATACAATGCACGGGTGAATGACTGTATCGTCTGGTCCTACATGTGTGGCATTTTAAAAGGCTCAGGCTCAGGAACAAATTCAACCGAGTACAAAATGAGAGCAAAATTACAATACTGACAATCTCTAGTGTGTGTGTTTGAGATATGGAAATGACATTGTAATCTCCTCTAGGGACAGGGACTGATATGATGACAATCTCTCTACAGCGTTGTGGAATATGTTGGCGCTTTATATAAGCAACGGATATTATTACATTAATATATATACTCTCAGTGGTCACATTATTAAATGCACTTTTATAGTGAGGGTTTGAAAAGTTTAAGCATTGTTGTATCCCATGCCGGATGTTCTGTGATAAAAGATTGTTCATATTAGATGTGGAAGGATCGGTCTCTATTCTTTATTTCTTACAACCTGTTGCTGGAGCAGTTAAGGAACAATTGCACTCGGAGAGTCACCCGATTATGGCTTTGTTCTAAATTGAGTTTACAGTGAGCTGACTTCTTTTCCTATTGTGTGTTATAGTCCATCAATATTTGATGGACGATACTTATAGAGGCTCTTAATAAACTGTCCATAGTTAAAAGTCAGTCAGATCGTATTCCTTACAAATTCTGGTATTTGGTTTGTACAACGAGTGACCCTCCATTTCTAGTGCAATTAAAAAAAAAAAGTCTGACCTTTTTTTCTTAGCTTTGATATATGAGGCTCAATGACTTTTTCTGTTGGTGCAAACTATAGGATCACCCCTTATGTAACCAGGTCAACTCATAATATATACGACCAATAACTGATAAGGGGCTTATCTGACTTTTTATTGTATACACACACTAGCACACTTTGTAAGGACGTGTACTGACTCCCGAATGTGAATATAAGGCTTCGTTCAAATCTGCTTTAGGGCTCCGTTCCAACGTTCCGTCTGAGCTTTCCGTTGGAACGGAGCCCAGACAGACACAAACGCAATACATAGGTTTCCGTTTCCATGACCATTGATTTTAATGGTGACGGATCCGATCATTCACTTTTATAATTTTGTCTATGGCTCACTTACAGGGGTTGTTACATTTCTCACCAAAGTGGATCCCCTAAGCCGCAAACATTTTGGCACTAGCTAGACTAGCGTGCGGATTCTAAACTTCTTTACCTTTTAATCCCTGTAAGGAGGTATGGGTTTTTCCAGACGGAATCCCAGGTTGTTGTCCCCCAAATAGTCATAGATTGGTGGCGGGTGCACGCTAGTGAAGTCAGGAATGTATCCAGGGATCGACAACAGAGAAGCACTCAGGATTAAGCTAGTCGGAGGGTGAGACATAATTGTAGTCCAAATACAGGCCAGGAGAAGTGTGTAGCTAAAGGCTGTTGGGCCCTGGTGCAAAAGTTTAGCTTGGCCTCCTTCCCACACACACTTACGACAAAATTAAGATCTCACCCAGTTTACGTTTTAATGCTTCAAGTAGATTATTGTAATAATAGGTGTGACACTTAATACTAAAAAAAAATGGAAGGAAAATTGGGATAAAACTAGGGAGGCCTAGTTACTGGAAGGACACACAGTGGCAGACCTAGGGGCAGGAAAAATCTCTCATCTTTTTGCCATAACCTGCAAATACAAAAGTCTAATGTACAGATACAGAATCAGATTCAGGCTTAAAGGGGTTGTCTCCCATGAAGGACATTTATGACATATCCACAGGATATTTCGTAAATGTCAAATAGATGCGGGTCCCACCTTTTTTCATGGTCAAAATTTACCTCATTCAGCCGCAACACAGAGTGGCTGAACAGGGTTTAGGGGGCCCCATTCTGGAGGTAGATGCGGGTCCCAGAGGTGGGACCCGCATCTATCTGACATGTATGACATATACTGTGGATATGTCATAAATATCTCTCCTGGGAAAAAACCTTTAATGCCAGAACCAAGAACCAAAATGCCAGATTCAGGCTTAATGCCAGAACCAAGTTCAGTACATAAATACAGTGCCAGAACCAAAATCAGTACATAAAAACAGCACCAGAACAGATCTCAGTACATAACTACAGAACAGAACCAAGCTCAGCACATAAATGCAACAGAACCAAGTTCAGTACATATATACATCACCAGAACCAAGCTCAGTACATAAATACAGCAGCAGAACCGAGCTCAGTACATATATAGAGCACCAGAACCAAGCTCAGTACATAAATACAGCAGCAGAACCAAGCTTACTACTAGCACAGGCAATCACATGTGGACCTCCCGTACAATGTGCTCCCTTAGACCGCCGGGCGCCACCCGCCACCATGATCTCTCTGATGGGAGACAGAGCCAAACTGCAACTCATGGAGCCCAGTGAGGTGAATAGGTTAAGGGCTGTGCAGTAGTCACCAGCAGGGATGAGGAGGATCAGAGCTCACATGGACGCCCACATGGAGACCGGAGTTTTCCACATCGACAAGTCGAACAGGAGACAGGAGCCAGGTGGGAAGTGAAGAGGGAGGGCCGTAGGAGCGTGCTGCATCACACGCTCACGTCGACATCACACACATGCCAGACACCAGACCAACGAATTCCTAGATCTAAACCCAATCAAGCATCTGTTGTGCTAGAAAAATAAGTTGTTCGATGGAGTTCCTACCTTTCAACTTACAGGACTTAAAGCATCTGATACCAACGTCTTGGTGCCAGATAGCAAAGGACACCTTCAGAGGTCTTGTGGAGCCCCTGCCTCAGGTGCCATGCAGTTAACAGCTGTTTTGGAGGCACGAGGCGTACCTACACAATATTATGCAGGTAATTTTATTATTATGGCTTATAACCTTTGCTTTCTGTTTCTTCCCTATTCCCGTGAAGATTTGAACCCTTGTTGGCAGGGCCCTCTCGCCTTTTAAGCCAATCTGTTATTCTGTAAGCTCATGTCTATTGTGTTTGCTTGTTTTTACTATTTCTACATGTGTATTAAAAACCTCTGTATTTCACATGTTCAGCGTGCTGGAATATTATTGACACTATAAAATAAATACTAATAATAATGATACTGTATGGCCCCACAAACTTCTATAGGAATCGTATTAAGGTTCCGTAAAGCTTTTACCAAGTCATAAAACAGCTGTGTGCTTAGGGGCAGCCTTATCACATCCAGCATCAATGTGTTTTTTTAATGAGGTTATAAAATAGCCACACAACCTAATAGCAGTCAGCTACATTTGATAACATGATAATAATCGTTGCTCTGTTCTGGCATTGGTTTTGTTCTTTTTTTTTTATTTCTCCGGGCCAGACACCATCTGGGCCAATAACTCAGTAAATGGAGCATAATCCCTGTGCTTGTATCCACTGTACAAAAGATTTTCTGTGTTCCTATATGACAGCCTTTCACTTTCCTATCACCTTTTATAAGACCCCTGTAAAGGATTGTTTATTCTAAAGTCTTTGATTTATCTACCAAGTAAACAGGCTGCAGCTGAGGTGGGCATTAGCCGCCTTTACTTGCTTGTATCGCAGTCAGCATGAAACTCATTGCAATGGGTTTGGTCAGGATCAAAGTACATCTGACATACCAGTGTCAAACTGAGCACTGCTTCCCACATGAAAAGCAGTACAACAATGCTTTGATCATTATTTGAAGGACCTTCTGATCTGTAGCTAGAATCTTCCACTACCACTAAAAACTTAGTTCATTTCTTGGCAATACAATTTTCAATACTAGCTTCTTATTTATATTAGTTGATGTAATGTAGCGGTGTCTTAGTGATTGCTGGTCAGTTATTACTATTATTGTAACTATTTTTATAACTAGTCTTTTTGTTTTTGGAGAGCACCTTACATTATTAGGACAAAATTCTTATACTAATTTTTAATAATGGAGGATGGACAAAATTCATATATTTTGTTTAGAAACTATGTTTACTCAACAGCACAAATGCACATGATCATTGTTAGAAATTAGAATAACACAACACAAAGGGGCAGATTTACTTAGACTGGCGTTTCATACACCAGTCTTTGTCATATCTTACTCCAGCGGAGCAGAAAACTGAGTTATTAAGAAATCTTTTGCATCTTTTTGCTGGTCGTACACCAACCATTACGCCCCTCCCATCAAACATAAAATAAAGATAAAGTAGAATTACTTCACCGCTATGCTCGTCTTCTCTTCTCGCTTTTGAGTCCAACAAAGTCCTGACGCCAAGCATTGTCAGGGCTTTATACGCTACGCAGCACTCAATGTCCTGAGTGCTGAGTCACATGCCCAGCATCAGTATGTTGTCTAAGCCACAGCCTGCTGAGGGAACCTAAAGGAGCACGGAGGGCAGAAGTGAATGAGAGCGTTGAGGTGAACATACTTTTTTTTAAATTGTCCGATAGGGTAGGGTTGGTAGTTAAATTAGGGGAAGCTAGGTAAGAGACCCGGCACAGGCCTGTACCTTGCTATGCCCCACAGAGTGAAATCTAGTTAGAGTAAAGTATAATAAATTTGTTGGGCCGCTATGGTCCTGCCCCATTTTGGAAACTTACGCACTTTCTTACAAAAATGGTGAAGATGGCGTAATATGCCCAAAAGTCATGATTTTTACCGCAAATTGCTACTTTTGAACCCTTGTGCTACTTTTCTATGCCAGAAAACTTGTGTAGGAAGGTTGATAAATCCCCCCCTTATTTTTCTGAAAATCCTTGGTCGATTACCAACAGACAATATAAGACTCTGGTCACATAACATTTTAGCTATCCTTAAGTTAGGATGACATTCATATGGATCATGATTTTCATCCACAATGTCCTCCTTATACAACACTGTCACTGGGAGCTGAGATTCTAAAGCATTGTCACAAGTACAAGAGGAATGCTAATAGAATCAGTCAGTAAGGGACATTTCAGGGTATGGGTAAGTGATAAGGAACGATATATTTAAGAGTAGCCATGCAGTGTCAGACTGGGGTTCCTTGAGCCCACCAGAGTGCATACTTCTGAGGGCCAATTTTCCATTTATAAAGAACATGTTCATGTCCATTTTTAACTGCCTTGTAAACTTTGTTATTATCATTGCACACGCAGGGCATATCATCTTAAAGTTTATTTGTAAATCAAGCCATAAGAAGTAGATTCTTGTAGAAAGTCAATAGGGCATGTTTACTAAGCCTGGCATTTCATACACCAGTCTTAGCTATCTGCTCCACTGAAGTAAGATGCAATACATTTATTAAGAGGTGAATGCCCCTTCATAAATCTGACGCATCTGTCTGTGACCACAGCTTTGCGCCATCCATTCTGCCCCCCATCGGACATAAAATAAAAAAAATGGATGCTAACCTGACCGCTCCCATTCGCTTCTCCTCTCCAATTCGCTACAGCATGTTGCAGCTAAAACAATGGAATTGTCTTCTGATGGATCTTTGCAGCCAACTATTGTGTTAGAGCGTGGGCCAACTGGAGCATACTCTGGTGGGACAGTGCGACTTTGTACCTATAAATATAACTGGCTCTACTCAATCAAGGACACACACTGACGGGTTCCATAGATAATACAGAATATACACGTTGTACATTGTGACTGTTGATCCTAATACACAGCCGTTCTCCTGATTCCACAATTGTACGTGATTACGGCACTCTGCAGGGGTTGTGGAATCCCCTTTGTGCTCATGGTTGCTGGCCCTGGCAACTTGATTGCCAGGACTGGCAGCACCAGACTTGCTTAGGTTCAAGACAAAGACAGTGGTATGTCCTAATAGGTGACTGTGCCTATTTCTGTATTCTAAGTTTTTTTTTTTAAAAACCAAAGATTAAAGTTAAAGTCACTTTATGAGACTAAATAAAAAAAAATAGATAAAAACATACAAATAATGACAAAAAGCACCTTTTTATTAAATATAAAACACAATTTTATTTAATAGAAAACAATATATAATAACCCGACCATATTTGAAATACCATAAAAATACGTACTATAAATATATAAAGGTACTCTAGATCAGTGACGAATGGCATTGAAAAGGAATTAAAAAAATAAATACAATCTCTTGTCTCCCTAAAAATGAAATGAATACAGATTAAATGCTAATGTACACATACCTTCAAATGGTGTGTATAAAAAGTACAACAAAAAACTATTTTAGGGAGGCAAGATTTGAAAAAAAAAAAATTATATTATGCGTGTTTCTGAAGCCCAAAAATGTTTTTGTTAAATTATATGGACAATCTCCTGCTTTGTAACATGTCATAATCTATCTTCCCTATTATAACATTTCATTGTTAGATGTTTTGTTTGTATATATTTCAATATGTAATTTCTTATGTTTATTGCTTTCCCTGTTTGTAAAGCATTTTGGTACTATGTAAATAAAGACTATTATTAAACATGTTCTCACATGGCATTTTAGTTATCGCTAAGGGAACCTTCCCCGATTGCTGTTTCAGTATATTACATTGGATCTATGCCACCACTAAAACTGGCATCACATTCTGGAGAAAGTCCAACTGTGTCCAACTGGTTTATGACTGTCATCATTTCAAAATGAAATAAATGAACATACATGTGGTGTTTGGCTCAGGTCCAGAATTCCACACATCAGTTCCATTTAGGTCTTGCTAAGCTAAAAGACGTAAGGAACTTACTCACACTTATGTTCAGATGAAAATTAAAAATAATGAGTTTTCTACTCTAGAATGCATTTCCAGTGGATATGTGTCATGTGGTCTTTAATAAAAATGATTGATCTCTTGTCTTACCTTTTTTCTGCTCCACTAGTCTGTCAATAAACTGCACCCCGTTGACTGTGGAAGGAGTCGAAATAGGGGGTCTAGGGAGTTCAAGGCTCCGTATGAGAGAAACATAGAATTAACCCCTGGGAAAATATATTATTGAAATGTTTTCATCTATATTTGCAAAAATGACAGGTAAACTTTAATTCTACACAATACTCCTGTTTGATGTGAACTGTGATTAGTGCAAAGTACACTCCACGCAACTCTGTACAACATAGTTGGAGCACTTATTGAAACCTAAAAAGGTGCCCCTTTCATGGGTCGCTATTGTGCTGCATAAGTTCTTCTGTATTATGATTTAAATACAATAAAGCCCACAAAAAAATTACAAATAAAATACACATAAAACACAAAGAACATAAATAATCCAACACATAGTCCTTAGATCATATACTCTCAATTAATTATTAAGTCTGGATCTTTCAGAATACTTTGTTTCCTATAGTATATTATGTTGATATGTATTGTGTCCCTGCAGCTTTGCATCACGGAAACATGACTCACGTTGTTTATGGGCCACTAGAGTGACATTGACATAAGCATGGCTGAGCTGTGGATCAGGGTTACCTAGAGGACAAACTGGGGACTTTTTTTTTCTTTCAGTGAACGTTTAATGAGGCATTCTTACTGGGATGAGTACATTGTAAGCTGGAAGACACAGTTCAACTCCCAGCTATGGATTACAACATGAGCAAAATTGTCACCATTCTCTGCCAGATGCTTCCAGGGGATCATATTGTAGGTTTCAGAACAGTGAGAAATAAAACATAAATCACTTACATACTGCATACTACATGGTGAACTATGCTCTAAAATATCTATATCTAAATATGTGTGTGTGAGAGTATTTATAAACATACATATATATATATTCCATATATACACACACACAGTTGAGTCACATTATTATGACCACCAGCTAATATCCAGAGTAACCGCCGTGTGCAGCACGGACAGCAGCTAGTAGTGACTCAATAAGGGGCTGGTAGGTTGTCTCGGGTATCTGGAGCCATGCTGACTGGTCCCTCAAATGCTCAATTGAGTTCAAGTCTGGCGAATTAGGAGGCCAGGGAAGTACTTGGAAGTCTTGGTCGTGCTCTTCCAACCACTGACGGACATTTCTAACCGTGTGACATGTCACATTGTCTTGCTGGAAGATTCCATCTGCCCCAGGGAAGACAAACAGCATGTATGGGTGGACGTGATCTGCAACGATGGATTCATACCCAAATTGGTTCAGAGTGCATCACACATGGATGAGTGTGCCCAGAGAATGCCATGAAAAAATTCCCCAGACCATAACGCTGCCGCCACCAGCTTGTGTTCTTCCAGCAATGGTTGTAGAGTGTTTGTTCTCTACTGTCTCATCTCACACGCCACTGTCCATCCAATCAATGAAGCAGACTCATCGGAGAAGGCAACACTTTGTCAATCATCGGAGGTCCAATTCCGATACTGCCGTGCAAATTGGAGCCTTTTTTTAGAATGTACCTTTGTTAGCATAGGAGAAGTGACCATCCGTCTGCTTCGGAGCCCCATACGCAGTAGGGTTCGCTGAACTGTTGTTTAAGACACAAGTCTGGTAGCCCCATGGTTGATTTTTACGGTGAGCTGCTTCTCTGTAGTGTGTCGTTCGGTCCTGGTGCATCTTCGTAGTCAATGGCACATGGTGCTCCGCCGTTTCCAAGTCGGTTATTCCCAATGATGCTATTTGTTCTCTCACAATACACTTTCACCACAGCAGCACACAAACTGTTCACAAACTGCGTTGCTTGAGAAATACTGCCACCCTTGGCCCGAAAAGCCAATAATCATCCCTTTTTGCAACTCTGATAAATTGCCCCTTTTACCCATGGCAACAATGGGTGATATGTGTTCAGAAAGCCTATCGCACATCGTATATACCCACCATGCCAGCCCACGACACATCACTTCCTTCATGGTCTACACGCTGCCGATGTCAAAAGTAGGTGGTGGTCACAATAATGTGACTTGACTGTGTGTGTATATATATGTATATATATATATTTATATATGTTTCTTGGGGGGAAGGGACAGTGGAATAACTGCTTTCTTAAAAACTTCCACAGTACAATTTGCACATAGCACATAAGGTGCCATATTATAGCATAAAACAGTATAATGATCCCATCCTTCAGTACTGGTCATGCATATTCCTAGGTGAAAAGCAAGAAGAGGGGACAGGGAGAGCACAGTAACACATGACTGCAGGGTCAGACTACACCTACCTACCTACCATCAAGCCCTGTCTACAATAAACAAGCAGATCTCCCATTACATGTGTTGTCTCATAAAGACAAACCCATTTTAAAAGAAGTTGGTGCAGTGATCAGCTGATCAGCTGATCGTCGTGGGTCTAGCTTTTCTATGCCCCCCCGGCAATCAGAGTGTTATGGAAATGCAAGTGAAGAGATACCTCAAGGCTGCAGGAGTCTGCCAGGAGAGAGCGTGCATGTAAACCCGCAACCTCAAATCCGTAACCACTCTGATCGACAGTGTCTAAGGCTACTCAAAGGTGTTCGCCAGAGCTGACCGCAAGGTGGGATAGACTTTGCTGCTTAGTACCCAGGTTGTCTTAACAGAGTATAGTTTTGGAAAAGAGGTGCAATGCAGTCAAACCTGAGCTGGAAACCAGACAGCCGGTAGGTTAAAAGAAAGTCCAGAAACGGAGTATAGGTAATTAGACAAGGCATGGTCAAAACCAGCCAGGAGCGCGTAATCAGAATCAGTAAGCAGAGGGTTAACGAGAGACAAGCCGAGGTCAGTATACACGAGGTCCAGAAAAATCAGGAGCAGTCAGGAGCATGATCAGAAATCAAGAGATAGGAAAATACATAAGCAAAGACAGGTGGGAAAAGACAGGTATAAATACAACCCCACAGCTGATTGGCAGAAGGACAGAGAAGAGAGATAGGCTCAAGGCAAAAGAAGAACCGCCCAGAAGCTAGACAGGTTGTCATAGCGACCTTAAGGGAACAGGTGTTTTCCTAACACAGAGGTTATCGCCAGGGAAAGCCATGGCCAGCCACACATTTCCCCTGCAGCAGCCGCAGAATAGCCTTCCATATAATGCATGGAGGCGCCGGGTTCACAAGTGCGACTCTCCAGTCTGGCACATAAAGGGGTCCAGAGCAAGGGACTTCACTCTATGATGTCTATAGGTATATGGGCATGTGTTGTCTAGGTGAGGCAACCCCTGACTCATTTGTAAGTATAGTTTTTGCATGCATAGGAATAGAACAAAACTTCCACATCACCTTCCTATACACAGGATACAATCTTGGCAGACCTGCTTTTTAATTATGGGCGCACTGCAAAATCTAAGGTGTGTGAGTTTTTTATTCCATAGTTCTTTGTGACTAAGGCCGCATGCACACGAACATATTTTTGCGGCTGCAATTCACCCACAAATCTGCCGTTGAATTGCGGCCCCATTCATTTCAATGGGCCCATGCACACGACCATGGTTTCCATGGTCCGTGCATGGCCCAGGAGTCTGGACCGCTAAAAGAAGGGACATGTCATTACGGCCGTGTTTTGCGGTCCATGCTCATAGAAATTAATGCACGGCCTGTGATTTGCAGGTCGGCCCGCGGCTGACACTCCGCGGCCGTCCGACCTGAAAATCACTGCCGTGCACATGGCTACGGTAGTGTGCATGAGGCCTAAGATATATAACATAAGAGATAGAATAGTACTGTGTTCGTGTACAGACCTTGGTGAGGACAGATAAGTTGTTTGTACCTTCTATGAAATGTTAAAGAGTTTCTCCCATTTGGAGATATTTTCAATAAAATACTAGAGAGATTATTCCATAATATAATGTTATTAATAAAATTACTTCTGTTTCAGTATGAACGTAGGTCATGAGAAGAATTATTAAATTCCTATCAACAGACTACAGACTGCTTTACGATAGTAACAGTATTCTGCACATGGGTGGTCTCGAAAACCTGAGATCTTATCAGTTTGAAATTACCCCCTGTATTATGTATCAGTTTTGACAAGAATAATTTCACAGCAGGGGAATGAACCCTAATGGTTACAATTATTTCTACACAGTACTTTTAACATTGCAAATTAGTTATTATTACAAATCTTTAGCGTTTGGAACTTAAATGTAACTTTGCTTATTAAAATATTTAATTCCTATTATTTCTTGAAAGGAAAACCGTTAGGGTATGTTCACATGTGTACGTCCGTTACGGCTGAAATTACGGAGCTGTTTTCAGGAGAGAACTTCTCCTGAATTTCAGACGTAATAGCATGTGCAGGCATTTTTCACAGCGTCCATTATTAATTGGAGCTGTTTTTCTATGGAGTCAATGGAAAACGGCTCCAATTACGTCTCAAGAAGTGACATGCACTTCTTTGACGCGACGCGTAAAAAAAATGACCGTCGGCACAGTACATCATAAAACCCATTCAAATGAATGGGCAGATGTTTGCCGACGCTTTGGAGCCATATTTTTGGCCGTAATTCGAGGCTAAAATGCCCGAATTACGTCCGTAAATAGGGCGTGTGAACCCAGCCATAAATATAAAAAAACCCTGAGGAATCACTCATGAAATACCTTATTACCACTAGAGGGCAGCGCTACTCAGACCAAAGCAATGTTGTGGAGGAGTAACCAATAGTTTAACCATTTTAGAAAAAAAACACCATTATTTAAATATGAATTGCCATAATTTTTTCAGTTTGTGATGTGACGTAAGTATACATGAATGCTTATTCTTAACAAGGCAGAGATTTTTATTCTATGAAGAAAAGAGAATCATTCCACAAAAGATGCGGTTTTGAGAAAAGATAACTCTGAACCTGACTTTCTAGTTCTAAGCTTTCTTTGACATTGTATTTTTATGTTTGTGCCAAAGAAGAGAGAAAAGTCTATGTACCCAGAATGTTTCTCTGATTACTCCAGTTACTCCAAAAATAAACATACAAGAAAACCAGAAAAATGCAGTAGGGCTAGCCTCACGCCAGTTTCACTCAGAAAGTCCTGTGGTATTACTCACAAAGTCCATTTACGCCTGGTGGTCTGCTTTTTAATTAAAACAAATGAGGTCTGTTGAGTGGCTCCAAGTAAATATTTGAGGAAAAAGATTCATAGGCATATGTAATGCAATTGGAAATCATGCAAGCCAGGAAAATGTGAGAGGAGATCCCAATAATAGAAACAATACCCAGAGGGAATAAAATAATATGTTTTATTTGATTCGAATACAACGAAGATAATACACTTCAATTTTGGAGAGGTTTCTCCATCGTGGGATCAGGCAGAATAATTCATAACAGGGATTTCCAGCTCCATTTTTGTAGTTTTTAAGCAGAAACAATTTGAGGTTATGTTCACACAGGGCAAATTAGCTGCGGAAATCGTCATGCTGCAGATTGAGAATTCGCATTACTGGTCAATTTTCGCACATCTTTACTGCAGGTTTTCTGCGCAGTGTGTGGATGAAATTTGTTCAAATCTCATCCACTTGCTGCTACTGTAATGCGCTGCGGAGTATGGACGGAAATTCCGTAGTGTTTATGCTGTGTGTAGACGTACCCTAAAGGACTCTTAAATAACCAAGCACCTTTAGAGTTAGAATAAAATATGAATGCCCAAGCACCAACATTAAGTGCTCATGCACGCGGCCTTATTATGGCTCCTTCTGCATGCGTCCAATTTCATATGGAGGTATACGGAGGGTTTTTTCTGTTGGATTTCGTACAAATGCAATAGAAAAAAAAAAGTGGTATGTTCCAATGGTTGCTGCATGTATGTATGAGGCAATGCTTCTAGGTGAGGATAGCTCCGTACATTCGACACCTACCAGAGCCTGTACTCCACCCATGTGCATGAGCCCTGAGGCCGTTTACATATAGAACTATTTCTTCAAGTGATCCCTGATTAACCAGTATTGTATTTGTGCATGGTCAATTTCTCAAATGGCAAACAATATATTTTATCCCATTACACCCCTTCCCGACATATGACGTAACTGTACGCAATGGCTGGGAAGGGGGAGTATGGAGGGGCTCACGAGCTGTCACCTACAGGGCTTTATAACTGTGCTAAATGTTCGCTGCCCTTGGCTGACATTTATCATTATCTATGGGAGGGTTATAAGATGCAAGATTACAAGAAAATCAAAATTGGTCATTATTTCTAATAATTTTATCTACTGTTGGTAGACGAAGTTTGAAACTTATGTCTCTTAACCAGTTCAGGACCGGGCTATTTTGAGCCTTCAGGACCAGACACCGTTTAGCCATTTTTAGCACGTGTTAGGGGGGATTCACACGAGCGTGTATTCGGTCCGTGCGGGCCGCGTGGTTTTCACGCGGCACGCATGGACCAATACAAGTCTATGGGGCAGTACAGACAGTCCGTGCTTTTTGCGCAGCGTTTGTCTGCTGCGCAAAAAGCGCGACAGGTTCAATAACTCTGCGTATTTCGCGCATCACGCACCCATTGAAGTCAATGGGTGCGTGAAAATCACGCGCACCACACGGAAGCACTTCCGTGGGACGAGCGTGATTCGCGCAACAGCAGTGAAAAGGATGAATGAAAACCGAAAAGCACCACGTGCTTTTCTGTTTCCGAACATCCAAACGGAGTGTCTTTGCGATGAGCGAAGCCGGACAAGCGTACCGAACTTCACCGGGTTCGGCCAAACTCGTTTTGGCCGATCCCGGCAAAAAAATTATCGGTACGCGACGTCAGGAGATAGTCACTGTCCATGGTGCTGAAAGAGTTAAACTGTTTCAGCACCATGGACAGTGACTTGCGATCCCAAAATACATTAACCTGTAAAAAAAACCCGAAGTTCTAACTTACCGATTACTCCTGTCTCCTTCCTGCAGTCCGACCTCCCGGGATGACACTTCAGTTCAAGTGACAGCTCCAGCCAATCACAGGCCAAGCACAGGCTGCAGCCAATCACAGGCTGCAGCGGTCACTTGGACTGCTGCGTCATCCAGGGAGGTGGGGCCCGATGTCAAGAGAGGCGCGTCACCAAGGACGCGTCACCAAGGACGCGTCACCAAGGCAACGGCCGGGAAGTTCTCGGTAAGTAGGAACTTTATCTTTTTTTTTTACAGGTTTTTCGCTGTTGTGTTCGGCATTCACTGTCGAGGGTGCTGAAAGATTTAGCTCTTTCAGCACCTTGGACAGTGACGGGCGTTGACAAGCCTCATCTCTATGATGCCGGCTGCGCGAAAATCACGCAGCCACGCATCAGACACGCATGACACACGCAGCTGTCAAATGGTTTTTGCGCTCGCAAAACGCTGCGTTGTTTGCGCGCGCAAAAACGCAACGTTCGTGTGAATCTGCCCTTAGTTAAATGGCTATAACTTTTTTATTTGTTGGGCTAGCGACGTGATTTTTCCGATTGTTTTTTCCGCAGACAATGCAGGTTTCTTTTTTTATCATTGTTAGGCTGGATTCACACGAGCGTGTGCTTTTTGCGCACGCAAAAAACGCTGCGTTTTGCCTGCGCAAAAGGCACTTAACAGCTCCATGTGGCATCAGCATATGATGCGCGGCTGCGTGCTTTTCGCGCAGCCGCCATCATTATGACACTCCATTTGGATGTTTGTAAACAGAAAAGCAATGGGTGCAATGGGTGCGTGAGGCGTGAAAAACGCCCAAAAAACGGACAAGTCGTGACTTTTTCACTGCGGACTCACGCAGCGTAAAAATCACGGACTGTCTGCACGGCCCCATAGACTAATATAGGTCCGTGCGACGCGCGTGAAAATCAAACGCGTTGCACGGACGTATATCCCGTCCGTCTGAATAAGCCCTTATACACATCCTTTTTGCTATTTTAGAATTTTTAGGCTTAAAGTTTGAAAATAATAGTAAAAAAATATGTTTTTTTACTTTTCAGCTATTTTTTTTTGGTAATAACATAGTTTTACCCTAAAATAGACCTTTTATTTGTGATCGTCATTGTCTACCGTAAATTTTTATATATTACATGTCTATATTAGGGTAATTGGGTCAGCGCTAGCGTTACAACAATGATTGGCGGGGGGAATGTTTTTCTGGGGTGGGTATTTTATGTGTATTTATTAATTATTTTTTTGTACTTTACTTTACATTTAATTTTTTATTACTATGATCTGTCCCTCAAAGGTCAAAAAAGACAATTTGGGGAACTTTATATACACTACCGTTCAAAAGTTTGGGGTCACCCAGACAATTTTGTGTTTTCCATGAAAACTCACACTTCTATTTATCAAATGAGTTGCAAAATGACTAGAAAATATAGTCAAGACATTGACAAGGTTAGAAATAATGATTTTTATTTGAAATAATAATTTTCTCCTTCAAACTTTGCTTTCGTCAAAGAATGCTCCATTTGCAGCAATTACAGCATTGCAAACCTTTGGCTGAGGTAATCGGGAGAAATTCCACCCCATGCTTCCAGAAGCCCCTCCCACAAGTTGGATTGGCTTGATGGGCACTCCTTGCGTACCATACGGTCAAGCTGCTCCCACAACAACTCTATGGGGTTGAGATGTGGTGACTGCGCTGGCCACTCCATTACAGATAGAATACCAGCTGCCTGCTTCTTCCCTAAATAGTTCTTGCATAATTTGGAGGTGTGCTTTGGGTCATTGTCCTGTTGTAGGATGAAATTGGCTCCCAGCAAGCGCTGTCCACAGGGTATGGCATGGCGTTGCAAAATGGAGTGATAGCCTTCCTTATTCAAAATCCCTTTTACCTTGTACAAATCTCCCACTTTACCAGCACCAAAGCAACCCCAGACCATCACATTACCTCCACCATGCTTGACAGATGGCGTCAGGCACTCTTCCAGCATCTTTTCAGTTGTTCTGCGTCTCACAAATGTTCTTCTGTGTGATCCAAACACCTCAAACTTCGATTCATCTGTCCATAACACTCTTTTCCAATCTTCCTCTGTCCAATGTCTGTGTGCTTTTACCCATATTAATCTTTTCCTTTTATTAGCCAGTCTCAGATATGGCTTTTTCTTTGCCACTCTGCCCTGAAGGCCAGCATCCCGGAGTCGCCTCTTCAGTGTAGACGTTGACATTGGCGTTTTGCGGGTACTATTTAATGAAGCTGCCATTTGAGGACCTGTGAGGCGTCTATTTCTCAAACTAGAGACTCTAATGTACTTGTCTTGTTGCTCAGTTGTGCAGCGGGGCCTCCCACTTCTCTTTCTACACTGGTTAGAGCCTGTTTGTGCTGTCCTCTGAAGGGAGTAGTACACACCGTTGTAGGAAATCTTCAGTTTCTTGGCAATTTCTCGCATGGAATAGCCTTCATTTCTAAGAACAAGAATAGACTGTCGAGTTTCACATGAAAGCTCTCTTTTTCTAGCCATTTGGAGAGTTTAATCGAACCCACAAATGTAATGCTCCAGATTCTCAACTAGCTCAAAGGAAGGTCAGTTTTATAGCTCCTCTAAACAGCAAAACTGTTTACAGCGGTGCTAACATAATTGCACAAGGGTTTTCAAGTGTTTTCTAATCATCCATTAGCCTTCTAACACAGTTAGGCTGGGTTCACACGACCTATTTTCAGGCGTAAACGAGGCATATTATGCCTCGTTTTACGCCTGAAAATAGGGCTACAATACGTCGGCAAACATCTGCCCATTCATTTGAATGGGTTTGCCGACGTATTGTGCAGACGACCTGTAATTTACGCGTCGTCGTTTGACAGCTGTCAAACGACGACGCGTAAATTGACTGCCTCGGCAAAGAAGTGCAGGGCACTTCTTTGCAACGTAATTTGAGCCGTTCTTCATTGAACTCAATGAAGAGCAGCTCAAGATATACGAGCGTCACAGACGCCTCGTATATTACGAGGAGGAGCATTTACGGCTGAAACTACGCAGCTCTTTTCTTCTGAAAACAGTCTGTCATTTCAGCCGTAAATGACAGCTAGCGTGTGCACATACCCTTAGCAAACACAATGTACCATTAGAACACTGGAGTGATGGTTGCTGGAAATGGGCCTCTATTCACCTATGTAGATATTGCATTAAAAACCAGACTTTTGCAGCTAGAATAGTCATTTAGTACATTAACCCCTTAAGGACGCAGCCTTGTTTTGGCCTTAAGGCTCAGAGCCCATTTTTCAAATCTGACATATTTCACTTTATGTGGTAATAACGTCGGAATGCTTAAACCTACCCGAGCGATTCTGAGATTGTTTTCTCGTGACACATTGGGCTTCATGTTCGTGGTAAAATTTGGTCGATATATTCAGTGTTTATTGGTGAAAAATTGCAAAATTTAGAGAAAATTTTGAAAAAATTGCATTTTTCAGAATTTAAATGCATCTGCTTGTAAAACAGACGGTTATACCACCCAAAATAGTCACTAGTTCACATTTCCCATATGTCTACTTTAGATTGGCATCGTTTTTTGAACATTCTTTTATTTTTCTTGGACGTTAACAAGGCATAGAACATAAACAGCAATTTCTCATATTTTTAAGAAAATTTCAAAAGCCTTTTTTTAAGGTACCTGTTCAGTTCTGAAGTGGCTTTGAGGGGCCTATGTATTAGAAACCCTGATAAAACACCCCATTTTAAAAACTAGACCCCTCAAAGTATTCAAAACAGCATTTAGAAAGTTTTTTAACCCTTCAGGCATTTCACAGGAATTAAAGCAAAGTGGAGGTGAAATTTGCAAATTTCATTTTTCTTGCTGAATTTCAATTTTATTCATTTTTTTTCCTGTAACACAGAAGGTTTTACCAGAGAAACACTACTAAATATGTATTGTCCAGATTCTGCAGTTTTTAGAAATGTCCCACATGTGGCCCTACTGCGCTCGTGGACTAAAACACAAGCCCTAGAAGCAAAGAAGCACCTAGTGCATTTTGAGTCCTCTTTTTTATTAGAATATATTTTAGGCAGCATGCCAGGTTTGAAGAGGTGTTGAGGTGTCAAAACAGTAGGAATCCCCCAATAGTGACCCCATTTTGGAAACTACACCCCTCAAGGAATTCATTTAGGGTTGTTGTTACCATTTTGACCGCACAGTTTTTTCACAGCACGTATTTAAATTGGGCACTGAAATGAAAAAAATGTCATTTTCTCCAATAAAATGTCATTTGTGATCAAAAATTTTTATTTTCACAGGGAACAAAATACCCCATTTTGTTGCCCAATTTGTCCTTAGTGTGGCAATACCCCATTTGTGGTGATAAACTGCCGTTTGGGCCCATGGGAGGGCTCAGAAGGAAAGGAGCGCTATATGTTTGTTGGAGTAAAGATTTTGTTGGATTGGTTTTCGGGTGCCATGTCGCATTTGCAGAGCCTCAGAGGTATCAAAGCAATGGAAACCCACCAAAAGTGACCCCATTTTGGAAACTACACCCCTCAAGGAATTCATTTATGGTTCTTGTTAGCATTTTGACCACACAGTTTTTTCACAGCACCTATTTCAATTGGGCTGTGACATTAAAAAAATGAAATTTTTTCCAATAAGATGTAATTTTTTACCAAAATTTCTTATTTTCACAGGGAACAAAATACTCAATTTTGTTGCCCAATTTCTCCTGAGTGCATCAATACCCCATTTGTGGCAATAAACTGCCGTTTGGGCCCATGGGAGGCCTCAGAAGGGAAGGAGCGCTGTGTGTTCTTTGGAGTACAGATTTTGCTGGTTTGGTTTTCGGGTGCCATGTCGCATTTGCAGAGCCCCAGAGGTATCAAAGCAATGGAAACCCACCAGAAGTGACCCCATTTTGGAAACTACACCCCTCAAGGAATTCATTTATGGGTAATGTGACCATTTAGACTCCATAGTTTCTTCACAGAACTTATTTGAATTGGGCTGGGAATGAAAACAAAATTATTTTTTTCAAATAATATGTAGTTTTGGCTGAAAATTTCTTATTTTCACAAGAAACAAAATACCCCATTCTGTTGCGCAATTTGTTCTGAGGGCCGCAATACCCTATTTGTTGTGATAAACTGCCGTTTGGGCCCATGGGAGGGCTCAGAAGGAAAGGACCACCATTTGGCCTACTGGGGATTTTCTAGTGCGAAGTCATGTATGCAGAAGCCCCTGAGGTACCAGTACAGTTGAAACCCGCAAGAAGTGACCCCGTTTTAAAAACTACACCCTTAAGGCATTCATCTAGAGGTGTAGTGAGCATTTTGACCGGAGACCTACACCCCATAAACTGTAATGTGGGTTCTCCCGGGTACGGCAATACCCTACATGTGGCTGTTATCAGCTGCCTGGACACACAGCAGGGCTCAGAGGGGAAAGACGAGGGGGGATAAGATGTGCGGAGTGCATCAGGGTAAGTAAAATTGGGGTAAATTATAAACCAAGGGATGGATGATAAATTTTAAAACACTTTCATACAGAGCTCTGGTTATTCGGGACACGTGTCACATTGATATATTGTGTCATCCGTTATCGCCCTCTTATAGCAGACTTTGCACCTCTTTTGACTTTTTCCCTTCTTGCCAGTTTGGGGAACTTCTGGAAAGTGTTGCCCTGGTACAATGCGTGTGGCCTCGGTCCCAGAAGTACTGGGTGCCCCCCCTTCTTGGTCCCTAAAGATTAGGTTCTTGATAATCACCTCTTGAAATTCCAGGAAAGTTCCCGTCTTGCCTGCACATCGACGTAGCACGTACGCATTGTACAAAGCCATCTGTATGATGTGCACGGCCAGCTTCTTATACCACACCGCATGGCGCTGTAGGGCTTCAGGGCTTTATCTTACAAGTCCATCCCTCCCATGTACCTATTGTAGTCCAGGATGCAGTCTGGTTTGGGGGTGGCCTTTCCTTCATATATCCTAAAACTGTAGGTATACCCTGATGCACTCTCGCAGCTTATACATCTTCACGCCATACCTTGCCCTCTTACCCGGCAGGTACTCGCGGAATTGAACCCTCCCTTTAAAATGTACCAGGGACTCATCAATAGAAATACACTTCTCGGGGGTGTATGCTTGGGAAAACCGGGCACTGGAACGGTCTAATAGGGGTCTCCGTTTATACAAACGGTCAAGACTGGGGTCATCTCGGGGTGGGCACGGCTCATTATCAGTATAATGTAAGAAGCGAAGTGTTGCCTCATTTATTTATTGTTTTAGGCTCCAGTTCAGTTCTGAAGTTGCTTTGAGGGGCCCATATATTAGAAACCCCTATGAAATACCCCATTTCAGAAACTAGACCCCTCAAAGTATTCAAAACAGCATTTAGAAAGTTTATGAACCCTTTAGGTGTTTCACAGAAATTTAGAGCAAAGTAGAGGTGAAATTTACATTTTTTTTTTGTCAGAAAATCCTTTTTATACCATTTTTTTTATAACACAAAAGGATTTATCAGTGAAACGCAACTCAATACGTATTGCCCAGATTCTGCAGTTTAGAGAAATATCCCACGTGTGGCCCTCGGGCGGTAATGGACGGAAGCGCCGGCCTCCGAAGCAAAGGAGCACCTAGTGGATTTTGAGGCCTCTTTTTTATTAGGCACCATGTCCGGTTTGAAGAGGTCTTGTGGTGCCAAAACATTGGGAACCCCCCAAAAGTGACCCCAATTTGGAAACTAGACCCCTTGAGGAATGCATTGTAGTTTTCTTGGGGTGCATGCGGCTTTTTGATCAGTTTTTATTCTATTTTTAGGTGGCGTGGTGACTAAAAAACAGCAATTCTACTATTGTTTTTTTATTCTATTTTTTTTACAGCATTCACCGTGCGCTATAAATGACACATTCACTTTATTCTGCGCGGCGATACGATTACGGCGATACCAGATGTTTATAGTTTTTTTTTATGTCTTATGGCGTTTGCACAATAAAATACGTTTTGTAAACAATCATTCACTTTTTGTGTTACCTTATTCTAAGCGCCAGAACGTTTTTATTTTTCAATCAATAAAGCCGTGCAAGGACTTATTTTTTGCGTAACGAACTGTAGTTTCCATCAGTACCATTTTTCGGTACATGCGACTTTTTGATCTCTTTTTATTCCATTTTTTGGGAGGTGAAGTGACCAAAGAATTGTGATTGTGGTTCGGTTTATTATTATTTTATTTTACGGCGTTCACCGCGCGGGATAAATAACGAAATAATTTTGTAGTTCAGGCCGTTACGGACGCGGCGATACCAATTATGTATCGTTTATTTGTTTGTTTATATATTTTTATTAATAATAAAGGACTGATAAGGGAAATAGGGGGATTTTTACTTTTATTACTTTTAAATCTTTTATTTTCTTATTTTTACACATCTTTTTTAAACTTTTTTTTTACTGTATTACTTTGTCCCACTAGGGGACATGAGGGCAGGAGGCCCTGATCGCTATTCTAATACACTGCACTACATGCGTAGTGCAGTGTATTAGAACTGTCAGCTACTCACTGACAGCAAGCATAGTGGGTCCTGACGATGTCAGGACCCACTAGGCTTCCGTCTATGGCATAGCCGGACGCCATTGTTTGGTGTCCGGTTGCCATAGTCACCATCGCCGGCCGCTATCGCGTAGCAGGCCGGCGATGGCAGCTTAACCCCTAAAAAGCCGCGATCTCTATAGAACGCGGCTTTTAAGGGGTTAATCAGCGGGGACACAGCGATCGGTCCCCGCTGCAGGAGCTGTGATAGCTGCTGAACAAGACAGCAGCGTCACAGCTCCTGTATGTGTCGGGAGGACGGCCGAAACGGCCGTTACTCCCGAGACGTACTATTACGGCATGGAGCGCGAACGATACAGCTGCCATGACGTAATAGTACGTCAAGGAGCGGGAAGGGGTTAACAATGTATAGAGTGTATTTCTGATTAATTTAATGTTATCTTCATTGAAAAAAACTGTGCTTTTCTTTCAAAAGTAAGGAAATTTCTAAGTGACCCTAAACTTTTGAACGGTAGTGTATTTTTTTTCTTTCTTTTACACCATGCCTTTCCACTGTAGCTGGAGCTGCACAGCAGCCCCAGTTACAAGGGAAATCGGCCCTCTCATAGTGACTATTGTCACTAATAAGGCTGTGCTGGGTCTAGTAAGACCCAGCAGCAGTCTGCCAATAACGGCACCCGGTGATCATGTGACCAGTCACATGAACACCGGGACCAATAGAGACAGCGGCCGCTGCCTCTATTCCTATACACAGTGTTCATTGAGCACTGTGTACAAGTGATCAGAGAAGACAGAAGCAACGAAAGCTGCTTCTATCTTCTCCTCAGGGTCCCCGGCAGTCACTGACAGCCGGAGACCCGACATTCAGTTAAAACCCGCGCCGTAAATAGTCTATGGCACGGGTTTTAAGAACCCTGACCGCTGGCCGTAAAAAAACAGCCAGCGGTTGAGAACCAGTTAACTGTAGACTGGATGTATTATTATTTTTTTGTATTCATTTTGATGACCTAATAAAAAAATATTTTTTTAAATCATTAATCAGATCCCAGACTATACACCCTAAATATATTCAAACTCCCTATAATAATGTTAGACCCCAGACCAGACCCCTTTATTAATATTAGATTCTTATATTAACCCCTTAGAGGGACACTCCGGGCAAAACGAAACTTTCCCATGTGTACCATTATGGTATTCTATGTGTCATTTTTCTTGCTGCTTCTATCTCTATATATCAGACTGGGATGGTTGCTTAGCAGCAGTGTGAGTCAGGTTCGGTGACACGCTTTCCCTACTTGAGACTATGGAGATCTATGTGACACTCAGTTATACTGTAGAAGAATATAGTGCAGCCTCCCTGGCTGTATACTTATGGTTTCTCAGCTTATTTACGAGAATATAGAGAGAATGATAATCAGTGATCATGCAGTGTCCCTCAGCATTCAGAAATGGTATGGTCTTTAGCTGGTCATGTGACGCTGTGCAGGGATTGATAGCAAAGCAGAAAAAAAGGGAAATCTAAGGCTATGTTCACACAGAGTATTTTATATAGTCCTATGAGTGCTTGATTGTTGCGGGACGAGTTGTAGTTTTTCGTAGCACCATTTATTGTGCCATATAATGTACTAGGAAACAGGAAAAAAATTATTTTTGGAGTAGAAAATGAAAAAAAAACAGCGATTCCTCCATTGTTTTTTGCGCTTCGTGTCACATGTTAACTTTATTCTGTGGGTCTATACGATTACGGCGATACCAAATATATATAGTTTTTTTCCTATATTTTACTACTTTTACAAGTAAAAACCTAAGTGTAAGAAAGAAAATTTATTTTGTGTCGCCAAATTCCGAGAGCCATA
This sequence comes from Rhinoderma darwinii, assembly GCF_050947455.1. Taxonomy (NCBI): domain Eukaryota; kingdom Metazoa; phylum Chordata; class Amphibia; order Anura; family Rhinodermatidae; genus Rhinoderma; species Rhinoderma darwinii. The sequence continues at coordinate 275,885,592 of NC_134689.1, forward strand.
ACTTTTTTATTTTTCTGTCAATTAAATGGTATGAGGGCTTATTTTTTGCGGGATAATGAGGTGACCAAAAAATAGAGATTCTGGCATTTATATTTCATTTTTTTTTTTTACGGCGTTCACCGTGCGGGTTAAATAATGATATATTGTAATAGTTCAGACTTTTACGGATGCGGCGATACCAATTTATTTTTATTTTTTTACTATGCTCTAGGGGGGAAATGGTAAAAGGGGGATTTTTTGAACTTTTAATATTTTTTATTTTTTTATATTAAAAAAAAAACACTTTATTTTATTAGTCCCCCTTGGGAACTTGAACCAGCGATCTTTGGATCGCTTGCACTATATACTGCAATACTAATGTATTGCAGTATATCGTGATTCTGACAGGTCTCTATCAAGCCCTGCCGGAGGCAGTGCTTAATAGAAGCACAAAGATGGCGGACCTGGGGGCCTTCATTAGGCCCCCAGGCAGCCATAGAAACCATCCCCACCCCGTGATTGCATTGCGGGGGGCGCGATGAGCTGTTAGAGGGGGTTGCCCCCTCTAACTAACGATTTAAATGCCGAGGTCGCTATTGAGTTAAAAAAGCGGGATCACGCTCGAGTCCGATCCCGCTCGTTACTCTGAAATGTCGGCTGTAACATATAGCTGACACCCGCATCGTATGGAGTGGGTTCACTCCGTGAGCCCGTTCCATACTTCCCCTACCCGACTTTGGCGTATGGATACGTCAAATGTCGGGAAGGGGTTAAAGCAAAGACAAGGCAGCAGTTTGGACCCCCACCAATCGCTAAAACGAAGCGGCAGAAGCGCTCATGTGAGTGCTCAGCAGCTTCGTTTCTGTTCGGCTTTTTCCGGAAACCCAATGTAGCGAAGTACAGGCTCATAGACTTTCTATTGAGCCCATACTCTGGTACATTGATTTCACAAGCGATTCTGTCACTTCGTTTTAGTAATTGGTGAGGGTCTCAGTGCTCGGACCCCCACCAATCAAAACTTCTGACATGTTACTATGACATGTCAGAAGTTTGTCGAACGTTTAGAAGTTACACTTTAAACGCACCAAGACATGGGGACCTTCATTAGGCCCCAAGATCACCCAGCAATCGCGTTGCAAGGGGATCAATGGAGAGGCAGAGAGACTCCCCGCTCTTTCTATTGGCTTAGATGCTGCGGTCTCTATTGACTGGGCATCTAAGTCGTTAGACGGCCAGGATCAGAGTTATCTCAGTTTCCAGCCATTAGTGCAAGCTGTCAGCTGTGACATACAGCTGACACCAGTGGTGTATGGAGCGGACTCAGCCTGTGAGCCCGCTTCATACTCCCCGCTACCCACTATGATGTACGTCAAAGAAGACTATGATGTTGTTAAAGAAGACCTCCAGTGGAAACTCAACTTTCCATAACTGCATTCCCAACCTGACTATATACCACACTCTACACTTCTTTTATGTATTCTGGATTTACTTTATGAGCGTTCAGCGGCTTCGTTTCTGTTCGGCTTTTTCTGGAAATTAATGTATGTCAGAGAACGGTCTCAATAGAAAGTCTATGAGTCCGTACACTGCTACATTGGCTTTCCGGAAAAATCCGAACAGAAACTAAGCGGCTGAGCGCTCACACGAGCGTTTTAGCGATTGGTGGGGGTATCAGTGCTCGGACCCCCACCAATACAAACTTCTGACATGTTAGTATGACATGTCAGAAGTTTGTTGCACGTTTAGATAGACTTTAATAGGAGCCAGTAAAAAAAGTTTTTTGTAATGTACTGTAAAAAAAAATGTTAAAAGAAAACTATTTCTTATTTTTCCTTTAAAGTAATATAAAAAATAGAAATATAATTTCTATAGTTGTTTCCATAAAGGCCGAACTATTACAATATAACATTATTTATCCTGCAGTGTAAACGCCATAAACAAAAAAAACACCAGAATTGCTCTTTTTTGGTCACCATAGGTCCCCAAAATAGTGGAAGAACGGGTGATCAAAAAGTAATATGCAAAATGGTACCAATAAAAAGTACAGCTCGCCCTGCAAATAACAAACGTTTACACAGCTCCATCGACAGGATAATAAAAAGTGATGGCTTTCAGAATACGGTAAAACACAACAATTTTTTCTTCCTTTTGAAAAACTAGTAAATCATAAAAAAAAAACAAATATAAATTTGGTATTGCTGCAAATGTATTGACCAGAAAATTAAAGCTAACATGTAGTCTAAACTGCACACCATAAAAACTAAACAGAAAAAACAATGGAGGAATCGCTGTATTTTTTTTTTCTAGTAAACCACACAAAGAATTGTTTTCCATTTTTCAGTGCATTTTATGGTACAATAAATGGAATAATTAATAACTACAACTCGTCCCGCAAAAAACAAGCCTTTATACGGCAGTGTTGACAGAAATTTAGTTATGGCTTTTGGAAGACGGGGAGGAAAAAATGGAAATGAAAAAATGGCAGCTGCGGTGGCAGGGGGTTAATATTTGACCCAATACCAGAAGCCTATATTAATGTCAGACCTTAGACCAGCTCTCCTAACCTAATTCAGATCAGACCCCAGATCTGACTATATACGTACCCTCCTCACTCCTAGCTCTTGTTCAGTTCCGGAAGCCGCTGCATTGGTTCTTGATACCATCCAACATCAGGACATAAGGTGTGCTTCCTACTGAAACTGAATGGTGCCTGGAGCTGGAGAAAAGTGAGGAGCAAGGAGGGTAAGTATACCAAACATTATCTATAGGTTTAATCCTATAGATAAAGGCCGATTATATAGCTATTTTTAAAAAAATTCAAAGGCCCTCCACATTCTGCACCCTAAGCAAATGCCTTGTAGTCCTCTCCTAGATACGCCCCTGTTTTCTAATATGTGACCTGATGAAGTCTTGCAGCAGAATATGTTTATATCATATTTATATTAAAGGGGTTGTTCGCTTTGACAAACTCTTTTTAATAGAAGGTTTCCCCAACTTTAAGCCAATCACAAGTTGTCCTGCTGCTGGGAACCCCAGTGATTAAATATAATCTGTGTAGGAATCCGGCAGCAATTATTCAATTCTATGCAGTGCCACCGCAAGCGAAATGCAGCATTACGCGGTCCCTGAGACAATCGTTGTAGCAGCTCTTCGCTATGGTGAGCAGAAGAGGTTCCTGATTTAGAGAAGCTGGGGGAATGTGACAATAAATGCAAGAGATCTTCAATCCATGGCTTTAGTAGTCCTGTCACGGATCAAGTATAACAATGTATCGCCTCTTCCGCTAAGTTCCAGTAAAGCACACAGAAATGCGACGCTGTGTTGTTTCCATTGTAATTAATGATGAATCTTTGGTTCAGATATCTGACCCAGACCGTTTTCTTTTATCATAGTACGTAAAATTCTGTCAATTCTCTCTGTCATTGAAAGGGTTTGGCGTATTAGAAAATAATACCAGATGCTCATTAACTGACTGGTATCTTCGAACTAGGAAATGTGTTTTTTAATGCTGTAATGGCAGCAAATATGATTACAGCTAAAAACCTTGGAAACCTAATTTAATATACGTTCCACAATTTATTAACCCTACTGGCAGTGTTACTGGAAATCATACTGATCTCTTATATAAATTCCCTAATTGAAAGAAAATGAGAAGGTTTTTTATCCAGATTATTAATCAGTCATTTACTTTATTCTCCTAAATTACATTATAAACATGGTAGAAAGAATTTGCCCTGGCAACACCACAATATTCCTCTGTTTTAGTTTTAGAAAAGAAACCTACATTTAGGGGGTCTATTAGAGGGGGGGGGGATCTCAAGCATCGTTTATTAACCAGAGAAGCATTTTGGATCTATAATTTAAAGACACGATTCCCCTCTGGCTTAAATCTCAGAAAATAACTGATGTTCCACTACTAGTTTTGTTCAATTTAAAATTAATATCATGGGCCAAAGGAAATATTGTATACTCAAAGGATAGTTATGACCCCGTGACAGACAAACATTATAATATTATAATGCTACAATATTATATTACATACTTTAGCTTCAGTCAAGCCCAGTTGTTACACCCGACTAAAATGGCATTTTGTAAGATAATTAAATATGAAGATTATATACTGTACATCAGAATTTATCATAATACACCCCTATGCATATGGGAAATACACACTATATATTTACTCACTGTGCAGACGTGTCGGTCTCATTTTGGGATGTCCGGTCTAGATTTTCTCTTGTCCCGCGGCTTCGTTTCTGTGTAGGGTCCCTATCAGCGGGTCAGTGGATGTGCTATTCACGACTATTAAACCAAACATATTTCCATTAGTGACATTTACAAACATTGATATTGACATTGATAAATTCCACTGTCGCATCACAATTGGCATCTAATAAATTTTATTCATTTATGTACATTAATGCATTGATTATGAATATATATATAATGCACATACTGTAAATACATGTGATGCAACACAACATTATAAAATTAATGAAATTAATATACATCCTTTACTCAAAAGTAATATATGTTCTGATCGCTTGTTTTTAAACTGTTTATCTTTAAATCTTGCAGATAATACAAGAAAGTTTGTTAGTATGTATGCAATCACATACACCCTACATTATAAGTATTACACATTAGATATATAACAAATGTTCTATTGTGAGAAATTATACAACAAATTACTGCATTTTATTATGCTCTTTTCTGGTTTTCCCATGTTCCATTTTATGTCGTACATTAAAGAGATTTTTAAGCTATGTGTGCTATTGCTCTGTCCATGTTCCGTCAGTGAAAGGCTACAAAACTAATATTGTTTTTGTTTTAAGATAAATTCTTTTTTCCATACCAGACTTTAATGTATTGATCTATTTTTGTGGAGTTCGTGGTTTGGAGGTCATTTCTTAAGATATACTAACTATATTGGCCTATTTTTCCTGGTTGTATACATGTAGAATTTTCTTTATATATATTTTACTTACCTTATTTCTGTTCGGCAACGAGAGGGTTACACCACACTCCACGATCTTTGCTAGTCACAGGTATTTTAGTATTATCCCACCCCAATCACTGACGGTGGATACAGACGAGACAGACACACACGGCTATTGTATTTTTGCCATGAATAAGAACACTGTCGGTGTTCGAAACGCGTAGGCTCGGGCATTTGCCTGCATCACTACCACCTTGAGACTGCGTCTCCTTTCCATTTTAATATTATTCTTCTATCAATAAAAGTGGTAACGTAGTATCCATTTTACCCTGACACAGCGCTGGATCATTCCTCTCTTCTCTTCTAAATTTTAGCTATTAAAAAGGATAAGTCATAAGGGTGCAACTTCAAAATAAAATCACTGCAACTATAAGATGCTTATATCCACCACTTTTGAATGACTATCACTGGCTCTCTAGTGGATGAATAAGTATAATTCGCTTTTATTAAATACACTTTATAAAGATTTTTCCGCTACTTCTCAGTGTTTATTTCCACTCAAAAATATCTACGTGAAAACAGGGCTGCACGCGCTGATCACTAACACCAGCGAACAGTACCAGCCCTTAAGATGGGATAACTGCTGTATCCATCTATCTGGCTGCCAGCATTATGGATTGCCCCTACATCATTAGATGTCCCTACATAAGCAGACATCACTTCCTGCCCCAGGTCCTGCATCGTGTCGGACGAGCGAGGACACATCGGCACCAGGCGACAGAGGCTACATCGACTTACCTGCAAACGCCGATGCTGCTGCAGAATCAACTGTAGCCTCTGTCGCCTGATGCCGGTGTGTCCTCGCTCGTCCGACACGATGCAGGACCTGGGGCAGGAAGTGACGTCACAGCGTGATCTCTCTAGAACACGCTGTGTGTCTGTGCACTGCCAGAAGCTGGGTGTTAACGAAGAGAAGTGGATGATGCTGATTCGTCAGCATCATACACTTCCATTCACAACGCACAGCTAGTAAAAGAAGTAAAAATGCCCAGATGTACACACACAATACACGCCCACTTGTACTTAACGTTAAACACGCCCAGTTGTACTTAAGAAAGGCTCATTTGCATAAATATAAAAATGGTCATAACTTGGCCAAAAATGCTTGTTTTTGAAGAATTTTTTTTTTTTTACTGTAATCTACATTGCAGCGCCGATCTGCTGCAATACGAGATAGGGGTTTGAAAATCTGGTTACAGAGCCTCTTTAAGGCCCTATCACACCGGCCGATTCTGGCCGGTGCAGCGAGCGACGATGAACGCGAAAACCTTTTTATCGGCGCTCTTTTTCTCCTGTCACAAGGAGCTATGTATGGGGACGAGGGGTCGTTACTCTGATAGCTCGTCCCCATACATTATTATCATGTCAGCAGCACATTTTGCTGTTTACACAGGGAGATGTGCTGCCGACAACGATAATCTTTTATTTTTTTATAATGGTACGATCAGCAGGTGATCGAGTGTTTGCGCGTTCATCTGCTGATTGCTGCTCTGTTTACGCAGGGCAATTATCAGCAACAAGCGTTCTATGAACGCGTCTGCCTGATAATCCCCCCGGGGTAAAACCCCCTTAGAGGAACATGATGCAACATATTGTAACATGACAATGAACATAATGTATGAGGTCTTAATTTTATAAATGGGGTTGAAAGCAACTTAGAATGGGGGGTCAAAAACAAGGAAAGAAGGGAAGGGAGAGGTAAGTAGAAATATTTGACAAGCCACGAAGAAAGAATCTAGAGGAACCATACAGTGGTACACATAGTGCCTACAGGTCCTCAATATGGACCGATAAGGACACCATTTGCCTCCGTGAACATGAGGTTGCTGTGTGTATGAACCCTACGTATGAGATTTTGTTTGATGAAAAAGCTGTATAATCAGAAGACCTTGCTAAAAGGGGACATCCTATTAACCACAGTACTCAGATGACCAGAGGGGAACCAAAGTGGATGTCCAAGGATTCCAAGTAGTAAGAAAACTTGAGGTAAACATATCCTCCATTCTCATGTGGATGAGAACCCATTGAGTAATTATGGATGTGACCAATCAGATTTTCATAGTCTGGAAATGACGTCTCATAGCTATCAAGAAATGAGGGATAGTTCAGTTACGGCTCTGTCAGGCTCAGCACATTTGAGTTGCTGATCCGACAGCAAGTCAGTTTTTTATATAAGTAGATAATGTCTTCCCATAAGGTGTGGGCTCCCTTGAATTTCCGCCATATATGTGTGTCTTGGAGCCCATTTGGCACTGATGGGATCAGTATGTAAAGGTGAGCAGAGGTTATACACTGACTCATAAAGTTCTTATAGTAAAATTCTTGCAGCTTATACGTATGAGATCAAAAGTTTATGAGTTAGGGTATGTTCACATGGGCAGCATCCGTAACGGCTGAAATTACGGGGCTGTTTTCAGGAGAAAAGAGCACCGTAATTTCAGCCGTAATGGCATGTTGAGGCGCTATTTCGCTGCGTCCATTACGGACGTAAATGGAGCTGTTTTTCCATGGAGTCAATGGAAAACGGCTCCATTTACGTCTGAAGAAGTGACAGGCACTTCTTTGACGCGGGCGTCTTTTTTACGCCCCGCCTTTTGACAGCGGGGCGTAAAAAAAATGACCATCTGCACAGAACATCGTAAGACCCATTCTAATGAATGGGCAGATGTTTGCCGACGCTTTGGAGCCGCTATTTCGGACGTAATTCTGGGCAAAAATGCCCGAATTACGTCCGTAAATAAGCCGTGTGAAGATACCCTTACACCTATGGATTCTTTGTTCTGGCAGGATTTACTTAGCTCCTGATCCCAACCCTTGAATGTAGTGAACAAAAATATTTATGACCTATTTCCCTGCAGTATCTCTACAACAATGAGACCACATATTCAGTTGGATTTTCTGGGAGCGGAGGAGTTTAAATGGAGTAAGACATCTATGGAGACTACCCTCTAATGTCAATGCAGAATAGAAGCTCCTCAGTTAACTGTGGCCATACCAAGCATCAATTGACGCCTGCTTATTAGACTTTATTTCTTTTAATAAAGTTATAAGATTTAAGAAATCCCTAATTTGGAGACAGGTCGCAGGAATTGTGACCTTAAAGGGAATGTGTCGCTAGAATTATTATTATTTATTTTTTCAGCTAAACAGTTAGTATATAAGTGATTACACATTGTTTTAATTTTTTTAATTTTTTCACAAGTCAGGAAATATTATAAATGAGATTCTAATTTATAACATTTCCATGTGTTGGTCACTAGAGTGAGCAATTCCCCAAATTGCAGCATTGGCAATGTGGTAAAGCAATCTCATTGCTTTATGCTGCAAATTTGGGGTAGACACACTCGCTCTAGTGTCCTCACACAATCCCCCCTCCCTTATTCTGGCTAGTGCCAGGAGAAGGAGGGGGTTGAATCTTCAAACCTCCTACACTGTGTGCCGCCATTTTCTGAGCGAATGCACAGTGTAGGAGGATTAGATACAGTGGTAATCAGAAAGTATAACATGAACATAATACACACATCACATACACAAACATAACTTACCTGCTCCTGCCGCCGCTGTCGCCTCCACTCCTATACCTTGCGTCTTCGCTGCCTTGAACATATGGCCGGAAGCCGCGACCGTAAGTCGTCATCTTACTGTCCGCCCGCTGTTTCCGGTCCACATGAAAATGGCGCCAGTTTTTGCTCTGCCAAAGACCTTCCTTTTGGTCTGTGTGGGAGCGGCCATGTGCTGTTCCCACACAGACGGCGTATGATATAGTGAACGGAACGGCTCCCGTTCGCATTCTCTATGGGGATGTATGTGCCATATTCCATCTCTGTATGTGTCGTTAATCGACACATACAGAGATGAAAAAAAAATGGCAGCCCCCGTAGAGAAGTAAAAGTAAGAAAAAAGTAAAAAGTACAACACAAGAACACAAATAAATAAAATTTATTTTAAGAAAATACTAAAAACAATATTATATAAAAAAAAATGGTGACACCTTCCCTTTAAAGCAGAGGTGTAGCTACATAGGTTCTCCAGCACCCGGGGCAAAGATTCAGTTTGCCCCCCCCCCCCCACACCTTCCTTCCCGACATCTCCTTCCCCCTCGCCATGTTTGCTTTCTCTACCAATCAATGCGGTACGTAGATAGTGCTACACCCCCTTGTAGATCAAGCCACACAGCCACCCTTTGTAGATAGTGCCACACACACCACCTGTAGATAGTGCAACAAACACCGCCCTGTAGATTGCGCTTCCAGCCTGTTGCCACCGGCCTACCTTCCCTCGTTGCGCCCGGGGCACATGCCTCGCCTGCCCCCGTAGCTACTCCCTTGCCTTAAGGTACCTACTGGGGATTGCCATGAATAGGGGTTGTGGTTCCTGGACAGGAAGAGAAACCCAAATTTTCATAAAACCTACCCCACAAATATAAGAATATAAGAATTTTCATAAAACCTACCCCACAAATATAAGAAAAAGAAAAGGTACTGTAAGTAGCAGAAAAGTATGTGATCTAAGCCTATCTGTGGGATGAGCCAAACAACTGAAGGCACAGGAACATAGCCAATTACAAGTGTAACCACAATTTATTTTTCATCTTGTGAACTAGGTCAAATAGACAGCTATAAAGTAGAAGGAGAAATCTGTTGAACCCATCCATCCATTTTTATTTTTGTAACGTATCATGACTAACAACATTTTAGGAACAAATGTAATGTCTAAAACAGCTTAGGAAGACTATCCACTTTCAATACATTTATTTTTACCAAACCAGGATATGTGGAGGTAATTCCAACCTATTGTTTTCCAATTTGAAGTTACTTAAGGTCCTAAAATGGTTAAAAGCCTAACTACAGAGGCGGTGACATAAAGAAGCAGATTGTTAACAAAAAGAGACATCAGGTGTGTGTGAGCTCTAGCTAGAGCACCATTTATCTGTGCCCTATGGAAGTTATAAAGGAAAATTACACAAGTAATAATGCAGGGGCTTAATTCATGGTTGCTCCCAGATACTTCCAATGTACACTGCAAAATAAAATTCTACCCGTAAACAAGGAAAGGCACATGGTAGCAACTGCCGTCAAACCTGAGACACAAGGTATTATCATTGAAAATGAACCCAACATGCTTGTTCATCAGTACAGAATAAATGAAAGTTCTTCCTCAGCAAGCTGAATGACTCCTACAACACAAACAGTAGACCTGTTTTTGTCTTCAATCATGTTGGCGGTGGTAAAGTACAGGATCAATAGGATATTAGTTTGTTTTTAGTCTTTAAAAAATACATAGAGCTAGAATAATCAAGTTATTCCCAATGGAATATTGAAAGTAATTCTTCTGCATATACGTGGCAGATTAAAACATTTTCAGACTTGAACCAATTTAAAACATTTTCAAACTTGAACCAATTTTTTCATATATGTAGAAACAAATACTGTATATAATATTTATACCAGATACATAACGCAAGTTTTACAACAGTGGCTACCAACCATTTCTATGCCACATACCTCTAGGAAATGTTTGATTAATGTTCGCACCCCCAACAAATGTATTATCACGTTTGAAGATGAAGAAGTCTAATTTCTAATTTTTTAACCACATATAATACTGCAGATGAACAAATTGAGTTTGAATAACAGCTTTTAACTAAACTATTAATAAGTTGAGCAATTACATTTGAATTTAAGAAAAAATTGTAAACAGTAAAATCAATTCCAATTTGTCACACCCCTGAAATTCCATCTCGCACCCCAGGTTGGTACCCCCAGTTTTATAAGGTTATGTTGACCTCATAGATGATTTAAGAATACGTAGTGACAAAAATGGTTAATAGTATTAGGAAACCAGTGTCCTTTCGGCCTACCAACTAATTAACCCTTACTCGAACCACAACGTGGGGGAGTGATGTTTGGTGGGGAGGGTGATGTTTGGAGCAGGCTCACCTACTGAGCCCACTCCGCCATATGCAGTGGGTGTCAGCTGTGTATTACAGCTGAAACCTGGGACTAACGGCCAGGAACAGCGATCTCCCTTTTCCTGGCCGTTAAACCCTTTAGCTGCTGCAATCAATCATGATCGCTGCATCTAAGACATTAGAAAGAGGGGAGCGCCCCCTTCAACATCCGGGGGGGTGCCGATGGTTGTCATGGAAGTCCAGAGGCCTAATGAAAGCCCCCAGGACTGCCTTTTTTCATCTCTTGTTAAGCCCTGCCCCTGGCAGGGCTTAACAGGAGGCTCTAAAAATTATAATATACTGCAATACAGTTTAAAAAAGTTAAAAAAAAAAAAACTTTGCACATTTTTCCTCTGAAATAATGTCAAGAAATAAAAAATATATACAAAATTGGTATCACTGCATCCGTAAAAGTCAGAACTATTACAATATACCATTATTTAACGCACAAGATAAACGCCATAAAAAGAAAAAATAAAAGGCCGTAAAAACTAAACCCCTCAAAAATTGAGGAATTGCTGGTTTTTCCTATTCCACCCAACAAATATTTTTTTCCAGTTTCCCAATACATTATATGGTACAATAAAAGGTGCTGTAAAAAACTAGAACTTGTCCCTCAAAAAATATGTTTACTATAAGGAGAGGGGAAGAAAATCTTGCATATACAGGAACTGCAGGTGTGGGGTGATATTAAAGGTTAAATGTTTCCTCTTCAATAAAGGATTGCTTGGGTTATAGTATATGAAGTTTGATATATGGTTTGGGAGATGTACACAAACATTATTGTCATCATGTATTCAAATGATATGTTCATGTACACTGGCAAGAAAAAGTAAGAGTATCAATTAGAACTACCTGGAATTCTGCATTGATATCTAAGTCACAATTATAGACAAACAAAATATAACTAAACTAATAACACACAAACAGTTGTACTGTTCATGTCTTTTATGGAGCAGACGTTTCTAACCTACATATGCTCCTATGGAATCTTTAGAGCTTCTTCTCCCTAGCCTAGATCTTCATAACTGGAAAACGGAAGGTCTGACTCGAGTGCAAAACCTCATGGACGATAATCAACTATTGTCATTTACCTCATTACATGACAATTTTCATATCTCATATAGAGCTTTTTACAAATACCTCCGCATTAGACATCTTCTGAAAACAGATTGTCCTTTTGAAGTCACGGCAAATGCAGACATTTTCCAACTGTGGTCCCACCCAGACAGTGGGGGGAGAGGTCTATGACCCCTATTTGATCTCTTAGGTTCAAAAACTCTATTTATCAAATCAGACCCGTTTTTGGCATGGGAGAGGGAGCTCAATCAAACCTATTCTACATCCATATGGATGAATTCTCTTAAATTTATATCAAAACCATGTGCTAGCTATAGACCGATTTCGTTACTCAATGTAGATCTGAAATTGTTTTCTAAAATATTGGCGAATCGGATAGCCCCATTGATGACTACCGTAATTCATGGAGACCAAACAGGCTTCATCCCATCAAGGGAAGCGAGAGATAATACGACTAAGGCTCTCAACCTTGTCCATTGGGTCAACTCACAGAAGAACCCTGCTGTCATTTTATCCACAGACGCGGAAAAGGCTTTTGATCGAGTCGGGTGGCCTTTTTTATTTGGAACTCTGGAACATCTGGGTGTAGGACCTAACATGCGCTCCTGGGTGGGAGCACTGTACTCGTCGCCTTCGGCTTCTGTGAGAGTAAATGGTACTTATTCTTCCCCGTTTACGATCCATAATGGGACAAGACAGGGATGCCCTCTTTCACCCCTGCTGTTCGCCTTAGCTCTGGAACCTTTTTTATGTAAGATCAGAGGCAACGTCAATGTGAGTGGCTTAAACATGAGAGGTAAAGTTTTCAAGGTGGCGGCTTATGCAGATGATCTGCTATTTTTCGTGACCTCTCCTCACATTTCAATGCCCAATCTCATGAAGGAATTTCGAGAGTATGGCCTAATGTCCAACCTGAAAATCAACTTTCAGAAGTCGGAGGCGATGATGCTACATACTCCACATGATCTAGGGAACTCCCTACGGGCTAGTTTTCCCTTTAGATGGGCGAGAGAATCGATCAAATATCTGGGTATCCAACTGCCGGCCAATATAGATCAGACATTCCAGCTGAACTTTTTACCTCTGTTACAAACATTGAGAAATGATTTGGCTCGATGGACAGGGGGGACGTTCTCATGGTTTGGGAGAGTGAGCATTATTAAGATGAATGTGTTACCCAGATTCCTATACCCGATGCAGGCATTACCAATTAAATTACCTACGTCCTTTTTTAAAACTGTATATCAATACATCACTTCCTTTGCATGGGCTGATAAACCGCCGAGATTACAGAGGATAATCCTAGTGCTTGCCAAACGTCGTGGAGGGATTGGGCTGCCTGATGTAGAGCAATATTACCAAGCCATACACTTGACTAGGATAGTGGACTGGTGCCGCCATGCTTATCTTAAAGGGGTTGTCTGAGATGCTAACATTTTTTCAAAAACTCTGTCAAACATTACCCCTTATACAGACAACCTAAATAAAGCATTATTTTAAAAAAAAATTCTACTTAGCACATTTCTTCTTTGAATTTAGCACAGTTTGTTTACATGCAGTTCAGCTCTGGTTTGTTGATCTTTCCTTGTTATGAAACTTTTTTCCCGTGCACGCTCATTGCAGGCTGCAATGAGCGTGCACGTACCTTCCAAGAGTTCATGTGAGCTGTCCTTGCTCCTCCCGCTGACCTCCTTCACTGGACTTGTCTCCTTGCTGACATTCTTGAAGGATGATGAGCAAATGTTCTCCTCCCCATTATGTTTTTCACATTTATGTTTTTTTTCTCTTTTCAGGTCTATAAACCTCTTCGTGTCTACCCTAACCCTCGTCCACCCTCACCCTCGTCCACCCTCTTCTATCTCATGTCTCTCTCCACTAAGGCTATGTTCACACAGAGTTTTTTTGCCGGAGGAATATCTGCCTCAAAATTCCGTCTTGAAGTTTGCGGCAGATTTACCTCTCCCTGCACGTTGATTTTTGCGTCATTTTTCCCGGAGTTTTTTGTGCGCTGTTTGCGGCTTTGTTTGCGGTTTTGTTTGCCGCTTTGTTCGGGCCGTTTTTCGCTTCGTTTATCTTGGCGTTTTTTGCTTGTTTGTTTGCGTCTTTTTTTGCTGTGTTTTCCGTTGCGTTTATCGTAGCCTTTTTCGCATCGTTTATCGTTTCTTTTTTTGCATCGTTGTTTGCGGCTATTTTTGCTGCGTTTTCGTTGCGTCTTTCGTGGCGTTTTCCCAGTTGTTTTTCGCGGCGTTCTTTGCCTCTTTGTTTGCGGCTTTTTCCGCGATGTTTTTCGCAACGTTTTCCGTGGCGTTTATCGTAGCCTTTTTTGCGTCGTTTTTCGCGTCTTTTTTTGCGTCGCTGTTTGCGGTTTTTTTTCTGCGTTTTTCGTTGCGTCTTTCGTGGCGTTTTTTGCCTTTCGTGGCGTTTTTCCTGGCGTTTTTCGTGGCGTTTTTTGCCTCTTTTTTCGCAGCTTTATTTGCGATGTTTTTCGCGGCGTTTATCATAGCCTTTTTTGTGGCTTTTTTTGCTGCGTTTTTCGCGTCGTTTTCCGTCATGTTTTTCGCCCACGGCAATTGAGCGCCGCGGGCATAAAACAACGGAAATACGCTTTCTCTGCCTCCCATTCAAGTCAATGGGAGGTCAGAGGCGTAAACGCCCGAAGATGGAGCATGTCGCTTCTTTTTCCCATGAGGCAGTTTTACTGCTCGCGGGAAAAAGACGCTGACTCCTCCCATTGAAATCAATGGTACGCATTTTCGGGCCGTTTTTTACAAGTTTTGCTACGCTGTTTCCGCTTAAAAAAAACCAGACGGAAACATCCCCGTAATTTCAGCAGTTATGGACGCCCTCGTGTGAACATACCCTAACAATGTAGGCTTAGATACAGGACCCCAGAAGATCTTATCCAGTTCAGGACCGGGCTATTTTGCGCCTTCAGGACCAGACACCGTTTAGCCATTTTTAGCACGTGTTCGTTAAATGGCTATAACTCTTTTATTTGTTGGGCTAACTATGTGATTTTTGTGATGTTTTTTCCGTAGACAATGCAGGTTTCATTTTTTATCGTTTTTATACACACCTTTTTTGCCATTTTAGAATTTTCTTTCATAAAGTTTGAAAATAATAGTAAAAAAAAAAGCTTTTTTACGTTTCAGCTATTTTTTTTTTTGGTAATAACATAGTTTTACCCTAAAATATACCTTTTATTTGAGATCGTCATTGTCTACCGTAAATTTTTATATATTACATGTCTATATTAGGGTACTAGGGTCAGCGCTAGCGTTACAACAATGATTGGCGGGGGGAACGGTATTTTTTTGGGGTGGGTATTTTATGTGTATTTATTATTGTATTTTTTTTTGCACTTTACTTTACTATTTATTTTTTTACTATGGTCTGTCCCCCAAAGGTCAGAAGAGACCTTTGGGGAACTTTATATATTTTTTTTTCTTTCTTTTACATGTTTTTCCACTGTAACTGGAGCTGCACAGCAGCCCCAGTTACAGGGGAAATCAGCCCTCTCATAGTGACGATTGTCACTAATAGGGCTGTGCTGGGTCTAGTAAGACCCAGCAGCAGCCTGCCACTAACGGCACCCGGCGATCATGTGACCAGTCACATGATCACCGGAAGGAATAGAGACAGCGGCGCGGGGCCGCTGTCTCTATTCCTATACACAGCGTTCATTGAGCGCTGTGTAAAAAGACATCGGAGAAGACAGAAGCAGCTAAAGCTGCTTCTGTCTTCTCCTCAGGGTCCCCGGCAGTCACTGACAGCCGGAGACCCGACATTCAGCTGCCCGATCGCGCAGGCAGCAAGTTAAAACCCGAGCCGTAGAAAGTCTATGGCTCGGGTTTTAAGGACCCGTCCCTGACCGCTGGCCGTAAAAATACAGCCAGCGGTCGGGAACCAGTTGTTAAACAGTGTACGGTGTCCCGCGGGCCGCAGATAACAGCCTCAAGGGCTGCATGCGACCCGTGTGCTGCATCGTGTTGTATAATTCCCTATCAAAGCCTACTATGTGTAGGCTTTGATAGGGGAAGAACTAAAAGTACAGAGGTCACTGTACCTTTCTAGTCCGCGGGTGCCGTCCCTCTTCACTTTTTTCACTGTGAACACGCATAGGCGCGTTCACAGTGAAAAGATGCATAAGCTGGGCGGGCGGGCACGCGCAGAAACGTCACGTCTCCAGTGACGTGTCGTGTCCCATCCGAGGTCTCGCTGGGGCGAGACCATGTGATCGGGATACGACACGACAGTGGAGGAGGAAGAAAACGTGACGTCAGAAGACATGTGATCGGCAGAAAAGAGCTGCCAGAACGGAGAACAGAAGCAAGATTGCACAGGTAAGTATATTAGGGAATACTTAATGTGTGCATTGTGTGTTTAACTTTAAAATAAAAATATATCTCGGACAACCCCTTTAAGGATTGGATAAATGTGGAACAAGGCTTTACGGACCTCCCACTAAAATGCTTGCCATGAATACCCTTGACTCATCTAAAATCCCTGAGAGATCACCCTACTATTTATTCAACACTACAGGTGTTCAGGAGAGTGAGGGGAAGGGAAGGGGTCTCATCGGCTCCTTCGCCGCTCGCGCCGGTCCTGGGGACACCAGAGTTTGAACCAGGATTATCGGAAGGGACATTTAAAAACTGGCTTCAACAGGGTCGTTTTAGGATTTGTCACTTTCGTAGACAGGCGACTTGGCTACGGGATAGGGAACTCACTGAACCTGAGGGCATGCTGGTAGCGTCACAGTGGCAGACTTTACAGCTATCTCACTACTTGGCTTATATACCTACACCTGCTGCTTACGATCGCAGACTAACCCAGTTTGAAACAATGTGTTCCCAGACGGGACATGTGAAACGAGCATTGTCTAAAATCTATGGTATACTGATTTCTCCTGTAGAAGATTTCACGCCACCGTTTATCACGAAATGGGAGCGGGATCTCCAGATCTCCCTAACACAAGAACAAAAAGAGAAGGTCATGCTCCTCTCACATAAAGCGTCTATTAGTAATGCTTATCAAGAAACGAATTATAAAATATTATCCCGGTGGTACAGAGTCCCACATGCACTTCACAAAATGTTTCCTGAGGTTTCACATCTCTGCTGGAGATGTGGCAAGGAAGAAGGTACACTACTACATATATTCTGGGGATGTGACAGTCTTCGACCCTTTTGGGCAGAAGTACAAGACATCATATTTGAAATCACGGGACTCACTCTGGGGGACGATCCGGCGTGGATTCTGTTGCATCACCATGATATCTCCATAGGGACGTATAAGAAATCGCTGGTGAGACACTTGTTAAATGCAGCTAAAGCATGTATTCCAGCGAAATGGCAGTCCTCTGAGCCTCCATCGATTAGACAATGGCTGAAGCGGGTACAAGATATTAGGAGAATGGAGGAGTTGCTTCATCACTCTCCTGATCAAGCAGGTAGATTCCGGAAAACATGGTTCTACTGGCTGGAATTTTGTAGCTCAGACAGGTACAAGGAAATCATGGGTGAACAAGTTGGGAATGATGCTGGGAACTCTTAGAAATATTTGGTTCGTAGAGACGTGCTGCGGGGGGGGGGGGGGAGAGAGCTGGGAGAGATGACTCCCCTCTTCCCTCATTTCTTTTAATCTTCTTTGTTTTTCCTTTTTTTCTCTCTTCTTATTGTTCTTTCTCTGTCTTCTGACTCTTGACTATCATCTCAGATGGTCATAGGGAGGGGAGGAGGAGGGTATAGGGAAATGTCGCAAAGAGATGTTAATTTATGGTACAAGTCTATCTATATTGACAATGGTGGATGTGTGAAGTATTTCAAAATATTGACATTTCTGAAAAATCTAGCAGACTTGTAGAGTTAACTGTGTACATTTAACATTGTGTTCCGATTTTATGGATGTACCCTCGTCTACCCCTTTTTTTCCTTCTGTATCTTTACTTTCTTTGTTGAAAATAAAAAATTTGAAATAAAAAATAAAATAATTTTTTTTATATCAAAACATTTGAAATGTATGCTTCATTATGAGTCGGCAATGAAAACTATTCTAAGATGGTACTATACACCAGATAGACTTCATCACATGTTCCCTGGAACGTCTCATGTAAGCTGGAGGGTATGTGGGGGTAGGGGCACTCTTCTACACACTCTGTGGGAATGTCCAGTGCTCACGAGCCTATGGACATCCTCCTTTGCATTACTTTCGCAAATAGTCGGAATGCAAATTCCTTTGTCCCCATCCTTAGCATTACTTTTTCTAAATCTTGACCTCATTCCACCAGGCCATATAGTCATAGCAGCTTATATATTTCTTGCAACGAAATTGGCTATCACTAGATACTGGAAAAGTCCAAAGATTCCTCTTCTTCAAGAAATTATTACTCATGTTAATATCACATGCTCCCATGAGAAAATGGTAGCATACAAGGACCACTCTTTTCTGAAATATGAGAAATCCTGGCTTGGTAGTGCTCATAACTGTATATCCTAATGATAGTATATTATTGAATTATAAATGCGTTATTCTCAAAGTACACATGACTGCTCACCCGAGATATGTTTTATACCTTTCATGTCAAGTTTTCACTTATGACTTATGGATATGTGGTACTTTTGTTCCCGTTTTATTTTGCTTCATTTTCTTTGTTGACTTCCTGCTGCTTAATGATTTATGGAATTTACATGTATTATAACGCATCAATGTACCTAATACATAAGGTTCTGTATGTTTGGATTCATGTGAAAAATTTTACAAAAATGAAATAAAAATGTACTGATTTAAAGAAAGATTGGTTAGTGAGAACCATGCCTCGAGGCAAACAATTTTCAGAAGACCTCAAAAGACATGTGATAAAGATGCATGACGCTGGAAAAGGCTACAAAAGCATTGCTAAATACATGGTGTACATTGATTCATGGTGGGACAAATTGTCTACAAAAAGAGAAAATTTAGGGCTGTTGCTACTCCATAGGAGTGGGTGTAATGTTAACATCCCTCCAAGAGAAGAACGGGCAAACCTAAAAGAGATGAGAAAGAACCCAAAGGCAACAGCAAAAGATCCACTAAAGACTCAACAAACTACAAAAGTCTCTGATCACTATTAGAAAAACCCTGAACAAAAATGCTGTTCATGAAGGGCAACCACAAAGGAAGCCACTGCTGTGCAAAAAAAACACATTGCGGCCCGCCTCAAGTAATGCGGTCACCTGGATGAAGTTCCACAATGATTCTGAGAAAATGTTCTATGGACAGAAGGGACAAAAGTAGAACTTTTAGCACAAATGAACAACGCTATGTGTGGATTTAAAAGAACAGTGCGCACCAACACTAAAGCCTGTTTAGCATGGTGGAGGGAGCATCATGGTTTGGGGCTGAAAGATTAGAAATATTACAGACCACATCCATGTGCTGTCCATTTGTCATGCATCAGTTGCTTAAGAAATGCAGAGAAAAAATAAAGTAAAACCAGGAAATGCTTGCAATGTAGAAACACAGACAAGAAAAACGGATGCCACACGGAAACCACACTGACGCAACAGTCATATGCAAGAAAAACTGACCATACTTTGCAGATGCAAATCGGACGCGCTCATGTGAATAAGGCTTTAGATTGTGTTTGTCTATAATTGTAACTTACATAACATATACATATCAGACCACATTTTATTAGTAATCGATGCATTAATACAGGTGATTCCAAAGGGTTCGCTCAGACAGTAAAGAGTATGTATTTTTTAAAGAGAACCTTTCTTTCTCCCCATACATGTGCACCTGAGGGAAGCATGTAATGGGGAGGGCTGAACAAACCCTGGGGCACTTTACATTTTTTTTCTCCCTCCCTCCGTTATTTAGATATCGGTGCTGTTATATTTGGCGCCCGATATTTAAATAACACCCTGAACAGTCAACGGGGTGTGTACTGGCAAGGGGGCGTGTTACTATAGCTGTGACACTGTCCAATCAGATATAGACAGTGTTACAGCAAGAGCGAGGAGAGAGAGAGAGTGTGCGTGCGCACACACGCTCTCACTCTCACTCTTCAGCTTTCAAGATTAGTCTCCTGCCGAACTGGCAAGGGGGCGTGTCACTGCTACAGACAGTGTAAGAGCTTTGGGGAGGAGCTCTCATCTCTTCAGCTCTTGCGAGAGATCAATCTTGTATTGTCTGCCGAACTGGCAAGGGGGCGTGTGTGTCTCTGCTACGGACATTGTAAGAGCTCCCCAGCTCTTACACTGTCCTTAGCAGTGACACGCTCCCTTGCCAGTTCGGCAGACAAAGTGCAAGACTGATCTCTCGCAAGAGCTGAAGAGATGAGAGCGTGCATGCGTGCTCTCCTCTCCCCAGCTCTTACACTGTCTGTAGCAGTGACACACCCCCTTGCCAGTTCGGGTGAAAAGACTGCAATCGCATACTCTCCCTCCTCGATCTTGCTGTGGCACTGTCCATATCTGTCCATATCTGATTGGACAGTGTCACAGCCATAGTCCCTATGAAAACATGATTACAGTACGGGACAGTTGTCCTGCAGCGAGGCAGGGACTCCTAGCATCGTACATAACTATGATGCTAGGAGCCCGGCTCCCTGCAGTGTGTTTGGTCAGGGACTTGCGGCCGAAATACGTACCGTCCATTACGGACGTAACATGCTCGTGTGAACGCAGCTAAACTGAATAATCGTCATTTTATTAAGGTATGCCATAAAAAAAAATTCACATGTTCTGCTTTTGGGTTCAGACAATTCTTAGGTCCATGTTCAAAAAGAAAATTTGGACAGTGTTTGGTGGATTATTAATTTTTAAATATCATTGATAGGAAGCTGGTATATTTTAAGTTATCAATGTCTTAAAAAGTACAAAAAAATCAGCTTCTACTGTCCTAATAATAAATTAAGTCTAAACAGACTGCAATATAGTTGGTCACATTTTCACTCAACTTTAGTAAATGAAGCAAACATAAAATAGTATATATTGACATTAGTCATGATGCTTACAATCTCTGACTGCTGAAAGATTGTCTATCCCAACTTGTGGTGGTTTTTCTTTCCTCTCCCAACCCCCATCTATTTGAGAGTGCATTTACTTCATCTGGGAACCATTGTGCATGCATTGTACTGAATGAGCCTGTCTGGAATAGATTATGAGGAACATTGTTCATTTCCTGATTGCCCTATCACAGCACAATGATCAGTCAATGATGTTGTTTGCTTTACGTTATATCAGTTATACCTGACTTTTAAAGGCAGTTTATTTTTCATTAACAGACTGGGCCTTAATATAATAGGATAAATGCAATTGACATACAGTAAATCAAAGGGCTCATTTAAGGGGGTTTTACACTGGGCGATTATCGTGCAGACGAGCGTTCATAGAACAGGGCAGCGCAAACAGGACAGCGATCAGCAGATGAATGAGCAAATGCTCGATCCTCTGCTGTTCGTATCGTTTTAAAAAAGTAAAATATAGTTGTCGGCAGCACATCTCCCTGTGTAAACAGGGAGACGCGCTGCCGACATGATAATAATGTATGGGGACGAGAGATCAGAGTAACGACTGCTCGTCCCCATCCATAGCTCCGTCTGACAGGAGCAAACGAGCGCCGATCAATGATGTCTTGTTGATCAGTGCTTGCTGCACCAGCCGATTATTGGCTGGTGTAAAAGGGCCTTAAAGAGGCTCTGTCACCACATTATAAGTGCCCTATCTCCTATATAAGGAGATCGGCGCTGTAATGTAGGTGACAGTAATGCTTTTTATTTAAAAAAACGATCTTTTTTCACAACGTTAGGAGCGATTTTGTTTTATGCTAATGAGCTTTCTTAATGCCCAAGTGGGCGTACTTTTACTTTCGACCAAGTGGGCGTTGTACAGGGGAGTGCATGACGCTGACCAATCGGCATCATGCACTCCTCTCCATTCATTTACACTGCACTAGCGATATAGTTATATCACTATGTGCAGCTACATACACAAGCCCTAACATTACTACAGTGTCCTGATAATGAATACACATGACCATCCAGCCTGGACGTCATGTGTACTCAGAATCCTGACAACGGATACGAAATCTCGTTTATCTCGTAATCTCGCGAGATTTCGTATCCGTTGCTGGAATCTCACAGAAAAGATTCAGAAGTGTCAGGATTCTGAGTACACATGATGTCCAGGCTGGATGGTCATGTGTATTCATTATCAGGACACTGTAGTAATGTTAGGGCTTGTGTATGTAGCTGCACATAGTGATATAACTATATCGCTAGTGCAGTGTAAATGAATGGAGAGGAGTGCATGATGCCGATTGGTCAGCGTCATGCACTCCCCTGTACAACGCCCACTTGGTCGAAAGTAAAAGTACGCCCACTTGGGCATTAAGAAAGCTCATTAGCATAAACCAAAATCGCTCCTAACGTTGTGAAAAAAGATCGTTTTTTTAAATAAAAAGCATTACTGTCACCTACATTACAGCGCCGATCTTCTTATGTAGGAGATAGGGCACTTATAATGTGGTGACAGAGCCTCTTTAAGTCAGGCGGCTTTTATCTGAATAGGCAGTATTACTTTACTGCTAATTATTTTCTCTATAGACAAATATAATTCTTAGCCCTGTGTGCACAAGTATTCACTGTATAAAGCAGGGGTCTCAAACTCGGCCGGGTAAGTGGGCCACATATAGAAAAAATGGGAAGTTGACGGGCCGCATTAATTTAAAATTTGATACAATACAAAATTATTGTTAATCAATTAGTTATTTGATCTACTATAACACTATGTTACTATAATAATACTACAACACTATAATAATACCGCTAGGTTTAAAATTTGGGATATTTGTCCACGTGCTTATTTCAACAATCCAGTTTTCCAGTTTAAGTGCCGCTAAATGCAGTCCGGCGACTCAGTTGGCAGTGTTTGTCAGAAACACATGTCAAGTTTGGGCAGCCCCTTTTTAGATAGTGCCACAGTGCCCTCTGTGGATGCTGCCACTGTGCCCTCTCTGGATGCTGCCACAGTGCCCTCTGTAGATCCTGCCACAGTGCCCTCTGTAGATGCTGCCACAGTGCCCTCTGTAGATGCTGCCACAGTGCCCTCTGTAGATGCTGCCACAGTGCCCTCTGTAGATGCTACCACAGTACCCTCCATAGATGCTGCCACAGTGCCCTCTATAGATGCTGCCATAGTGCCCTCCGCAGATGCTGCTACAGTGCCCTCCGCAGATGCTGCCACAGTGCCCTCTGTAGATAATGCCACACACCCCAAGTAGATAACTCCTTTGGGGCTCCCTCTAGGAGTGGAATCCCCAAC
Source organism: Rhinoderma darwinii (assembly GCF_050947455.1). Lineage (NCBI taxonomy): Eukaryota > Metazoa > Chordata > Amphibia > Anura > Rhinodermatidae > Rhinoderma > Rhinoderma darwinii. Next base: position 275,908,906 of record NC_134689.1, read on the forward strand.
CAGAGCGTTGCCGATGCATTGGCTGGGGATTCCTCTACTGTTGGAGCCCCTGACATCACTGTCCATACACAGTGACATCAGGGGATCCCACTGGACCGGAATGTGATATCAAGGGCAACCCCAGAGCCGGAGTCCCGGAGCAGAGCACTAGTATAGGCTCTGCGCCGGAACTCTGGGGAAGCCATTAACATCAGAGTCCATATATGGACAGTGATGTCAGGGGCTTGCCCAGAGCTCGAGTCCCGGAGCAGAGCTACTTCTAGCACTCTGCCTGGGATTCCAGCTCTGCTCCCGACATCACTGTCCATATATGGACATGGATGTCAGGGGCAACCCCAGAGCTGGAGTCCCGGGCAGAGCGCTAGTAGGCTCTTCCTGGGACTCCAGCTGTGCTCCTGACATCACTGGGACTCCTGCTCTGGGGAAGCCCCTGACATCACTGTCGATGTATGGACAGTGATGTCAGAAGATTCCACAGGGTCCCGGAGCAGAGCCTATACTAGCGCTCTGCCCGGGACTCCGCTCTGGGAAAGACCCTGACACACTGTCCATATATGGACAGCGATGTGAGGGAATTCCACAGAGTCCTGGAGCAGAGCCGATACTAGCGCTCTGCCCGGGACTCCGCTCTGGGGAAGACCCTGACAGGCCTTTCTTTATATATTTCTTCTGTTTAGGTTCCATTCCTGGTTTTGGCCCAAAAAAATGCATGCAAATCTGCACTGTGGGAACCCAACCTAAAGGTGCTCATAGATGAGAGGTAACTGGTGGGCCAAACCATTGATCTATCAATAATTGTCAGCTCTGATTCTCTTAATAGCAAGCATTTTTATTCCCAGTCAAATGTGTATGTTATTTAAATGATTGGAGGGAATCCAATCTGCCTCATTAATTTTTCTCCAAACTGCCAAACTTACAAGAAGGTCTGCCAGCTCTCATAGACATGGCTGTTGGTTTCTACTGACAAATTATTAAAGTCTTAGGCAGCTTTATTAACCCCTTAAGGAGTCCATTTTTCAAATCTGACGTCTCACTTTATGTGGTAATAACTCTGGAATGCTTAAACCTATACAAGCGATTCTGATTCTGATTGTTTTCTCGTGAGACATTGAGCTTTATGTTAGTGGTAAAATTTGGTCGATATATTCAGTGTTGATTTGTGAAAAACACCACTATTTTGAGAAAATGTAGAAAAAAATTGCATTTTTCTGAATTTAAATGTATCTGCTTGTAAGACAGATAGTAATACCACACAAAAAAGTTACTAGTTCACATTTCCCATATGTCTACTATATGTTGGCATCATTTTTTGAAAATTTTTTATTTTTCTGGGACATTACAATGCTTAGAACATAAGCAGCAATTTCTCATATTTTGAAGAATATTTCAAAAGCCTCTTTTTTTTAAGTACCAGTTCAGTTCTGAAGTGGCTTTGAGCGCCTTCTATATTAGAAACCCCCCATCAAACACCCCATTTTAAAAACTAGACCCTCAAAGTATTCAAAAAGGCATTTAGAATTTCTTAACCCTTTAGGCGTTTCACAGGAATTGAAAGCAAATTTGAGGTGAAATGTTCAAATTTCTTTTTTTTTTTCTCAGAAAATATTGTTTATTACATTTTTTTTTCTGTAAAACAGAAGGGTTTACCAGAAAAATGCAACTCAATATTTATTGACCAGATTCGGCAGTTTTTAGAAATATCTCACATGTGGCCCTAGTGTGGTAATGGACTGAAGCACCGGCTTCAGAAGCAAAGGAGCACCTAGAGGATTTTGAGGCCTCCTGTTTATTAGGCACCATGTCCGGTTTGAAGAGGACTTGTGGTGCCAAAACAGTGGAAACCCCACAAAAGTGACCCTATTTGGCAAACTAAACCCCTCAAGGAACTTATCGAGGGGCATACTGAACATTTAGACCCCACAAGTTTTTTCATATTCAAAATTTTTATTGATTTTAATACAAACAATTACACACACAATCGGAAAGAATGTGTCCCCATAATAAAAAGAACATGACAATAAGGGCACAGCCCAAACAGGAGAGCGAACGTCACAAGCCATAACAAGCGCAAAATACAATCACAGCAGTCTGAGGAAACTGAAAGGAAATGAGCATTGTAACAAAAAGAAAAGAAAATACACCAATCCAGCCCCCCAGACCTCCTAAAATGCAATTGCAATAGCATGTATGTGCAATCACAAGACCCCACAAGTTTTTTGCTGCATTTTGTTGAATTAGGCTGAGCAATTGAAAATCTAATTTTTTACAAGGAATAAAGGAGAAAACTCACGCCAACATTTGTAAAGCAATTTCTCCCGATTACGGCAATACCCTATATGTGGTCATAAACTGCAGGTTGGACAAACGGCAGGGCTCAGAATGTCATAAGCGCTATTTGGCATGTAGCTTTTGCTGGATTGGTTTCTGGGCGCCATGTCGCATTTGCAAAGCTTCTGAGGTACCAGTACAGGGGAAACCCCTTAAAAGTGACCCCATATTGGAAACTAGACCCCTTGAGGAATTCATAGTAGTTTTCATGGGGTGCATGCGACTTTTTGATCAGTTTCTATTCTATTTTGTAAGAGGCGTGGTGACTAAAAAACAGCAATTCTACTATTGTTTCTTAGTCCATTTTTTTTTTTTGCAGCGTTCACCACGTGCTCTAAATGACATTCACTTTATTCTGCGGGTCGATACAATTACGGCGATACCATATGTTTATAGGTTTTTTATGTCTTATGGCGTTTGCACAATAAAATACTTTTAAAAAAAAATCATGTACTTTTTGTGTTACCTTATTCTAAGAGCCATAACTTTTTTACTTTTCCAGCAAGAAAGCCGCGCGAGGACTTATTTTTTGTATAACGAACTGTTGTTTCGATCAGTACCATTTTTGGGTACATGCGACTTTTTGATCTCTTTTTATTCCATTTTTTGGGAAGTGAAGTGACCAAAAAATCGTGATTCTGGTATGGTTTATTATTATTTTCTTTAATGGCGTTCATCGCGCTGGAGAAATAATGAAATACTTTTGTAGTTCAAGCCGTTACAGACGCGGAGATACCAATTATACATAGTTTATTTGTTTCTTTATTTAATAATAAAGGACTGATAAGGGGAAAAAGGTGAATTTTTACTTTTATTACTTTAAAGCTTTTATTTTTACACAACTTTTTTTTACTTTTTTATTTTGCCCCACTAGGGGACTTGAGGGCAGGAGGCCCTGATCGCTATTCTAATACACTACACTACACGCATTGTCCCTTCTCAGGATCCACTAGGCTTCCGTAGATGGCATAGCCGAAGGCCATTGTTAGGTCTCCGGTTGCCATAGCAACCAACGGCGCCCGCTATCATGTAGCAGGACGTCAATGGTGGTTTAACCCCTAAGAAGCCGCGATTGCAATTGAACGCGGCTTCTAAGGGGTTAATCAGCGGGGACACCGCGATCGGTCCCCGCTGAAGGAGCAGCGGCAACTGCTGTATGTGCCGGGAGGACAGCCTAAATGGCCGATCCTCCTGTGACGTACTATTAGGTGATGGAGCGTGAACGATGCACTTATCATGACCTAATAGTATGTCAAGGAGAGGGAAGGGGTTAATCTCTGCAGCACTGCTTAAAGTTGGGCATAAACATAACACAGAAGTCTTCCAAAGTGCCAGATTTTGACTTTTTCGGCTATCATTTTAAAATTATTCGCAATGGCCCATTGGCCGACTACTGTCTGCAGTAAAAGTAATCTGTGATATTGGATTTTTTTGGCGTCATCGGTTTAAACTAGGCATGGATGGCATAATCTGCCAATTATTGCCCTCCACTCGCCGCTTTGCACAAGCGCATTCTGTTGTCTTAGGCCTTTTGCACATAACCGTATTTTTGTGGCCGCAATTTATCCGCATTTTTGAGGATAAATTACGGACCCATTCATTTCAATGGCCCCATGCACACAACTGTGCTTTTTAAGGATCCAGGCTGGGGCAGTGAATACGCCAATAGAAGTCTATGGGACCATGGAAATTGCGGACGGTATACGGGTTACAGTCCGTGTTTATCCGAAATTGCGTATAGGTTACCTGGCGACGCAACAGACTTTCTCAGCTCATCACCCAGTTGCATGACCACCCATGTATTTGGGATAAGCAGCAGGGTGTGTACCAAGACTGCAACCTCAAGGACCAGGCCTGGGAAGAAGTTGCTGTGGAATTCCATCAAGAGGAGTGGGAGAAGGCGACGAATGCACAGCAAACAAGACTCTGTAAGTATCACCCAATACTTATACCCCTTCACCCTTTGCATCCATGTGTTGTTGTTTTTTTGATGATAATACTGTGTTGTTTTTTTTTTCTAGTGAATGAAATTAAAACCAGATGGAACGCCTGCCAGGACCAGTTCTGTTGGGAACAAAAGGAGAATGGGAAGAGTGGGGAAGAGTGGGGAAGGGTGCAAGGCAAAGCGACCCTACCTGCACACCCAGCAGCTCATGTTCCTGACAGATGTCATGGAGGTTGGTCCGTAAGTATACACTACATATACTTGTCCAGTGATGCATGGGGCTATGCCATGTACCAGGGACCCCACTGGTCCCTAGCATGCTTCCATCCGTCTACTTTTGCTATGTTCATTGTGTGTAGTTAAGGCCTATTATGATGCATGGAGCTAAGCTAGGTACCAGTACACCCTAATACCTAGAATACCATTATCCGTCAATTCCTGCAATGTTGATTGTGTGTAGTTATGGCCTATTATGATGCATAGAGCTATCCTATGTATGAGGGACCACCCTGATACCTTGCATACTTCTGTCTACTTCTGCTGTGTTGACTCTGTTTAGTTAGGGCCTATTGTGACACCTGGAGCTATGCTACGTACCAGGGACCCCCTGTTACCTCGTATATATTTCCATCCCTCTATTTCTGCTATGTTCATTGTGTGTTGTTAGGGCCTATTAAGAAGCATGGAGCTGTGCTACGTACCAGGGACGCCCCTGGTACCTAGCATACTTCTATCCGTCAATCTCCGCTATGCTGATTTTGTGTAGTTAGGGACTATTGTGATGCATGGAGCTAAGCTAGGTAGTAGGGCCCCCTTGGTACCTAGCATACTTTCATCCATCAATTTCTGCAATGATGATTGTGTGTAGTTGGGGCCTATTATGATGTATGGAGCTATGGTATGTACCAGGGTCCCACGTGGGTATCTTGCATATTTCCATCTACTTCTGCAATGTTGATTGTCTGTAGCTAGGGCCTATTAAGATGCTTGGAGCTATGCTACATACCAGGGACACCCTTCGTACCTCGCATACTTCCATCCGTCAATCTCTGCTATGTTGATTGTGTGTAGTTAGGGCCTATTGTGACGCATTGGGGCTATGTTACCTACCAGGGACCCCTCTGGTACCTAGCATACTTCCGTCCATCTATTTCTGCTCTGTTCATTGTATGTAGTTAGGGCCTACTCCAAGATCAGATGTATCCAAGACAGAGTTTATAAACATTATTTTTTTCCAGTACATGGAACAAAGGACAATCTGCAGCAGACAGAGGTGGACTCGGCCGAGACAGAGCTTGAAGCTGAGCCTATGGCGCCATGATCTCCAACGACAGACTCCACACCGAGCAGCCTGCCAGTCCACTGCAGAGAGCAACCCTGCCGTACTTCTACCGACAGATGAGACTCCGCCCTCCAGACCACTTGTGCATAGTGTGGCACCCACACATGGCACTCCGGATTACAGGGCTCAGATTGACGCACAGGTGTTGGAACATCTGAGGAGGCGGAGCCAGGAAACACAGGCAAACATTTTGGGTATGTTTACACGTTAAACTAAAATCGGCTGTAAAATACAGAGCTGATTTCAAGGGAAAAAAGCCTCTGATTTTCAGCCGTTTTTTTAAAGCATCAAGCGTTTTTACAGACGTTTTTGGAGCTGTTTTTCTATTGAGACTATAAAAAACGGCTCCAAAAACAGCTCAAGAAATGACATGCACTTCTTTTTTACCCGCCGTTTTTACAAACGGCCTCATAAAAAAAATGCCCCTTGGGAACAAAACGCTGTTTTTCCCATTGCTTCCCACAGCTATTCCAGGCAGTGGTATACTTCCACGGAACTGCAGAGGGACTTCCACAACTTCACCACCACAGCCCAGCCAGCAGAGGCCATACTTGCAAGATACCTCGTAGACCCTGATTTTCCTGGACAAGCAACATGGCCCCCTTATGCTCAGTACTCCAGCTATCACCCCCTACAAAATGGGCAGCGTTTCTTAGGCTGGGATAGAAGTGGACCACCACCTCCACAAGCTTTGATTTTTTTGGAGTTATAAAAATGTTTTATTGTATTATATTTTGTACATAAATTATTTCTTGCACATAAAGCTTTTTCTAAAATTCTCTTTGTTTTTTTTACATAATGTTGGTGGGTGTGTAGATCATGTACAGGTCCTTCTCAATGAATAAGAATATCATCAAAAAGTTAATTTATTTCAGTAATTAAATTCAAAAAGTGAAACTCATATATTATATACATTCATTACACACAGAGTGATCTATTTCCAGCATTTTTTTTTTCTTTTAATGTTGAAGATTATGGCTGACAGTTAATGAAACCCCAAAATTTAGACTCGCAGTAAAAGTCAGACTATTGGGTAAAAGTTGAAGATTGTAGAATCATGGTGTCCCACTCTAATCAACACAAAACACCTGCAAAGTTTTCCTAAGCCTTTAAATGGTCCAACAGTCTGGTTCAGTAGGCTACACAATCATGGGGAAGACTGCTGACTTGACAGTTGTCCAGAAGACAGTCATTGACACCCTCCACAAGGAGGGTAAGCCACAAAAGGACATTGCTAAAGTAGCTGGCTGTTCACAGAGTGCCGTATCCAAGCATATTAATGGAAAGTTGAGAGGAAGGAAAAAGTGTGGTAGAAAAAGGTGCACAAGCAACAGGGATAACCGCAGCCTTGAAAGGATTGTCAAGAAAAGGCCGTTGAAGAATCCGGGGGAGATTCACAAGGAGTGGACTGCAGCTGGAGTCAGTGCTTCAAGAGCCACCACACACAGACGTATCCAGGACATGGGCTACAACTGTCGCATTCCTTGTGTCAAGCCACTCATGACCCAGAGACAACATCAGAAGCATCTTACCTGGGCTGAGGGAAAAAAAGGACTGGTCTGTTGCTCAGTGGTCCAAAGTCCTGTTTTCAGATGAAAGTAAATTTAGCATTTCATTTGGAAATTAAGGTCCCAGAGTCTGGAGGAAGAGTGGAGAGTCATCAATCCAAGTTGCTTGTGGTCCAGTGTGAAGTTTCCACAGTCAGTGATGGTTTGGGGAGCCATGTCATCTGCTGGTGTTGATTCACAGTGTTATATCAAGTCCAGAGTCAACGCAGCGTCTACCAGGAAATTTTACTTCATGCTTCCCTCTGCTGACAAGCTTTATGGAGCTGCTGATGTCATTTTCCAGCAGGACTTGGCACCTGCCCACACGGCCAAAAGTACCAACACCTGGTTTAATAACCACAGTATCACTGCGCTTAATTGGCCAGCAAACTCGCCTGACCTAAACCCCATAGAGAATCTATGGGGTATTGTCAAGAGGAAGATGAGAGACACCAGACCCAACAATGCAGACGAGCTGAAGGCCGCTATCAAAGCAACCTGGGCTTCCATAACACCCCAACAGTGCCACAGGCTGATCGCCTCCATGCCACGTCGCATTGATGCAGTAATTCATGCAAATGGACCTCCGACCAAGTAATACTGCACATACTTTTCTGTAGGCCTACATTTCGGTTTTAAAAATAATTTTTTAAATCGGGCTTAAATAATATTCTAATTTTCTGAGACAAAATTTTGGGTTTTCATTAACTGTTAGACATAATCATCTACATTATAAGAAAAAAAAAATGCTGGAAATAAATCACTGTGTAATGAATCTATATAATATATGAGTTTCACTTTTTGAATTGAATTACTGAAATAAATTAACTTTTTGGTGATATTCTAATTCATTGAGAAGGACCTGTATGTGTGATGGTAGTGTAGTGTGTTTGATGTTCATGGGGTTGTCCAGACATGGGATGGTTTTTCCCACTGATGACCTATCCACAGGACCCTGCACTGATCAGCTGTTCTGGCTGCCTCTGGGCATCGGATGTTACGCAATGTATGCAGTGCCTGGTGGCGGAAGCAGATGGCTCTGTACACTCCATACAAGCCATGCAGAGGAACTGCAACTCTGCTCCTATTCACTCAAATAGGAGCAGAGCTGAAGTAATGCATCACGGCATCTAAGATGTGACCGGAATCATCCGCTTCCGGCATGGACATCCAGTGCCTGGAGGCAGCAGATCGGTGAGGGATCCGGGTGTCGGACCCCCAATCCTCCTGTGGATAGGTCATCAGTATGAAAAAAAGACCCTGTGCATGGACAACCCCTTTAACGAGGTAATTAGTATATGCACACTTATAAATAAAACAGACAGGACAATTTTTTTTTTCTTTTTTATTTGGTTCCGCTTTTTACCTCATTCTTTTTTTAATGTTCTATTTTCACAATTTTTTTTTTTTTACAAGGGATAATGATGTATTAGTTTGTATTTGTGCACACTACCACATATTGAGGAAAAAAATAAAAATTGTATTATTTTTGCAGAAATACTTTAAAACTCACAACCCACATCAAGGGTCCTCATTCTCTTGCGAGTCTCTGCGCTAAATAAATTAAATAACTAAACTAAACTTGAAAGGCAACAGTCCAGAACCAAAATTTCTGGTGGATAGCATCCATCTGCCATGGAACCACTCTCAAAGTAAGTAGTCAGCATAGATTTCCTGGATAGCCAGTCTTACATACTGGATCTGTTCCAGAAGGATGGTCTATATCGGCATGTACTACTGCAGCTCACTGTCCAACGCAGCATTGTGAATCCGGCAGAAGTTGTGGAGGATGACACTGGCTTCGATATCCAGCGTCACATTTTCCGGACTCATCTGCAAAGAGGACTGGAATACCCTCCACATGATGCTGAGGATGCCAAAGGCGCACTTCCACATACCATCTTGCACGAGTGAGGCGGTAGTGAAAAATGCGCCTCCGGCCATCCAAACCATGCCTGGGGAATGTATGCATCAGGTGAGGGGAAAGTCCAAAGCCTTCATCAGCCACGGTGACAAAGGGCTCTGGAGGTGCAGAAGATCCCAGCAGATGTATTGGTTCTGGAAGGGCTTGCTGGTTTGACTGAAGCCGTTCACCTATTCTGGAAGCCCTAAATGTGCTCGCATCAGCAGAGCTCCCATAGGCCCCTATATCAACAGTTATAAACTGTAGTTGTGGTCAGCCAAAAGCACTGCCGAGAAATACTGCTTATAATTAAAATAGGGACCTTGAGTGAGGCGGCTTCTTCACACGAATGTGTTTTTCATCCAGCGCACCAACACAGTTGGGAAACTGTGAACAGTCATAAAAGCCCTCGGCAATCCGAAGCCAGTCTTCTGCCTTGGGATGTGGCATCACTGTTGCTCTCAGATCACTTCGCAGGTCAGTCAGATGATCTGCGAAATGGTGCAAGAAACCAGCAGAAACTCAAAATGCAGCGATGCAAACCTTGCCAGGAATCTGTGGAAAAAACATTTATTAGTGGTAGCAGTACCAGGGAGACATGGTGACAATAGGTAAGGAGGACAACTGCAGTTATACTACCTGTACCAGGGCCACACGGCGGCAATATGTAAAGGAAACAAATACGGTTGTACTATCTATACCTGGGCCACATGGCGGCAATGGACAAAGGAGACACCTACGGTTATACCATCTGTACCAGAGCCACATGGCAGCAATAGGCAAAGGGGACAACTACGGTCATACTAGCTGTACCAGGGTCACATGCGGCAATGGGAAAAGGGGACAGTATATGTTCTTACCTGAGGGTGACTATTAGTCTTTCCTCTGAAGAGATGCACCATCGCATGTTGGTGTCCTGGAAGTTGAGTACAGGACGCAGGTCCGACAGCAGATGGTCAAAGGCGGAGATGGACAGATGGCAGTAGCTGTGAAACTTGTCCGGGTCCTGTCGCAGGTCAGTGTATAGGGTGGGGAAATTACCCTTCCTAGTCCTTCGGGAGGAAATGGGGTGAACCCAATACCTCCTCCTCTTCGGTTCTTCTTCCATCATTGGTGCTTGCAGTCTGAATCGCAGAAACAGGAGCTACGACAGGAGATCATCCTCCACAGGACCTCAGGACATCTTTGCAGTGAAGCAATTGCCAGAAACCAGTGCTAGATCAGCAGAGGAATCAGACAGACTCAATAAAGCAAAAATGCAAGTGAAATGGCGCCAGAGGGATCATGTGACCACCTCAGGGGGTTGGACTAGTGGCATCATTTCTAGCATTTTTTTGCCGAACAGTGAATACTGATGACACGGTTTACTGTGAAAGAGGACCTGTCACCACTCCTGACATGTCTGTTTTAGTAAATATTTGCATTCTTCGTGAAAAAAAACTATTCTGGAGACTCTTTTCTTAGAGCTCTGCATTGTGCCGTTCCTCTGTTATTTCTCCAACTGGGTGTTACCAGTTGGGGGGGGGGGGGGTGTCCCTGCACAGTCTCACTCTATTAGCACTGATTGGATAGTGTCAGACTGTGTAAGGACACAACTCGTTCACAAGGGGAATGGTAACATCCAGTTGTCAATTTATTAATAAATATTTAGGAGAAATATCAGAGGAATGGCACCATGAAGCGTTATAAGAAAATATGTTCCAAAATGGTTATTTCATGGGGAATACAAGTATTTACTGAAACAGTCATGTCAGGAGAGGTGACCTCTTTATCTATGTACCTGATCAGCCAGTTTAGTCTGGCATGTTTACGGTCAGATAATTTTTACAAAAGATCAAACATTGTGTTCAATCCTAATCTTTCATAAGTGTACGGCCAGCTTTACATACCACACAAACTGTTCATCCGGATCTCTTTGGTCATGAATAGAATGCCAGAGCCACAATGAATACCGACAGCGAAGTGAAGACTTTGCATAATAAGTTAGCGTTTTATGAACCTTGGTATTTCTGTGGGAAATCCAGGCGATAACACCAATTGGCACTAATAACATGTCGTTGTCATAATTGGTTACTTCTTACCATCCGTATCCGGTGTCACAGGCCCCAATAATTTGTGGTTAGGATATTAAAATAGTTTACAACTTTTTGTTTAGACCTCACAGAACAATACACAAGATTTCAATGATAATCCATGTGTCTAGATTGCTTTGCTCTTTTCCACTGGAACATTATCTACACAAACATGTAATCATGCAGATCTGAATGAAAGTCATTTTATGCTTGAAGTAAGGTTGTCACAAGTTCTAACAGCTTACTATTGATGTGATCCTGGTCTTAGAAGAAATCTTGAACTGACAGATTTTCATATTTTTTCACTCTTTAGCTGCCAGTCTTTAGCTGGAACAGTAACTACCAAATTCATACAGAAGTATGCAGCAGAACACAATGGGGCAAAAAATATGAAGTCAGAATACAGAGTAAGCCTCATTCACACGACCGTAAAAACACCCATTATTGCGGGTCGTAATTACGACCCGCAATAACAGGCCCATAGACTCCTGTTAGTCACGGGTACCTTCCCGTTTTCTCACGGGAAGGTGCCCGTGCCGTTAAAAAAATAGAACATGTTCTATTTTTTCCTTTTACGGGCCGTGCTGCTATGCTTTATCATGGGAGCACGGCTCGCAAAAGCGGCCGGCTGCCCGTGCTCGTAATTACGAGTCGTAAAGTATTTAGTTTGGTTGAAAAAGGTACAAGCTTATCTAGTTTAAGCTAATATGCAGCAGTGTTGATCCAGAGGGAGGTAATTGTTCCCTATGAGGCATAGTGATTATATTGCTCCTAAGCCATCTTCTTGCAAAACTAAATAACCATACGATTGGGATCACAATTTTTCAAACCACCAACGAACGATCTGTGGTTTAAAAAATTGTTATGAGCATTGAAGGGACATTTCATTACAATAATGCCACCATTTTCAAAAGCAAGTTTCATCCTAGGGAGGGGGAGGTGGAACAACAAACATTTACTTTATAGAACTTCACTAATGATCACAATGATAAAAGTGATGTAATTGTACAAATAAACAATAACTTGACTGTACAATAATTTATTAAACAAATTTCGACGTGCCATTTCCATCTGTGGAAAAAGTAAGTACACTATATATATATATATATATATATACAGTGAAGGAAATAAGTATTTGATCCCTTGCTGATTTTGTACGTTTGCCCACTGTCAAAGACATGAACAGTCTAGAATTTTTAGGCTAGGTTAATTTTACCAGTGAGAGATAGATTATATAAAAAAATAAAAAGAAAATCACATAGTCAAAATTATATATATTTATTTGCATTGTGCACAGAGAAATAAGTATTTGATCCCTTTGGCAAACAAGACTTAATACTTGGTGGCAAAACCCTTGTTGGCAAGCACAGCAGTCAAACGTTTTTTTGTAGTTGATGATGAGGTTTGCACACATGTTAGATGGAATTTTGGCCCACTCCTCTTTGCAGATCATCTGTAAATCATTAAGATTTTGAGGCTGTCGCTTGGCAACTCGGATCTTCAGCTCCCTCCATAAGTTTTCGATGGGATTAAGGTCTGGAGACTGGCTAGGCCACTCCATGACCTTAATGTGCTTCTTTTTGAGCCACTCCTTTGTTGCCTTGGCTGTATGTTTCGGGTCATTGTCGTGCTGGAAGACCCAGCCACGAGCCATTTTTAATGTCCTGGTGGAGGGAAGGAGGTTGTCACTCAGGATTTGACGGTACATGGCTCCATCCATTCTCCCATTGATGCGGTGAAGTAGTCCTGTGCCCTTAGCAGAGAAACAATCCCAAAACATAATGTTTCCACCTCCATGCTTGACAGTGGGGACGATGTTCTTTGGGTCATAGGCAGCATTTCTCTTCCTCCAAACACGGCGAGTTGAGTTAATGCCAAAGAGCTCAATTTTAGTCTCATCTGACCACAGCACCTTCTCCCAATCACTCTCAGAATCATCCAGATGTTCATTTGCAAACTTCAGACGGGCCTGTACATGTGCCTTCTTGAGCAGGGGGACCTTGCGGGCACTGCAGGATTTTAATCCATTACGGCGTAATGTATTACCAATGGTTTTCTTGGTGACTGTGGTCCCAGCTGCCTTGAGATCATTAACAAGTTCCCCCCGTGTAGTTTTCGGATGAGCTCTCACCTTCCTCAGGATCAAGGATACCCCACGAGGTGAGATTTTGCATGGAGCCCCAGATCGATGTCGATTGACAGTGATTTTGTATGTCTTCCATTTTCTTACTATTGCACCAACAGTTGTCTCCTTCTCACCCAGCGTCTTACTTATGGTTTTGTAGCCCATTCCAGCCTTGTGCAGGTCTATGATCTTGTCCCTGACATCCTTAGAAAGCTCTTTGGTCTTGCCCATGTTGTAGAGGTTACAGTCAGACTGATTCATTGAGTCTGTGGACAGGAGTCTTTTATACAGGTGACCATGTAAGAGCTGTCTTTAATGCAGGCACCAAGTTGATTTGGAGCGTGTAACTGGTCTGGAGGAGGCTGAACTCTTAATGGTTGGTAGGGGATCAAATACTTATTTCTCTGTGCACAATGCAAATAAATATATATAAGTTTGACAATGTGATTTTCTGTTTTTTTTTTAAATATAATCTCTCTCTCACTGGTAAAATTAACCTAGCCTAAAAATTCTAGACTGTTCATGTCTTTGACAGTGGGCAAACTTACAAAATCAGCAAGGGATCAAACACTTATTTCCTTCACTATATATATATGTATATAGTATATAGCTGCATTTAAGACCTAAAATGACAATCCGATGCACTAGAACAGGAAAAAAAAATTAGAAAATTGTTTGAGAGGACCTTGGAGAAAATGGTCTTTTAACCCATTCCCGCATTTGGACATAACTGTACATCTATTATAGTGGTGCCTTCCCGCAAATGGTCAAACTGCTACGTCCGTTACCTTCTATCCTGGGCCTTTAACCCCTTAAATGCCACAGTGAATAGCAACCACAGTATCTAGATGGTTAGACAGAGAAAGGGGGCACGCGGGGCGCCAAACAAATGCTCCCCCCAGGTCTACCATAGTAGTATGCCAGTTAGGCGGTGCTGAAGGCATGGCCTAATAGATTGCCTGTCAGTTTGTTATTTGCAGGCAATAATGCTATATACCTAAGCATTTTTATCAGAGATCAATGATCCCATTCTGAAGGGCTCTAAAAAAAAAAAAAAAAAAGTTTCATAAAGTTAAAAAATAATAATAATTTACATTTATGGTATCGCCGGAATCGTAGCGACCAGTAGAATAAAGTTATCACAATATTTAAACCACACAATGAACCATTAAATAAAAAACAATGGTGGAATTGCTTTTTTTTTTTCTCTTCCCCCTCAAAAAAATTAATAATTTATATGCACCACAAAACGATTCTATTAAAAAATATGTCTCGTCAAACAAAAATCAAGCCCTTATACAGCTACATTGATGGAAAAAAGTTATGGATCTTGGAATGCGGCGACATAAAAACTTATTTTTTCACGAACATGCAAAAGTAGTAAAACATATTTAAAAAAAGCAAACAACTATATAGATGTGGTATCACCGTAATCGTACCCCCCATTGAATAAAGGTAACATGTTATTTGTCCTGCATGGTAAACAACTCAAAATTTATGACGCAAAAAAATACCGTATATATCGGCGTACAAGACGACTTTTTACACCCTTAAAAAAATGTCAAAAGTGTGGGGTCGTCTTATATGCCGGATATTGTCTACATTAGGGATGCACGTTGCAGCCGCACAGCTCAGTATAGTAACACATGAATATATGTATGGGAGCGCGGCTGCGGCTGTGTAATTCAGCCACAGCCCCGCTCCTGAGTCATGATAAGTTCGCGGGGTCAGGATGATGCAATGCGGCCAGCGCTGCACTAATGAGCGGCGGCACTGGAGACAGAACATGGCGGGCGCGCTACAAAACACCCCCATGTTCTGTCTTCAGTGCCTGAACTGCCGCTCATTAGTGCAGCGCCGGCCGCATCACCTCATGCTGACCGCGCGCGCACTTCCTGTCAGGAGCGGGGCAATGGCTGTATTACACAGCCGCAGCCCCGCTCTATAACGGCGGAGATCAGAGAAACCGCTCATCTCCGCCGTTATTCCCCTGAATGCTGCGATCACAGCTGACTGCAGCATTCAGGGAAAAGTGAGAAGGGGGGATGCCCCTGGATTGCGTCACAGGGAATTCCTGTGACGCGATCGAGGGCCATACCATATATGGGCAGACAGCCCAGGGTCTATTGACGGACCCCAGGGCTGTCTTACCATATTTCATGTTGTTAGGACATACCCAAGTATGTCCTAACAACTGCCTGTGTATTATCCGTCCACAGGTTAATGTACTGGCACATATCTGATATATGTCAGTACATTAAAGTTTAAAAATAAAGTAAAAACAAAGCATTGTTAAATTTTAAAAAAAATACACCTTCACCTTTTTTACAATAAACATTAAAATAAGTCTCAATACATAAAATACACACATTCAGTAATGGCGCGGACAACAATGTTTTTGCATCATTTATGATGTGTACGCTGTAAAAAAATGAAATAAACACGGCTTTCATTCACTTATTAATGTGAGGCGCGAGGTGCGATGAATTTAACCTCCATGTTCCTCACATTAATAGTAATTAACCCCATCATGTACCTCGCACATTAACCCAATATGACTGAGAAACATGATGGGATTAATTACTATTAATGTGAGGCGCGTTCAAAATTCATCACACGTCGCGCCTCACATCAGAAAACTGAAGAATTTTTTTTTTATTACTGTTGGCAAAAGTATCGAAATTGGTATCGAAATCGCAATACTAAACGAAGTATCGGTATCGAAGTCCAAATTCTGGTATCGTGACATCCCTAGTCTACATATTGTCTACACACAGGTTGTGTGTTACCTTGTGAGCCTGCAGTCCGGTACACAGGCTCCCGGGATGCACGGAATCCGCCACGGATCTGAGGGAAGCCGGTATTAGCCGCCAGGGAACATCTCTGTAAGATCCTCTGGCCCGCCCTTTCCTCTCATTCCCTGCCTCTCAGATCTCGCGCGATGAAGCAGCCTATCTGCGCATGCGCGAGTTCAAAGAGACAGAGAGTCCTGGGTCTGGCCGCCGATGGCCATAGTGAAGCGCTCCTGCACGAAATATTGAGTATATCTTAAATTCTATATTTTAAGGGTAAAAGTTGGGGGTCGTCTTATACGCCGACATATACGATAATTGTGGAATTGTTTTTTTTTTCACTTCACCAAGAAAGAGTTAAGAAAAGTAAATCAATAAATTATATGTATGCCAAAATGATACCATTGATATATTTAACTTATCTTGCAAAAAACAATCCCTCATAGAGCTACGACGACAAACCAAAATGTTATGACTTTTGGAATGAGGCAATGCAAAAACAAAAGAAAACTTGCCATCCTGAAGGCCAAAAAAGGCTCAGTCCTGAAGGGGTTAAAGGGAACAGGTTACACTGAAAATGTAATCCAATGTGCAGACATCATGTTATAGATCATTGACAGCTGAGCAGATTAATATATATTTTTGAAGCAAAAGATTCAGTCAAACTTGTAATTTATTCTTATAAACCTCTGCGCTTTCAAGACTTAAGAGTCCAGTGGGCGGTCCTAATCACAGTCAGTGATTAGTTCCACTCACTGGACTCCTAAGATCAAAATGAGCAGAGGTTTAAATGAATAAATTACAAGTTTGACTGAATCTTTTGTTCCAAAACTATATATCAATCTGCTCAGCTCTCCCCGCTTTATAACATGCTACCCCCAGATTGGAATGCATTCTCAACATGACAGGTTCCCTTTAAACCTCAGACGTTTAGTTTAGATTGCTCTCTGTTTATTGAAACTCGTGGTACCACCATGCCGAAATCAAAAGAGTATAGATGCCTGCATCTGGAAAGGAATTAGAAATGTTCTTCAAAACAATTGGACATCAATTATTCAAGATCATCTACAAGTGGAGAAGCAAGTTCAGCAAGATACTGAAAGAATACTCTAAGAATATGTTAACATGAGTCATTGTTTGTGGAGGTTTTTGATGCAATTGCGACGAAACCGTTCCATTTTTGTCAAAACGGCCATATTTTTGCCGCAAAATCTGCGTTTCTGGCAAAAATTGCTACAGAAAATGACTCTTATAAACATACCCTAAGAACCCTAGCATTTAATTACAGGATTTACATGGAGCTATCGCCACTATTGATGTCAAAGTCCAGAAATCTACCATTAGAAAGAGGCTGCACAAGATCTAAATGGAAAGGTGTGCCAAGAGGAAAGCTTTGCTGTTCAGAAATAACATCAAGGCAAGATTAAACTCTGCCCATAAACACACCTAGGCAAACGCCAGGACTTCTGGAACATGGGCTCTGGAGGTTTTTGGCCACAGTAAGGCTGGGTTCACACGACCTATTTTCAGGCGTAAACTAGGCGTATTATGCCTCGTTTTACGCCTGAAAATAGGGCTACAATACGTCGGCAAACATCTGCCCATTCATTTGAATGGGTTTGCCGACGTACTGTGCAGACGACCTGTAATTTACGCGTCGTCGTTTGACAGCTGTCAAACGACGACACGTAAATTGACTGCCTCGGCAAAGAAGTGCAGGGCACTTCTTTGCAACGTAATTTGAGCCGTTCTTCATTGAACTCAATGAAGAGCAGCTCAAGATTTACGAGCGTCACAGACGCCTCGTATATTACGAGGAGGAGCATTTACGTGTGAAACGAGGCAGCTGTTTTCTCTTGAAAACAGTCTGTCTTTTCACACGTAAATGCCTGCTATCGTGTCCACATACCCTAACAGAAGGCATGTTGCTGAAAACCGAATACAGTATTCCACCAGAAGAACCTGAGGCTGGGTTCACACGACCACATTAACGTCCGTAATGGACGGACGTATTTCGGCCGGAAGTCCCGGACCGAACTCAGTGCAGGGAGCCGGGCTCCTAGCATCATAGTTATGTACGTTGCTAGGAGTCCCTGCCTCTCCGTGGAACTACTGTCCCGTACTGAAAACATGATTACAGTACGGGACAGATGTCCTGCAGAGAGGCAGGGACTCCTAGCATCGTACATAACTATGATGCTAGGACCCCAGCTCCCTGCACCGAGTTCGGTCCAGGACTTCCGGCCGAAATACGTCCGTCCATTACGGACGTTAATGTGGTCGTGTGAACCCAGCCTTACTGTAAAGCATGGTGTTGGCAATGTTATACTGTGGGGCCCCTTTGCTGCATCAGGACCTAGGCTGCTCAACCTTAATAGAATCCTTTATTAATTTTTCATTGTACAAGGGGGTGCTTGAGGATAACATGAGACCGTCTGACGGAAGATTGAAGCTCATCCGAAAGTGGGCCTCGATACAGGACAAAGACTCCAAACTTACCAGTAAATCCAGCAAGCAACAGCAAAAAATGTTCTTGAAAATGCAAAGTTAAAGCACAGACCTAAATCCCATCGAGACGGGCTGTGCCTGCAGGAAACCCCTCAAACATGTACAGCACAAAAACATTCTCTATGAAGGAGTGAGGAAAAAAGTCTCCCCAGTCTAGATCATAGACTGTAAACCAGTTGTTTCTGTTGTAGTGAGTACCACCAGGTATTACAGAAGGTATTCACATCACAGAAGAAACTTTAATTTCTCTGCATTTACTGTTTAATAAATTATTAAACCGTAAATTTGTTTGCGCTTCTTTTCAATTAAATCCCCTCTATCTTTATATACTGTTTGAATAGAAATCAAACAATAAAATTTTCCACGTGTTAAAAAATAATAATTAATTGAGGTGGTCTTAAATATTTCACATGACTGTATAGGAGCCCAACACTGTACACACTAGGGTACATTTAGAATTACTAGTGCACCATACAAACGGTGCGCCGATCTCCAGGGTCGTAAGCATCAGATTAATCAACAAGGCACAGACCGTGTTCATGTATCTGTCAAAGGGGGGGAAAATCTTGCCAAGGTTACCTTGCGTAGCATTCGAAGCCTTTTTCTAGTTGGAAAAATGGGAAGGGGAATTCCAACACTTTCAAACACACGTATTTGTCGGAAAGAGTGGTGCAGGTGCTTTATGATTATGGTTTTCGGAACGAACGCCAATTTTTTCAATGTATGAATACCAGAAAACTGGGGTAAATACATTGATCAAATCTGTCCCACTGTTGCAAAACTGTGCACAAGATTCCATGTGCGGTCTGAGGTCAATAAGTGCCAGCTGGAATGAAGTAAAGCATACCTCTTTTGACCCCTTAGGTAGTGGAAACAAATTATTTGAAATAATCAATCCCTCTTCACCATCTTGAAATCTGATAAATTCAGGTTTGACTGATACCAGGAGAATGCTTACTGCCTAAACGTGTAGAACAAACAGTAACGTTAATTTAAGAGATAACAGTTTGCGCGGAGTATCCTAATTCCAGAGAAGGAAACTCTGATCTTAATGCTACAGCATACAACTACCAGCATGCCCGGATAGCCTCGTCACGTTGGAAACCACTGGCAAAAAACCCACATGAATTTGAATGCCAATAGCCAGTCCCCATCGCCCAACTTGACAAATACTCTTGTGGCTAAATGAATGAAAATACCTGCAGGCACATTCCATAAATGTAGTGAAAAGCCTTCCAGAAGTGTGGAGGTTGTTGAAGCAAAGGAGGGACCAACTCCACATTAATGACCATGGATGTGATACTTCTGTCCATGAAGTGCATTTTATATAAATGACTTTTTAAGCACCACAAAAAGTTTATCTGTAACTAATTCATTATAGTGGAGACCAGCTAAAAAACATTGTAAGCCATATTTTGATTAAAGTACAAAATCACACCTTGTCTGTTCTTCATTCAGTAGTTACTTTACAAGTACGCATATACCAGGTGAAGCCAGAAATACAATGGCTCAATTGCTAGAATTGTGGTTTTGCAGCACTGGGTTAAAATATGACCAAGGGCGATATCTGCATGGAGTTTGTATGGTCTCCCTGTGTTTGTGTGCGTTTCCTCCGACACTCCAAAAACATTGGTTTCCAATTAAATTGGCCCATGTGTTTGAGATGTCTGGCTGTCCCCATACGCATTAGGCCTTTGATGGCTGTGGCCAACATTTATTTAATGTGTATGGCCAGCTTTATGAAGCTTAAAACATTCACGTATGCCTATGATAATCTGATAGACAGCAAGCAATCTTTGGTGAGGTTAGCTAATTTTTTTTTCTTTCTGTAGAATGTATAAATGAAGAATAATACTGATGTGACTAGCAAGCTCCAGCCCTCTATGGAATCCAGATATAAAAAAAATAAATTGTGCACCTTTGATCATTTCACAGTTTATATACAGTCTATATAAATAATTGAATACCTTTGTAAATGCATTACTTATATTGCATTGAGGTACAATGGTTAACATGCTTGTCAACAGACATTTTAGAATAGCTGAGCTGCTTTGATGTAATTCTCACTGCTAGAGTGTGTTCTGTGTGCCAGCATTGAAATACTGTACAGTTCCTAGTTTTCACAAAATGCAAATGAGAGTAAGTTCTTAACAGGCATTAAGCAAGCAAAAGATTGCAGGAAGATTTGTGCTCAGAACCCAGCAGAATTGTGAATACAGCTCTGGATTAGTCTGGGCTAAACAGAGGTCCCGGATCTTTTGTAGGTTGCGCGCCCTGTTTCAAATACAACAGATGGTGTCCAAACTGAATATTAAAACATAAAAAGCCTTTAAAATATATGATGTAGTGATATGGCTTTTACCCAAGTGTTAACTGCCAGTCATATAACTCTTGACCTGGCCACTAGTACACAATAGTATCTGCAGCTCCCAAAAACTGTGGCGCCTCATCTGGAGGAGGGGTGGCACAAGAGTCACATGGGGATAAAGAGCCACTGGTTGGGGAACACTGGGCTATAGTAAAGCATGTTACTCACATAACTTCAACATAAGTATTGCAAAGCATCTCCAAAGTTGCCAAAACAATACAAAATTATGTTAAGAGGTATATTTTATGCTTAATACAGTTCACCACTGTGCCTTCACCCATGATCCAAATTAATATGTCATCTGGACTGTATGGATAAATGTCTACTCATGATCACCTAAATGTGCATTTTTATTTAACAGTCTTTTAAACCAAAGTTCTTTCAGTAGTTGTCTCAGAAGTCCACGCTCTGTTGTCTGTGAACAACTTATAATGTGGTGACAGAGCCTCTTTAAGTGCCCTATCTCCTACATAAGGAGATCGGCGCTGTAATGTAGGTGACAGCAGTGCTTTTTATTTAGAAAAACGATAAATTTTTACCACGTTATTAGCAATTTTGGCTTTATGCTAATTAGTTTATTTATTGGACAACTGGGTGTGTTTTTACGATTGACCAAGTGGGCATTGTAAAGAGAAGTGTATGACGCTGACCAATCAGTAACCAATAAGCGTCATACACTTCTCTCCATTCATTTACTCAGCACATAGTGAACAATGCAAGATCACTATGTGCTGTCTTATACTGACACATTAACGTTACTGAAGTGTCTTGACAGTGAATAGACATTCCTTCCAGGCCAGGACGGGATGTCTAATCACAATCCCAACACTTCGGTAAAATTTGTGTGGGATTTACAGCAGAGCAAAGTGTAATCTCGCTGTAACCTGTCATTTACAGCGTGATCTCGCAAGATTACGCTTGCTCTGCTGTAAGTCCCACACAAACGTTACCGAAGTGAATAGACATCCCGTCCTGGCTGGAAGGAATGTCTATTTACTGTCAAGACACTTCAGTAACGTTAATGTGTCAGTATAAGACAGCACATAGCGAACAACGCAGTGTCACTATGCGCTGAGTAAATGAATGGAAAGAAGTGCATGGCGCTAATCGGTCAGGGTCATACACTTCTCTCCACAATGTCCACTTGGTCAATAGTAAAAACACGCCCAGTTGTCCATTAAGAAAGTCATGAGCATAAATCTAAAATCGCTAATAATGTGGTAAAAATAGATAGTTTTTCTAAAGATAAAGCACTACTGTCACCTACATTATAGCGCCCATCTCCTTATGTAGGAGATAGGGCACTTATAATGTGGTGACAGAGCCTCTTTAAAGCTGGCCATACACATAAGAGAGTGGCAGACACCTATGGTTTATCACCCGGCAGAACAGTGGATCGGTCATGATGCCCAATACTCGTTTCCAGACATCTGCCGTTGGTGGGACGCACAAAAGGCCCTTCCCTACACATTATGCTGTTGGTGGGCTCTGCTGCCATTAGTCTTATGTGTCTGGGCTATTTATGCATTAGTCTAGAACATATGACTGACAAATGTATCAGTATAAATGATGCTGTCAAGAACCCATTCATTGCATTATACAAAATAAGAAACGAATTGACCTTTTTTTTTTTTATAAAAAAGATGGCACATTTATTGCTACATAAATGTTATATACATATTGTGTTTCTGTTACACTGACAGAAAAATTTTGAACTTCTGCTGCTGGTTGAAAGTTTTATCAACAATACGTTGAGTTTGACACAAGGTACAAATCTGCAATAGACCAACAATGAAAACTGTAGAACAAGATGATCAGCAATTCATCTTGGACAAGTAGCTCTTACAATACTCCATAGGTACTACACGGTATGCTAGGACCCTACTATGCTCTTAAAATGCTATTGTAAATTTTTGATATTAATGAACAGGTTATGGTAAATAACCCTACATTTTTACTACCTAATATAGTAAAATAAAGTAAGAAACTTTTTACTGAAAACTTTTTTTCGATTTCAAAAATCTAGAAAGAGTAATATTTAGAATTCAAGAAATTTTCTTACAAGATTATTGTATAAAAGACTAACTACAGTGAAAAATAAGCCAAATGTTTTTTTCTTTCTATTTTATGAAGGAAAGCTTCTGGGCGTACTGCAAAGTCTAATATAGCCACACACAAAAAAAAGAAGAAAATAAAGAGGAGGAAAAAAAGAAAGAGACCAAGCAGTGGCACGTGATTTCTCTCACATGCCAAAAGCAACCATGTCTGTTGATAAATACTGAAATAAAGAACAAGGCCACAGATCTAGTCCCATGATTGGATGCAAATATCAGCAAAAGGTAAGATCCATTAACTCCTTCAGTATGTAAGGGACCATTAAAATGTAATTCTTCCATCAAAAAGAAAAAATATATACACATATATTTTGTTCTGTGCAAAATCTGTTACATCTGGGAAAACCTTTGTTCAAACCAGGACCCAACTCTTAAAGGCTAACTAAACGTTCAACAAACTTCTGACATGTCATAGTGACATGTCAGAAGTTTTGATTGGTGGGGGTCCGAGCCACTGAGACCCGCACCAATCGCTAAAACGAAGCGGCATAAGTGCTCTTCTGAGCGCTGAGCCGATTTATTTCTGTTCGGCTTTTTCCGGAAAGCCGATGTAACGGTGTCCGGGCTCATACACTTCCTATTGAGTCTGTACACCAACTGCTCAGCTTTCCGATAAAAGCCGAATAGAAAGCAAGCGGTTCAGCGCTCACAAGAGCACTTATGCAGCTTCGTTTTAGCGTTTGGTGGGGGGCTCAGTGCTCAGACCCCCAGCGATCAAAACTTCTGACATGTCACTATGTCATGTGAAATGTTTGTTGAACGTTTAGTTACTCTTTAATGTGAATTTTTCTCCATGCTCACAGTGGAAGACCGATTGGGTGGAAGTTCACAGGGATTTATATGTTGGTGAGTGGATTCTACTATATCCGAATTAATGGCTGATCAACTCTATTACAAGTACAGATGTAAACATTCTTTTACAAAGTTATATATTTTTTAAGATGGTGACCATTGCTTTCGTGTTCCCCAATAAACAAAGATTTGTTAACGCACGCGGCAATGGTAAACTTACCATAATTAGTGCCTGGAAACTATCCTTTGTATTTTAGCTAAAGCTTGCTGTCCTACAGATATGGCATGGGAAAGGTAGCTGTTCTAGTGTAGTACTCTTACCCCAATACAATTTGCTTTACTATGATGCTTAGAGATCTTTGTTTTTCCTTTATCAGTATAACAATTTTCATTTCAGTAGCCAGATCTAGTCGTTAATCTTCACTTTATGATTTCATGATTCAAAGCATGGAGCTCAACATGGGAGGATACCTATGACCGTAACTGTTCAGATTACCAGAGACCAAAAGTAACATAAAAATAAAATAAAACAAAGCTATGCCACGGAATATCTTCCAGTAGTCGGAAAACACTATGTAAATGGCAAAAGAAATGGAAATGACGTAAAAAGCCATTTCCCTCCCTTCTTTAAGACACTAATAGGTATGCTGGGAATGCTAAAGGGTCACAAGTTGCCACTGTTTGTATTCTCCGCAAGAGAACAGTTCTAACAAATGCTGGCATCAACTGAAATCTTTATCTTTTTCAGCCCAACGTTTCCCTTTTCTTTTTCTCTTTTTATACGTAGACCTTTACAACAGTTCCTTAACAATAAATAAAATTTGTAGATACAATGCATTTGTCAATTCAGGTTAGGCACAAGGCAGCTTCCACAAGGTGTGGAGATAGTAGGACAGTCTGATTGTGCAGGAACGACACACTGAAACAATAAGACATGTTCAGACATGGGCTGAAATTCCAGTGGATTTCAACTTCTGATGCAGGTGTTCCACATTTGCTTTCTTCATTTTGCATTTTGGGCATCTTGATTCAAGTCCCCGCTCTTCATTTGCTCATTATCCTGTCAGATTTGTGTCGTCAATATTAGTTGTCTGTGTCCTTGTGATGAAAAGGTCACCTTCTATATCCTATTCATAGTGTGAGTCCTGAATAAAAGACAATACAGAGGATAAGTATATTCACATTTGCAGTTGTAAATTTCTCTTGCATTAACAATACAAGGTAACTAAAACATATAAGACACCACAGTGACATACTCGGGAGGATATCCAGACAAAATTTCCAGTGTTGTTGGACGACCCCCCAATCTCATAAGCTCACCAGAACAGTCTGAACCTGGGGCACACAGAAATCCACTAGCTTCACCCTCCCTACTCTTTTATTTCCCTTTACCCTTCCTCCCTATGTTTCTTTGATTTTACGCATTATTTATCATGTACTTTTTGCTATATAGCCTTCCTCCTAGGAATGATGAGACTTTGCTCATTTTCAATTAGTGGGATAACGGTCTACTGTAACTGGTTTTACCCATAATGCAACAGGGGCAATTATGGTCTCTACCTATGATGTACACAAAGGGCTCATTCAGACGAGCGTGCATCACATCCGTGTGACGGACGTTAAAACAACGGCTGTCACACAGACTCGTGTTACAATGGGGCCATTCACACGACCGTTGTTTCAATGGAGCGTGTGAGGGGTCTGGGAAAAAATAGGACATGTCCTATTTTTTTGCGCTTCATGCATCCCTCCATAGACTCTAGTCTATGGGGCATGCGTGATAACTCGTCCCGCACGGGTGCACCTGTTTAATAAAAACATGTTAAAAAAAGATAAATTCCAGTGTTATAAACTAAGAAAGCTTAGTTGCTTAATTGCAACACTCTTTCCAATATAAGTAGGAGTTGAGTAACATGTAATAAAACAGAGCATCGAAGCATAAAAAATTAGGCTCCTAGGTTTGAAACCAAGGGATCGTCTGTACAGAACGTTTATAATTGACATTCTGTGGGTTTTAGTTTGGTCTCTCCCCCCCTCCAAAAAAACACTGATTAGAGTGCTTGTAAGTTATTGGAACAATAGACTTGTCGATAATCGAGGAACCTATATAACCTAGCATTGCTACTGGTATTTATTGCGGATTTAAGATGGACAAACCAACCAGAATACTTATTTTTCCTATTGCGTTGTGGTCACGGTGCCATTCACTAAGCAGCATGTAGCCCGACATGGAATTCTCTAAATGTCCAATTGCTACTTTGTGGTAAATGTGGTTTTCTCTTACTTTTTTTTAAACCCATAAGTAGACTCACCTGGCTGATGTTTACATATGACCCATAGGGTTGGTAGCATCAGTATGCCCAGGATGAGTTCCCGGATGTGCAGTCGGTGGTTCTGCCGATACGGCAGAAACTTTTTCTTCTTCCCTTCTCTTAAGGCAGGCTGCTTTGGGGTTTAGATTTCTCTCTGAAATAGAAAACATACATATTGTCTAGATCGCAATGATGAGATCACAAGTAAAATGCATATCTTGCATGTTTATCCTTTATAATAGTCAACATATCAGTACTCACCTCTGACTTGATGCTCTAGATTAAGAATAACCGCTACAGCCTGATGAAGAATGAGCAGTTTTGTCTGTGGTTTCTCACTCTTTAAATGTAATTGACACATGCGCCCAAGTTCTTTGAAAGCTTCATTGATGTCTCTAACGCGCAATCGTTCCCTTGCATTATTTGCCATCCTCCTTTCCTTTTCTCTTTCCAGCTTTTGTTCAGGATTTAAGTCTTCATCTTCATTAATACTGCTGTGGTAAGCAAAAGTTAAAAGAGAGATTTGAATTTGTCGGATAGCGGCAATATACAACACCACATAGCAAAGCAGACATAGATGGCCTACATTGGCCGATTACACTAGAGCCTGGATTTCATGAACAGCAGTTAAAAAACATGACTTTAATCAGAACTCGATGACTACCGTTTCATTCTCAGTACCATTCAGCTGAGTACATAATAATAACATTCGCAAAGCAACATTACACCAGTCCAGATGGTAACTTCAGAGAATGCCAATTTAAAATTTTAATAGAATTTACAATGTATTAATTATGTTTCCTTGTAGTCAGGCAGTCTTCTTAATAACCCTACTGGGAGCACCAGCAGCTTGTGAAAGCTTTCCTCTTCACAACCTAAGCACATCTATACTGGTTTGCAAGTCCACATGGGGATTTAATGGATTCCTCTTCATCTTAAATTTTACAAAATAACTTTCTGTGCCTAGAAAGCAACAGCACGCTTTGAAAGAAATAGCCCAGTGTACTAAAACAATAAGTTAAAACAATAATAAAGGTTTAGCCAATGTCCTCTAGTTGTTACTTGACAGGCAAAGCCTAAGACATTAAGCTAGAACTAGGACAAGTCACTCATTCTGCTCTATAGGTCTACAGAACCCAAAACGTCTAAATAATAGACTTCTCAGTGTCCCTTGCAGTTTGGCCAACCAAGTTTTGTTTGAAATTACCTTGTTCTACCTCTTGAAGTTTTTAAGTCACTTTGAGACATTTCATCATCCGATTTCATGTCATCTGAGGAGCCCTGATCATGTAGATTTTCATCCTTTTCTTTATGCTCAGACTTCACTTTAATAAGGGATGGCATAACAGGTTGGTTACTCAAGCCACCAGACAATGCTGCCACAAAACAAGTAATGTGATATATATGAAATCAAATTTTAAAAACTATTGTTTTTGGTGTTTTTTTCAAAGTTAGGCTTCGTTCACATCTGTGCTAGGGTCCCGTTCCGACCCTTGCACAATTGAGACAAACGGAAACCATTGGCACCGGATCCATCTCCATTGAAATCAATGGTGATGGAAACGGAAACCTTTGGTTTCTGTTTGTGTCAGTCAGGGTCCCATTCCGACGGAAAGGGACCCTAGCGCAGATGTGAACGAAGCTTTAGATTAGCAAGTACTAAAATAAGACTTTAACAGCATATGCACTCTGAGATTAGCTCTCATAATCATCCACCAAAAGGGGTTAAAATGAAGGTTCACAACTAGCAAGACCCACATGCAGCTGCCAGAAAGTAGGCAGTGTTCATGTGCCACATAAAAGCCACTAAAGTAGTATCTGAATGGATCCACATTTAAAGGTGTATTAAAAGGACATGTAAAATATTAAATAAACATTTGTGCAGTGGCATGTTGGGTCAATGCACAATCAGAACAACAGGCAATATGAACAGCAGTGATTTTCCTCATTATGTTTCCATATCAGATTATAAAGTAAACGTCAACCCATTTTTTCATACAAATTTATTTTTTTCGGTCCTTTTACATGGGGACATGATGAGCGCCGATCTACGAAGTAGGAAGCTGATCATAGCTTGTTTATTTTCTATTTTTATTCGGCAATCATCATGAGTAAGCAAACTGTATGGGTATGAACGATCCTTCCTCCCCATACAGTTTCCATTATTGTCGGCAGTACATCCCCTGTTTACAAACAATGATTCTTAGGACCTCATAAAAAATTCAATTATCTGGAATAGGGCCATACACACGAGAGATAGGGAGGAAGAAATGATGACATGATATTGGGTCATTCGTGTGTCTAGGCTTATTTGGTGTCCACATATGGGATTATATCAGTGTTATGGGGACACCCAGCTGCGTGATGATCACATGTGTGTACCACTCTTATAAAGGAGCTTTCATCTAAAATTGCCACTTTGCCCAACAAACAAAATGTTTATATAACAAAGGGTATGAGACTGTATGTATGTTACCTCTGTAATTGTCTTGGAGTTTGTGGTTTATTTCTGTGCTTGAAGAAGAGACTGTGCTGGACAGAGCTGCATGGTCATTGCTGAGACTTACAGACTCTTCTCTCTGATTTCCCAACTAAAGCAGAGAAAGAACACACACTTGTAATTATTCAGCGGTAACCACATGACAGGAGAACATGTCACATCACGCCTGCAAAATTAAATACGTATTATTTAAGAGAGAAAAAAAAATCTAATGAAATAAATAATTTCGGCACTCTAATGTAAACAAATCTTGCAGCTGTGCTTTTCAGCACTCACAATACAGAAGTCAGGGCTTAACATTCAGATGCTTCACATTCTTGTTAGTCGCTACTAAATGCATTACAAAATCAATGTGTATTCACATCAGTGCCGTAAACTATTTGTATTCCAGCAGCCTCATCATGACAATTAACGGAACCCATCATTCTTCCAGAATTATTTTATTGATTAGTGTAATTTGTAACCTACACAAGTAGAACATATACACACACACACATATACTTCCAACAGCCAAATACCATGATATACACTGGCAACATATATGGGACAGTAGATAAGGATCCTCTTGGCACAGAGAACATTCTCACCAAGCATGATGAACCCGTTTTGGCAAGATTTTTAATAAGATACTACATCATAGTGAAAAGTTATTCTGCCGCCCCCCCTGTCAATAGTTATAGGTAGTTTTGACATTCAGATAAATCAGAATATGTTGTAGAACATGCCAGATGTATCAAGTCATTTGCTACAGGGTAAGAAGCTGAAAATGTTAATAAGGTTATAATCCTCGGGGCATACATCTTGTTAAATTACAGATCATAGGATGTCAAGCAGCCTCTCCTACCCTGAAATGACCAAAAGAATAGATCATCAGAAAAAGTGTCTCCCTACTCACTGGAATGAAACACAAACTTCATTTCTTTGAATTGTTTACTACTCTTATATTTGATGGGGTTATTTTTTTCCGGGCCGGACTGTAATCCTTTTCCATGAGAAGCTCATACCTGCATATCTTTAAATGACAAACCTTGAAAGAAAGGACCAGCCTATAACTAAGACAAATATGGCTGTAAGACAACTGGCGATTGCCATTTACAGATTTGTGTGATTCATCTTTTGAGACATTACGGATGCTATGACCAAAGCATCAATGATTAGATCTAATCTATTGTAGACATTCACATGGGTATCGTCCGTTTCACAAATATATAGGAGAACTATTGATATTGTAATGAGTCATGGAAAGAAACGGTAATACAGATGTTAATATCGTTTCCAAGCAAAACATTAAACATACACTTTTCCAAGGGTCCTTTCCTCAGTCCATTTTTATTTCTGGAGACCGTTCCCAATCTTCTCATTACGTCATCTCACTCAAGGAGCGTGCAACCCAAGCTTAATCAAATAAGCACAACTTCCTTTCTGTCCATCTGTAACCAGATTCCACTTACAAATGTTTCCTGAAGAATGTAACTTTCACAGCCAGCGTTGTCCTTTTTTAACTTGCACTAAGCCCTTGCTTTGTTCTGTTTTTTCAACGCCTCTAGTGTCAATCTCACTTGCAGGCTCCACAATACCCAAAGGGTTAAAGTCATTAAGATGGCAATGTCCACACACAACAGGTGTACAAACAGTCCTTTGTCTGTGCAGAGTGGCCTCCTCAGCCCCGCCTGATAGGATGGAGTATTAATTGTACAGTGCATTAGCATACAGCTGACAGTCTGCTATTTGAGTGGAGAAGTCTGTTGCTCAAGCCGCACTTGTATACATTTCAGCGATTAGAGACCTCCCCCCCCCCCCAAATAAAACCAGACTACAACAAACATAGCTACACTGGCCTTTGAACTGCTCATAGGTTCAGCTGTAATTTTCATGGGCAGACAACCAGCATCTGCTTTTAGAAATAAAGCTTACAGCGAAACAAAAATATCCTTGTCTGAACAGTCCCGGCACATGGGGCGGGCACCAGTTACAGAAGCGTTGGGTGCAAGAACAAGGTCCAGGATAAAGAATACAATAGGTGTAGAAGAAATCATAAATCGACATTTGTTACTAATATTGTACAACTATAGGAGGCATACATGACAAGAAAATGCCAAAACTCCAGGCAGCAATTGAATAGAAGGAGTCAAATCTGATCATTGTTAACAAGCACAGAACACATGCCTAAACCATTGGGTTATCTCACAGTCCCTTCGTCTGAGGTTAGAAACAATTGCATGTGTTTCTTTTACTCCGTACAGCCTCCTCTCCAAGTCCCCGACTGCCGTCACCTCCTCCTATCAGCTAGTTGCGGCTCCGGAGATATGCTGCTTATACTTGTCCACCCTGTTGGGGTCTTTAGATGTGTGTTCATATAATAGGGGGATCCCGATTAACATGCAAACATACCCATAATGGGCATTGGACAAGCAGTTCCATACACTAGTTTCTATCATGATGCCTATTTTGCCTTTTTTCATCTGCAATAAAAAGGTATAAAATTTGTTGCAAATTTTGTACAACAAAAATGTCCAATTTTAGAAGATCTTAAAACTGCTTGCATACCCCCAAATCGATGCCAAGAGAACATAGACTAGCATATTTGAGTAGGTTGTTTTTTTTTGCAGTTTCCTAGATTCGTCACAAGGCCTTTAAATCCTTATGAATTAAATAAATTCTCAGGTTTGAAAATAGCATTTCCCAGAGACAGTATTTTGTTCTAGGGTTTTTGGTTTTTTAATTCCTCTAGGATGCAGCATGGCTGGAAAGGAAACACAATGGATTCTAAATATTGTATATACAGTTTTGGAAAGTTGTAGCTCCAGAGTCAATTAAAATGTAATATATGTCAGAGTAGATTGCAATGTATGGACCAACAAGACTCGCTTATGACAAAAACAACCATTTAAGGTCTGTGAGGTATTTTTTTTTTCACTCCATAGTACAGATGTTACATTGTGGTGAATGGTATTTAAAAAAATAAATTACAAAAATGCTGTCCATACAATGCACATTTTAGTGCATGCAGCAATTCTTGGAAACTTTGTTTTTGCATCTATTCCTCATAAACTTCTATGGGGGAAAAATATGTTTAGTATAAAAAAAATTAAAAGTGATGACTGATTTTCCATAAGAGCAGTTTACAGATTATTGCTTATTTAAAAAAATAAAAATGCACCATTACCAGTCAATGTGAATTTCACTTAACCAGTTATGTGGCAGGTTACATATTTGTAGGATATACAGCAGAATTTGACTCACTTGGCACAAACTGTGAAACAAAGACAGCCAAAGAATCCAAGAAACAAAACAATTTCGTCCGTAAATTTCATTTCTATGGCCGACGGACACCTTCCCGTAAATTTACAGGAAGGTGTCCGTGCCGTAGAAACCTTCTGTAAAAAATATGACTTATTTTTTTTAATTTATGGACCGTGCCCCCATACTATATAATAGGAGCATGGTCCGCAAATGCGGATGACTATACGCAGCTGTCCGCGGCCGGCTGTGCCCGTAATCACTGGCACGGTCGTGTGCATGGAGCCTTAGAGCTAAAATAAAAAGAGCCCATGTAAACTAATTGTATGGGAGGAGTAAATGCCGCTCAGTTCCTGGCATCTTCTGCCAAGATCATCTACCCTTGCTAAATTCAATTTACCTTTTATTGTACTTTAAAAATGCTTCATAAAAAGACATTAAGAAAAAATAAGCTTCACTTCTCAGAAAGCTAACAGGTTGCCAGGAAAGCCACTTAAATAGCCACAAATAATAGAAAACATATCTAGCTGCTCATCTAAGTTTGTCTTTTAGATTTTGTAGCATCTTGATTTACACGTAGAACTGGTCAGATTTGATAGGTTGATGTGTTGCTGTTTATACAGTACCGTGTGTGCTGCCACAAATCCCATGATTTTACTGAATATAAGATAAAGACCCAACTTAAAATAATTTCCATCAAATGTTTTGTATGTTTTTTTTTCAAGTCAAGTCGTGCAGCAGGACATACATGGGTCCCAGGAAATCCGGTTCAAGGCCTGATACTGTGCATACACAACCCCCGATCTAGTCTCACATATGTCATTTTTATACAAAATAATTAAACTGTGCAAGCAAAAATAATTGTGAAATCAACTTTAATTTATTCTCACTTTTTCCCATTGAAAACTGTTCCCATGCCTTTAACAAGGATGGAATGAATTATTTTACACTGCTTTGGGATTAATCTAAAATAGTTTCCTTTCCAGTGTTACTTCCACTACAGCTGTGCTCTGTCCCTTTTCATTTTTGTGAGGGTTAGAGGGGGGTGTGAGGGTTAGAGGGGGGTGGGAGGGAGGGGGGGGGGACTCGAGTTAAAAATTTTAGGCCTGCACAAACCAACATTCACATTCAAGCTGCATACTGCCAGCATCTGCTATTGAAGTCTAGTTCCAATTTACAATAAACAGCTTTTCCAGACCAGAACGCTTGAAATTCAGTCCCTCTTGACTGCTTTTCCTATTCAATCTCTCTGCACAGTATTTCAAGGAGAAAAATGTTCTGCCAATTATTACACATCTGGAAAAAATGCATGTATAAGCTAAAATATACTCTGCAGAAAGTGTCTGCTTTCGGCACATGGCAAAGCAGGATTTTATGGGCCACTGACAAGGTCAGAGTGTGCAAACTATTCATTTTCATTCTTCACTTCTGCCTAAATGTGAACCTCAAATTTGAAATTAGTAGCAGGTGCCCCAACTTAATCTTGTTACGGTGTCTAAAAAGATTACAATGAAAGCTATTAATAATGCAATCCCAAGCAATTTAACATTTTCTTCCCCGCTTCCACAGTAGTTAGAAATGACATGAAAAGATCACCCACATTTACTCTAAAATAGCAAAAGGCTGGACGTACCATTGATGTCTGTCGACTGTTTGGTACAAGTCCAGCTGTCCCATAATTTGAAGTCAGGCTTACAATGGGTCCATTGTGTGTTGCTCCCAGTAAAGTGTGTATATCAGCGGGCATGCTTGTGGAAGGTCCTACTGCATGGTTCCGCAGCACGTGTATTGCATCATCAAGCCGATCTAGACGATCCTCCATTCGAGACTGAAAGGCAATGCAAGCCGAGTCAATTGTCATTACCAGATTACAGATTACCTTTTCTACTGCACTACTGTAACTGTCCAGCAATGTCAAGCCAAGCATGAAAAGATCTATAAGCAATAATTTGTAGAATTTGACAAACTCTATACTAGCAAAGCGCACCTGCTGTTTGTGTACAATGCAGGTAGTGGTAACCAATGGAGGCAAACCGCCATACATTAAGCACAACCCAAAAAAATGTCACGTAAATAACAATATCCACTCCACTAACATGCAAATGATAAGCCAAGAACAGTATGACTAAGTCTATATAGATGTGGAAATTACGTCTACTTGTAGAGTATTCCTAGCTCATCATTAGAGGACAAACATACTCCGTTTACACAGCACTTCTAATTTACATCTCCTGACCTTTGTGCCGAAAGTAAACCACCAATGTATGAAAAAGTGTACCATACATCGCCTATAGGCTCCCTAAACTTATATTACGCCATATACATTTCTTTGCAAGATGCCTCCTTATTGAAAAGTGTAGTTGACTACACTTTTCAATACAGCTTAAAAAAGTATGCAGGCACCAAACCCCCAAGTGTATGCCAAAAAGGACACTTCTGGAATATGTTGGGAGTAATGGGACCCTATGGATGTGTTTTGCGTGTGTATCGGAAACATTGTCTGCGGATGCACCAAAAGTAACACAAAAACGGAATAAAGTACGTAGTAAATGTAACTGAACAAACTTGCTAAATTTTGTATGAATTTTTCTTAGTCATCTAACACATTATGTGGCTTTCGTCTTGGTGCTTTATAACGAAGGCTTTCAGTGTTAGCTCTTCACAGGTACACTTGTATTGCCGGATCATACTATGTATGAGCACCAGTAAATGCTACATGAATGCACCACTAGGAATATAATTGATGTCCTGCAGGTTTCTGCCACCCATCTGAATACTGTTGTCAGGTGTTATGTTAGCCAAACCTAATCATATTGAATGGTTTATATTAAGTGGAGCATAAATAAGTTGCTTTATTAGTATTACTGAATTATTCTTCTTTTTGCAGACCATGCTCTTGCCACCTATTAAAAACAACTTGGAGAACCAAACGTGGAGCTAATCTTCCTATGATTAGCTATGGACAGTTTCTTAACATCTCTATTATGTCCACGGCCCACAATAGCGAATTGTTCATGTATATCTTGGAAAGTTATTTCAACATTTATCGCCTCCTATATGCAAATAGATTGCTAGTGTTCACTCTATCTGTATAGACGATGAAGCTATATTTCCCAGTATAACGCTGTATTTTAGTTTGGCAAGTGAGAATGAACTACATCGACAGAGGCGTCTACCCTTACTTTTTCTTGAATTGCCTTAAGTTATATAATTTGTCATGTTACCAATTCAATACAATCTCACGCCATCCAGTAAAAGAACGTAAACGTTAAAGGTATACAATACTTTAACGAGGGAGTCTATGGAAGACACACGGCAGGCGGTGGTATCCAGTAAAGATAGTACACATTAAAGGTATACTTTCTTTTTTAACATGGGAGTCTATGAGCGATGGATGGCTAATGGATGTCATCCGTTGGTGGGATCTATCGGAGGTATATGTTTTTTCATGTTTATTTTTATGGGTTATGTTGGATTTTTCATCCACACTGAAAATGTATACATTTTGCAACATCATGCTTTTATACTACTCCTTGCTTATATTCACAACATATGCTTTGGTACACATACACATGCATGAAGTTACTAGAAGACTGCACAAAAAGTTTACAAAATCTGGTGTTTAGTGTAAAAGAAATCTATAACATGCAAAGCTTAGGAAAAGAAAACGGTGAAAGGAATGCACGGTCACAAAGAAAAAAAAGACACCAGCTAAAGAGAAATACTACTACCTCACAGACATCCTTTAAGAAGGACATAGCATCTTGCAAATGCTCGTGGAGTTGCTGCTCAACCCGATTTTTCTAAGTCAAGACAGAACAAGAAGCAGAGCAAAAGGTTAAGATCAAAGTGCAGATTGAGGAAAGTAGGGACATTCCCATCAGCTTGAAATGTTAACGTTAATGCAGAAGTTTGTAGAGAAATGCAATGTTCTACAGATGCAAATTCATCATGGGGTGTAAAAGTGACTGTGGACAAATGGTAAGCAAAAAAGGACTCCTGCCCCCCTATTAAAGTAGACCTTCGTCCTAATTCTCAAAGCAAACAGGACAAAATGTTGGAAGCGGATTACTCAGAAGGGTAAATATGCCTAAAATAAAGTCCGTAATAATTTTTATATAAAAATAGGAGATTTTAAAAATAAAGTATTAAAAAAATGGGGGAGATTTATTAATACCGGCACATTGTGCGAGCGGTGCACCCTGTTGCTGAATTTGGCAGATTCAATGCCATGAAGGCTGAGAAATAAAATACAATAATGGGTGTAATTTTCCATTCATACGTGTTGGAAAAGGTAGCGCGGGGGCTTTATAAATATGGACCGTCTATATGGCGATAGTATATGCAGTATACTTGCATATCACAGGACGGATTCTAAACTTTAGCTAAACACCTTTGTTTCCATTAGCACACACCCTGTTGCTGCAAATTAGCTGTGGGCTTATGGAAGGATACTGGTCTCCCATAACAGTCATTTCGCAGCAGCTGTCTCTGAAATAGTGGCTTTCAGGACCGGGAACAGATGGTGACAGACACACCCTACATGGGTTATATTGTTCACTCAAACCAGGCCATTTGCTTGCTAAGAATTTATCTGTAACATCATATGCTTGATTTCCTCACTGAATGGACAGCTATGAAAAACGTAAGAACTTTAATAGCACAGTTTGTGTATGATAACATTTCTCTTACCAGGGAGTGCAGTGAATTTTCATAGCTGGGAGATGAAGGCGTTTGCCCTCCTTGTCTAGACCATTGGTTGGCACCTGAAAAAAAATAATGGCATTAGAAGCTCACAACACATTCTGAAAATAACACTAACCAACTACGGACACAAAAATAAATACTATTAGAAAAAATAATTTAAAACATTACATATAAAAAAGAAAAACAACAACACTGACCCAACTTTTTACTAAAAATGTCGAAAATTTCTGATGAGTGACACATAGAAAGAGTGGTAGACTGAAATACTGGCACAATACAGCCGATACGATATTACAGGTAAAAACTACTACCCTCATATGGCTCCTACCCAAAGGCTCATTCTCCAGATTTAGAGTTATATTTCTCTTAAAGCTTATGCGCTATGTAAAATCGTTTTTACCTCCGTTTACAACTCAAACAAAACAGGAAGTATTAGGTTATATTCACATGTAGCGGTTGAGGTGCGGTTAATAATTGCATCAAAAACCGCATCTGAAATCTGAATGTGTTTAAAACCAAATCGCATTGAAAATGCACAAAATTGCAATATAATCCCATGCAGTTTTTTTAGATGCGTTTTCGATGTAGTTCTTAACCTCAAATGCAATGTCTGAAAACATCCTTAAGCCAATAAGCTTGTCAATAGGCCATTGAATTTACCAAATAAGCTCGTTCTCCTCCCAGGGAGGAAGACAACATAAATGATTTATGTTCTCAGACTTCACTTTCCACATAACCTCACTGAATGAATAATGCAACAACAACATTAATAAATTATGGATATGGCACTGAAAATCAGAAAAGCACATCAAAGTAAAGGCCTATGGGTACGTTTCTTCAATCACAACTGCGTCTGGGAAAGGAGGAATATGTTTATTACAAATTCCTCTTTGGGCCTTCCACAAATGAATATCATTTTAAGGAAATGCAGAGCATGCTTATTGTGCACAAAGACAAGCCATCTGCAATATCTTCTGTGAACACAATGGAGAGAAAGAACCATAACAAATGTTACCACCACTTGATGGCCAGAAGTCTCCGCGTTATTTGTTCAGCATGGTAAACACACAAGTTTTACATATTACTGCTCCCCGACACAGATCGTTACAAAAAGAAGCAACGTAAAATGCACTCGCTTCTGAAGGAATCCTCATTACGTGGATGTGTTGATTCAGAGGATCAGTTTGGCAAGGCTTGTTTTAGCAGCTGCTGCTGCCCATCATTCAACCATTCTCTATGTTGTGCCATTTGTAATTCATCACTTCAGGTGAAACATCCAGTCACTTAGGATCAAGTGACAAATAAGTTCTACTTCTCTCTCCCCCATCCCTTATGTTTAAAATCAAGCACTACTTAATAGGTTTGCTCAAACTTTTATACAACACGTTGGGGAAGATTTATTAAAATCTGTGCATGGGAAAAGTGGAACAGTTGCTCATATTAAGCAACTACGTTCCAATCTTCATTTTCCAAAGGTTCCCTGAAAAACGAGAGATGGCGTCTGGTTGGTTGGGATGGGCAGCAGCTTCACTTTTCCCTTGCATTAGTTTTGATAAAATTTCCCCCATTGTGTTTAATCATTTTCACTAATAAAATAACACAAAGAGATGGACGCATTCTAAGCATATATCACAATACATTCCCTGCAGACACGATTGTCATATAGTTGAGATCCACTGATGATCACCTTTGGCAACATATTGCCGAGCAATTTTGTTCACTCCCAACATTAAGTGAACATGTGAGAAGATGCGTCACTGACCGGTGTTGATGAAATGCCTTGGGCCGAACTAATCATGTCCATGTGGGCAGCTCAACAGTCCCACCAACATGTTCCATCCGAGGGAACAGGGATTGGTAAGGTTGTATTTCAAGTTTTCTTAACCATAAAAATGACAGACCATATATTTATGAGAAAGTCGGGGAAAGAAGCTGTTGTGGATTTTACATTGATGCAAATAATTAAAGAGGACCTGTCACTAAGTCATAGAAGTTGAACTGGTTTACTGACCTGAATAGTGCTGTCTCCCCGATTCCAGCGCGGTTTTTTTTCTCCTATACCTCTTTGTTCCAGAGATATGGCCCACTGTTCTGTTGGGTCCCTCTATGCTAATTTGATGTAGTTAGCCAACAGGGCGTGAACTGCCCTCAAGCTGCCTCGCGCCGATTGGTCAGCATTAGAGGGAGGGAAGCTAGCTCCACCCTGTTGGCTAACTACAGGAAAAAAAATCCAGGAAAAATAAAAAGCTCTGGAATCAGGGAGCGAGCGCTATTCAGGTCAGTTAACCAATTCAACTTATATGACCTAGTGACAGGTCCACTTTAAAATCAATACCATGTTCAAATCTTAAGAGGACAATTCAGAGATCCAGAGCCATTAATATTATATAAGCAGCCCAAAAAATGTCCTCCAGATGGTAGAGGCCATTAGTTAATACTGGAAAATCTTGGTTATTTGGCGCTTAGGATTTGTCTAACTATTCTAGTATATAAGGACACCTAACTTCACCTTGTGGAATATGAGGAATAATGAAATGGAAATATAAACATTCATGATAAATCCACTTAAGGCAGTCACACTGATGTTTAGCATTAGACAGTTACTTTTCTCCCCATTAAACAATGGTATGATGGAAATTAAACTAAATAAAAACATGGAACACATAGATTTAGAAATACATCACTAGCCATCCGCCATATAATGATACAGTACCTGTATGCTATAGATAATAAAATCACTTAAAAATAATGGGATATCGAATATATTTTCTGATATACAGGTAAATTATAACGATTATTATGATTATTGGGTTATTACCATCTTATAAAGTGATGACATATCGCTATGCATTCTGCCAAAACCAAATCATGTGCCTAGCGTAGAGGACAGCAATTGAGTTATAATAAATTGCTTATATAACATCTATAAGTTTTATAACATAACCATATTTTCTTCCTATATAAGAAATTATAGGATCATGGGCTTTAAAATGAGACATGGAATGATACTCTTAACTTAATACAACTATTTGCTTACGATAATTTGATTATAAATAAATCTTCACGTTTGAATACAAGTAATGCTATTAATGTATTAGGAAGGAGTCATGTTACATCACCCTGAAGTTAATGATGGCTTTTTCCTTATACAATGGAAAAAAAATGTCAATGGGGCTTTCTGTGTGGTGTCTGAGTAGAACAGCTGTTCACGTTTTACTAGACAGCTGAAGTAGGAGTGCGGGAGCAGCCAGGCACCCACGGTTCATTATTCATACATCAGATAAATATCATACTCACAACTATTCTGTACTTCCCGAATTATAAATTCTTAAAGGGGTATTCCGTTCCTATAAAGGGATGACACATCGCTAGGATATGCCATCACTTTATGATCGGTAGGGGTCTGACATACGGGACCTTCATTAATCCTGAAAATGAAGCGAGTGCAGCACTGCTAAAGCGTTTCGGCCCCTTCACTGTATCCCTGCACAGTGGTGCCCCAGCCTCTGGGATCCCTACTGTTTACAAAGTGATGGCATATCCTAGAGATATCAATATCCCAATAATTCATTACCACAACATTGGGCTCCTGCAATTCGGCAGAGAAAGTCATTCTTATCACAGCAAAATAAGGGTCCTTTTACATGGGCCAATTATCGGGCAAACGAGCGTTCGCAGGACGCTTGTTCACGATCATTGCCCTGTGTAAACAGGGTAACGATCAGCCGATGAACGAGCAAACACTCATTCATCGGCTAATCGTATAGTTTCAGCAGCAGAAAATATTATCTATGTTGGCAGCACATCTCCCTGTGTAAACTGGAAGATGTGCTGCCGACATGATGGAAATGTATGGGGACGAGCGAGCGGAGTAATGAACGAGCAGTCTCGTTGATCGACGCTCGTTATTACGGCCAAAATGGGCCAGTGTAAAAGGACTGAAGACCCTGCTATTCACTATAATGTGTCTCCTCTGTGATTAGTATTTGCATATGGTAGAGATTACAACAACCGCTATGTTAGCAGGTCAGGTTAGATAAATGTACCTGGAAGAGCTTTGAGAATTGATATCGACTAACCTGTCTCTTAAGTTCCCCCCACTCAAATTTATTCATCATTTTATCCAACCTTTCAGAAACGTGTAGCATTGGCCAACTAAAAGGGACTTGCCGCATCCAAATCAGCAGCACAGCAATCCACACCCCATCAAAGGCCATAGGAACACAAACACTTCTGTACTTGGGAAGGCTCAGAGCAGTCATATTGTCATACAGGTAACCAACATTTAATTTACCACATGTGAGCAAAACAAGGGGCAACAATTTTTAGCATATGCATTAACATGACTTATTCCTGCATGTTATAGAAACTTTAGAAATAAAAGTTAAGCATCTATTAAAAATACATTCAAACTCTACCTGGAAGAGGAGATGGGGACCCAACAGGGGTTGAAGGATTTGATGGAAAACTACTGCTGGTGTGGTCAGGAGAATAAATCTAGGAGAAATCAGAAGGTAGGTACTTAGTATAAAAAGGTTACATTTAGATTATTAAATCAACTGCATGACATTAAATATTTACATAGATAACAGTAGTCACAGAAATAAAAGCGGTTACCGAACTTATTTTAAATATGTACCAGTATATTTTGAAAAATCTAGTTTGGTCCTGTAATCGCAGCAACATATGCGAGGTTCGCCAATAGACTTATCTATTTCTTTCTACAGTCAGGTCGCAGATAAATGTACTGGCCAGCTCCGTGTATATGAGAGGCACAGAAACACTACTGCCTTTCAGTAGAGAAACTTCGGGCAAAAGTCCAAAAACTCTTTAAGGCCTCCTTCACACACCGTTTTTTGTTAACGGTTTAAACTGCATGTAAATACCCTAAAAAAAACAAAAAAAACAAGTTTTCTATGGTGTGTTTTTTTTACATGCATTTGTGGTTGGCTTTTTCCTGGCATTTTTGACGTTCAATTGAGAAGCCTATGACTACGTAGAGAATGTTGCGTTCCAATAAAAATGCCCCTGCCCCAAGAACACCATGTATGTATTTTTCATATTTCACTATAAACTTTGAACGGATATCTGGTCATAGCATTTAAGCTTCTGAAAAAAAATGAAGGGCTAAAATGTTTTGTTAAATGTCTCTTGTCCCACCAATATTTTGGCAAAAAACACAGAGCCTGGAAGTCTTTAATGATATTACGATAAATATGGACAAACCACGCAAAGAGACAAACCATTCTGTATTCAGCTCGTCACGTCAAGCTTTAAATGACCAATATGAACAATCCTTAGACCTTCTGCTAAGTCTAAATGGTAACATGACTTATATTCTAGCAACAAACAAGAGCCCTCCTCCTATCAGTCATGGTCCATTCCGATCAGTGGGGTGCCAATATGCCCAAACCTAATGAAAGGGGACAGAGACAATAGCTACACAAAGGAAAGCCCACAGAGCCCGACCATGAGCTGTTAGTCCAATTTTTTAAGCACTGCAGTGTACATTACAGCGGCCCTTTGTTATGGTAATTATATAGAGTCTCAAAGCTACAAAGAAACTTAATTCATGAATTGCATTTTAAAGTTCACTTCCCCGAATTCCAATTTTCTTTGTGCTAAAAACCACTGGCCACTTAATTACTGAGACAGCAGAATGCATTAGAACATGCTCCAAACATAAGGTATCGCAACGACGTCTGATATAATCGACTAAGTTAAATAACGCTCCTGTTTGATCTTCTCAAAATTAAAGCCTAAATGTTTTGATTTGGCATTAGGCAATGAAATAAACCAGATGTTCCTTCCCTTCATATAACCCTCCACGGGCACACTCTTAAAGGGTTATTATTTGGCAACCGTTCAGGGAAACACATTAGAAATGGCACAAATACCCAGATTTTCTTTCCTTTCTATCTACACTAGTTCATTATCCAAACTAATGCATAATCCACAGGGCTTTGGGAACTTTGTGTAAATACTTTCATGTACAATTCTCTTTCTTGGCTACCCTGAGATTAAGACCACAATTATCCAGGCTTAAACCTAAAATAAAAGAACCTTTGCAAATGTATTATCTGGCCTTACATGTTTAATCACATAGTATTCGGTATGCTCTTTAATACCTAAACTGAAGAACAAATGCTTCATCTTCTGATCTTTTACACATGAAAGGCCCTCAGAAAATGTGTGTTCAACAGCAAAACAAGCAGAGGAGGTCATGTGTTTTGGGGCTTTGTTTTCGCTCTTATTCTAAAGCCATTGAATGATGGTGACCTTATTTTTAGGTTTTTAGCCATCATATCATCCTTAATCAGTCATAACACCATGGTCCTAAAATGAACTGTAATTAAAAACTTAAAGGAAAACCAACTATCAGGTGGAGTATAAACATGAAATGAAGAAGAGGATGAGAATGAGTAGACTATGGCATGTATTCAGAGAGCAGATGGAATGCATCTCCATTGGAAATGACAGCAGTGATTTATGGTATGACCTGGCTGCTCCCCGCCTTGCTGCAACGCGGGATGACAGAATCAAGTCTCCATGACAACCAGAGCCCACCCAGCACATAGATTAAGAATCTATGACTCTTTATTACAATGCATTTTGGATTGTTTCTAAAACTCCACAAACTGGGGGATGAGCTGCAGTGCATGTGTGGAATGCTTCATCGTGTACACAAAATTAACAAGAAGTTTGTTAAAGAGGATCTGACACTAGTTTATTAATTCCCTATCTAATCTAATAGGCACTATGATGCTGATAACTACAGTGTAAATTGCGTTTCAAAAAACGTTTATTATTTGCAAAGTTCTGAGCTTTTTTGAAATATGCTAATTT
This sequence comes from Rhinoderma darwinii, assembly GCF_050947455.1. Lineage (NCBI taxonomy): Eukaryota > Metazoa > Chordata > Amphibia > Anura > Rhinodermatidae > Rhinoderma > Rhinoderma darwinii. The sequence continues at coordinate 275,952,347 of NC_134689.1, forward strand.
GGCCATACTTGCCAATGGGAGGTGACTCGTTCTTTTCACTCTGGGCGGTGTAATTTTTCTGTATGACGCTGTCCAATCAGCGTCATACCGTTCTCCTTCTCAGCCCAGCAACACAGCCTTATCATATATTATACAGCTTCCATTCCTGACTGTGTTTTCAACGGATGATACCGCTGGTTGTTTCACAGCTAGAACTGCGAACTTAGAATCTCATCTTTCATATGCCTCCAGAACCACTGTTCTAGGTGGTGCAGGGCCGGAGAAATTGCTGTTTTAAGTGATCCCCCTTCCCTCTAAGCTCAGTCTTTCACACTGTGGGTGCAGTAGCTTCATGCTGATAGGACGGCGTCAGAGGCTGTGAGGTAGCTCCACCTCTGGAGAATCGCTGGTGTTGACGCATATTTGTCTAGTATAGCCTCATTTGCATATTTAGAAAAAAGCTCAGCTTCCCTCAACTTTTAAAATAATGACATTTTTGGGACACAATTTTCACTAGCATTAAATATGCAAATTTTTTACCCAGATTTAAGATTAACCTACACCGTAGTCCCCTATAATGCAAGAACTGAGCGAGCCATACACACACACAATACAGTATATGAATGTATAATCTCTATATAATGGCAGAGATGGTTAGTAAGGGAGTCGCACTCTGTGCAACTCGGAAGCACGATCATCTTTTTAGGACAGTCGCATGTGCTGAAAAAAAGTGGGGCAAGGGCTTCGTAAATAAGTTGTTAGGGCTGAATGTCTTATTTGTCAATATATTTCCGCCAGAAAACTCACATAAATACATTGATAAATCTCTCCAGTTGGCTTTTTTTTGTGTTCTTACTGAAAACATTGAAACTTGAACTGGTCTGCGCTTTTGCCCAGTCCAGAAAGTGATGTAAACCGTTACACTTAAGTTATGAATACATCCAGCATTAAATGTGCAAGGAATCTTATGAGCGGAGTTTTCCGGCTGCATTCCATGTGAAAAGAGATACTCCGGACAGACAGCTGTTTCCTTTAGAAGGTCATGCATCATTTAATAAACGTAGAAAACACAGCATTGCGCAGATACTTCTAAAAACTTACATTATATGACAAAAATGTAATGTATAAATAGTGTGTTTGATACAAGAAACTGCTTACACATAAAAAACACCCAAAAATGCTAGTTATAGCCTTCATATTATTTTTATTTACACTCACGCGTCGCATACATAAATACTTACAGATGCCAGAGCCTTTCCAAGTGCATCTCCAGTCTGTGAGCTGCCGGCTGCATTACCTCTGCTTCCTGTGACTGGCAAAACCCCCCCCAAAGAAAAATAGAAATACTGTTAATACAAACCTAGGGTATAGTAAATCTCTCCAATAATGAACCTAAACATTATAGTAAAAACCTAAATCTTACAGAAAAGGAATTTTACAAATGAAAACTCACCCAAGAGATTGTCTGATCCATTGATGGGTGGGGTGTGCGAAGAAGCAACATATGAGGAACTGGTGGCGCCACCTCGATGGAAGCTGGACATTGGTGGAAGACTGGCATTTATGTCTGTTGGTGAAACTGGATGTGGTGGATAGTTCTGAAGAGAGGACATTATAGATTCATTGTTGAATTTTATTTTTTTTATCCTAGTTATTTAACATACAATCAACACAAATTGCTGATTACAAAGCTTTAAAACAATTGCCCCAAAAAGTCACTATTTCCTACAGAGCAAAACCTCAATAATGGATGGATTATTTAGAACATAAGTCTTCTAGATTTTAATTGATCTTACCAAGCGGTCATGTACGCTGCCATAATTGTTGGACTGTGACATGTGAGTAGATGAATTGCCCATCATTCCACCATAGCCTGGCTGGCCAATTCCATTCGAGGAATTCCATAGCTCCGATGAGTTATGGTTGCCATCTATACAATGATTAACATTTACAATGATTAGCCAACAAAAATGCAGGTTTATAAAAAAAACAAAAAAAACAGTATAGAAGGTCAAAAATAGAAATGTTGTCAGTAAGAAATCCAATAGATGTTTTGATGACAGATTGTAAGGTACAGTATATATTGTTCCCACTAATAATGTGACATTCGGAATGGTCATTATGTCACATTCAACATTAGAAACGATTTCCCTGTGTTAAGTGAGCAACCCAAGCTGTAAAATCATGCAAATGTCATTATGAACTCATATGGCAACTACAAAAATAAACCGTAAAAGAATAGCACAACACGCACTTAGGGTTGGAAAATGCTGAATTATTTTTACCTCTAGCAGATATATATATAATTTTCCCTTCAATAATACAATATATCATCTTAGCGGGACTTTAAAGCACAAGAGTTAAAGATATTTTATAAAAATCATAGTATCTGTATGGTTGTAAAAAAGACAAAAATTATAGTTACAGATATGACTAGCATTTATATGTAAGTTGTCTTCAGTTTATCCTTAAGAAAAAAGTGACAAGAGTTATAGACAAATTAAGACTGCCAACATTAGAACACCAACCTTGCAGAAAGAAAGAGCTAGCGAACATACTGCTGGGTGGTTTAGGGGATGGGTAGCTTGGAGACTCCCTATTGAAATCATCTGAACCTGGAGAGGGTGCATAGACCTGGGGAAAATAAATCATTGCAAAATTAGAAAAAACGAAAAAGAACATCAGGTAACACAAATGCTGCGTTTTAATTTAGATACTATATATAAAAAAAATAAAAATCTAAGTTTCAGCAGTTAAATTCCATTCTTCCAATTCAATATGCAGACATGATACAGAAAAATACGTCATGTTTAATCTCTTTTTATATAAAGATATGAAGATCATGCTAAGATATAAAGTATGCACCTGCAGAGCCAAGTCCAGCTGTGTTTTATGAAATATTTGACTAGGTAAAACTCAACAAACAGTATAATAAAATAGTATAATATTGAAAAGTAAATAGACTATATGTGTTAAAGTAGAACAAAGTATAATTTAGAAGAAATAATATAATATAGAAAAGTAGTCAGTGGATCAGTCATCCCTCTACTTTGCAAGGTACCAATAACGGCCATACAGCACTGACACAGTCAGCAGGAAAGATCCAGCACAGTCAATCTAGAACTTTAATAAAAATCTGTATGTAACTATTATGGTGCAATCTGTGCAGCGCCTGATATGATCAGAACGTGTCCTAGAATATTCAAAGTTACACAACAAGGAAGAAAATAACTAGTAGTAGTAACAAGTCAAACGCTAAAGGTTTATACATTGCACGTAAATGCACTTAGTCTAGATTAGACGTGTACAATAGAAATAATGTCAAGTGATGTGAGCATTAAAACTAAAGGGAAAACATGTTGAGAATGTTTGGGGGAAGATGCAACTTTATACAAGTAATGGAATATTTGAGCTGGTCAAACCCAATGAAAAATCTAGCATGCAGTAAACAAATGCAATAGTTGTGGAGGAAGAAACACACATTTGAAAAAAAGCTACAGTCCAACTAGCAGTCCTAAAATGTATTCATGAATAGGATTGGTTCAACAACTTTGTAAAGCTAGTCATGGACATGTCCGATACAGCCATCTTGCCTGACTCCACCGTAAACGTATCCATTTGGGTCCAGTGAACAGGCATGTCATTTCTATGATGGGCTCATCAATAATCTCAAGGGAAACAATCGTATCAGATGGGTTGAAAACCAAAAACTTTCTGATCTCTGCTTGCCCTGATGGAAAACTCTGGGGAAAAATCTCATGCTGTATCTTAAAGAGGCTCTGTCACCACATTATAAGTGCCCTATCTCCCACACAATCTGATTGGCGCTGGAATGTAGATAACAGCAGTGGTTTTTATTTTCAAAAAAGATCATTTTTGAGCAAGTTATGAGCAATTTTAGATTTATGCTAATTCGTTTCTTAATAGACAACTGGGCGTGTTTTTACTTTTTACCAAGTGGGCGTTGTGAAGAGAAGTGTATGACGCTGACCAATCAGTGACCAATCAGCGTCATACACTTCTCATTGTTCCAGCCCCGCTTCTTTCACAGCACAATCACACTGTAACAATGGGCTCGAACAATGAGAAGTGTATGAAGCTTCACTGATTGTTCACTGATTGGTCAGCATCATACACTCCTCTGTGCAACGCCCAGGTGGTAAAAAGTAAAAACACACCCAGTTGTCCATGAAGAAATTATAGTTTTTCAAAATAAAAACCACTCTTATCTATATTTACAGCGCCGATCAGATTATGTAGGAGATAGGGCACTTATAATCCGGTGACAGAGCCCTTTTTAACAGAGCTGTCGGCCAAATTATTATTTTGATCCTACTATATATGATGATGGTACTAAACAAAATCAGTTTAGTCCAAAAACGTTAGGTTATTTCTTCTAAGACAAACTTTTCTACCAGCAAATATAAATAATGAGCATTTCCCAAAGGTCCCCTATTATATACACTCACATACATGGCTAAGCTGATGTTATGGTTAATTGAATTGTAACACGTAAATGGTTGTCCTTTGACTTATCTTATTGTGCTTTATTACTAGTTCAATAAAAGATGGGAACAAAATAGTTTCTAGTAGTTTTGACAGTTGTTATGGTACAAACATTAATTTTATGGCCGTAACGATGGGGGAGCTCACTATCGCTTATTGGTGGTGTAAGAAAACCAGTACTTTACATCTTCTCCATAAACGTTCTCTAGGTTGAGAGGAAAAAAAATATTGTGGTTTTTGCCAATAGCAAGATATTTTCTCCTAGACAGTTTTGATAAATAAGGGCCACAGTTTCAGGAGAACAATTTGATTTAGTTGATATAGTTAATAAATTAAGGAAGACTAAAGAAAAGTCTTGAAATTAAGGGTGGTCTTGAAAAATAGAGTGAAACGTTAACCCAAACCCTAAAATATTGGGCTAGGGCTTCACAGCCAACATTCATGAAACAAGGTCAGGGCTCGTAGCATTCTGGCATCAGACACAACCAAAAACACAATAGAAAACGTGCAATTTGCACAAAAATGTTGCTACTTTTCAAAAATGTGGTGCAGGTTTTGAATAAGGTGCAACCTGCAGCCCAGCAGATTCACTATCTCAGATTTACACCAACTTGTAGCTGGTGTAGATTTCACTTTCTGGAGCACAGATAGTCAGAGATGGGCCTAATTTAGAAACAGGGAGGAAACCTCCAGCGCACCTTTCTTGCCATGATTAAGAACGCAGACTGCGTTCGAAACGCGTAGGCTCAGGTATATACCCTGACTACTCACGCCTTGGGACTGCGTCTCCCATTCGATTTTAATGTCTTCCCCAACAAACATGGGACCTGCTTTTCCCTTTTAATTACTTCTGCGCTGGATCATTCTTTCCTCCAATTTTGCCATGGGCCTAATTTATTAAGAGTTGTGCGCTTCTTAATATATTAGGAACATTTATTATAACTGGTGTATGAAACACCAGTCCTTCGTTAATCTGCCCCATAGTTGGCTGGCCATCATTGATCTCGAAGTCATACTGCCACGGGGCTTTACTCAGCATGGTCTCCTATACATGCCTTTCCCCAGAACCAGCTAAATAACAAATCTGCTAATGTGTTATAGGACTGGAGCCTATGAAAAAAAGGAAGCATTTTGAAGAAAAAAAAGTTGTGTTATGACAGGTCGTCAGATAAATATAAGGAAACGTCTTAATATAAACAAGATTTTATTGTATAACATTAAGGAAGTGAATAGTCATGATCTATATGTACAAACATCTGGACAACAGATATTAAAATAATGTTCAAGAATAAAGAATCAGGCTAGTTACTGGATATGCAGCTTTAATCTCTCAATGTCACAAGCCACCAATATCCATATGAAGGCTAGGCACCTGAGGAATGAGGACAGTGGTAATCTGACTAATGAGAATCACATATGGCAGATTCCAGGAACGTATCTTTACTACAAGCAATAAAGAACCATTAATAAGGCCGAGACTCCACAGGGCATGTTTTTACCACGTTTTACAGCAGTTTTGTACTGATCTTCATGTGCTTCTTAATTGCTGCAAAAAAAGAATAGTAAAAACCGCATGCCTTTTAGCGCAAGTCGCCATGGCTTTGACATGCGGTTTTCGGCTGTGTAGCTACTACAGATGAAGCACATGGTTTCAATGGGCTTCACCTGTAATAATCGCGCGACCAAATACTGCATCACAAAAACACTGCAATTCGCAGTAAAACGCATGCGGTTTTTAACATGTGCTTTTTACAGCAATCGAAAAGCATTTCATTTTTATTTATTTTTAAAAATCACTACAAAACTGCAGTAAAAGCCCGGTAAAAATAGATCAAAATACTCTGTGGAATACCAAGCCAAGACATAGAGCTTAAAACACAACGAGAATACACCAGAGTAATGCAAATAAATATATACACACACACACACACACACACATATATATATATATATATATACACACACACACACTTACACACATGTACATTATATATATATATTACACACACACACACACACACACACACACACACACACACACACACACACCTATATACACATGTACACACACACACACATAATTTATTTTTTTCTTGATATCTAGAGGTTCATTTAATTAAACAGCCATAAATAATCACCATTCCAAATATAGATACACACATACACACACACACATATATATATATATATAAACACACACACACACACACACACACACACACACACACACACACACACGCAAACGTACACACATACATACACACATATACATATGTATACATATATATATATATATATATATATATATATATATATATACACACACACACACACACACATATATATAAAAATAAATATATATACACACACATACACGCATACACACACACACACACACACACACACACACAATCACTTATGTAGCTGGGAACCTGTTTGCTGCATACTGGTGGGTATTTAGCTACGAAGACCACCTACCCTTCACAGAGTGCAGATTTGGTCAGTATTTTGCAACTATACAGTATTTTTAAGCCAAAGCCTGATTTGCATTGAAATCAGAAAAGCATGAATCTTTCCATGATACTTTTTCTGTGTTTAGGTTCCATTCCTGGAAATACGGATGTAAAATACTGACATGAAGTAATGGCCAGAGAACAATATTCATGATCATCTCTACAATCACTATCTAAATGCAATGTTAAAACAAGACTTTTTATGATAAACAGTCTAATGTTTTTATTTAACTGGATTCTACAAACTGGGTGGAACACTTCTAAATTATTTGGTAAAAGATACTTATTGGGTATAAATGCTATAAGAAGGAATATAATTTTACTGCAGTTCTGCAAAAACTTCACAAAATATATACCTGCACTTGGGTGAGCTACAATACTCCACATCAAAAAGCTAGAACGGTAAAAAAAAGTAAGTGATGTGGTTATGGAGAATTAACTAAAACCAGATGTGAAGAAATACAACTTAGAAGGGGAAAAAACAGGCACAAAAAATTAGTTACAAAAAGAAACGGCCGCAAATGTAAAGCAACCACCTGCAAATAAGTTTCCTATTTAATGGAGGAATCACAAGTCTTTCTCCTTGCTTTGTACTACCTTTGATATATATTGAGAAAGTCAATTGATGTGCGTGCATACAGTATTTCCATCAACAGATAGATCATAACTGGGATTACAACATTAATATAACAGTGCTCACTAGCAGGCTTGGGAGACCATATCTGCAAATGTACCATACGAAGAGACACTGTCTACACTACACAGAAAAAGCAATCTGCTTGGATTTATTATTTTGTACACAACTGGCCAATGACACTTGTTTGAGTCTAACTTTGTGTCAATGTGAATGGCCGCACAACTTTACTGTTTATTGCTAGATCTTACACCCTTTTATTAGACTTAATGACATTTTATATTAAAGCTTATATGAAAACTTACAGGTCTTTAAAATTTTATATGGCCAGATGGCCAAAAAAAAAAAAGAGTTGCATAAACACAACAGAATAGAATACTACTTATGAAAACGTCACAAATTGTGCGAAGATAAAGTCAGAAATCCAATCTCTATAGTCAGAACAAGCTAACCCATTATATTGATAACAGAAACGTCACAATTTCTTTTCTTCAACAACGATAAACTCTACGTAATAGAAAAAACTGCCAATATTATAAATGTGCAGCCATGTTACCACTATTTTTCCAGCACCTGACAGTTCCACCAACTATATCCACAACTGGTCAAATGTAAAAGGTGAATGCAATTGATTGTCCCATATACACAAAGCACTGCTGGGTAGTACTGTAGATATAGGAGGGCTGGCCACTAATCTTACAGCTAAATTCCCACGTAATACAATAAACAGTAAATATCTAAAAAAAATAATCAACAAATATGTTTACTAAGAGGTATAATAGAATGAAGTGAGACACAAAGGTAAATACTGCGCAGAGAAGGATGCTGGTAAAGGCTATCAGAGTATATTTCTGTTTTATTTGAAATAAATATTATTTGTATACAAAGGGGGAAATGAATAGGATAAAAAACACTCCAAAACTTACTCTTTCCAATAAGCAGGACATAGGTTAAAAGTACAGACGTAAAGAACCTACTATGGGTATGGGTGATAAAAAATAAAATGACTAAGGCCTCATTCACACAAGTGTATTTTGCATCAGTACTCGGAAGTTAAAACTAGGAATGGGTCTTAAATATAGAAGAGGTGCTAATCTTTCCATTATACTATTTTTGTTTATGGTCAACTCCTGGTTTTGGCTTCCAAATACTGACACAAAATACTGACATGTGAACGAGGCCATCGACTGAAATCTGTGCAACTAGACAAGACAAATATTTTCTCAGACAAAGTTAAGTTAAAGCATCACTGTAACTGTCTTAGCATCTGTTTTCTATACCCTTGTTATATTCATTCGGTTGAGTATATAAAAGCTTTTAAAATAAGAACATATGTGATACAAACTAATGTAAAGAAATGATCGTGTGAGATCTCAACTAAAACTTACATTGTAATGTGAGAACTTGTAATGGTCTGTATATCCACATGTTTGGTTTAATAGCAGGACATACAATAAGGCCAGGACCACACACAGAGTTTTGATGCCGTTTTTGGCTCCGTTTTTTGAGCCAAACACAGGAGTGGACACCAAAGGATGGAGATGCATCAGTCTTTTCTATACACCTTTTCTTTCCTTTAGATCCACTTCTGGCTTTGGTTCCAAAAACTGCACCAAAAAACTGAATCAAAACCCTGTGTGTGATTTTACCCTTACATAGATTTAAAAAAACTGCATAGCAAAAGCATAAGATAATTTTTTGTTTTTCTTAAATCAATTCACAGAAACAAGCTAAATAGTAATAAGAGGTTCATTTTATTAAAAGTGCTTTACCCTGAAACCTCGCCCTACCCCTTCAAAGCAATGTGTATGTAGAGTGTAAATAGGGCAATACACGGGAGGGGGTGTTATCCTTAGGAAATGACCATTAGGTAATGCCTGCAGGACTGAAAGGAGATAAAATGCACAGATTAACACAAGTATTTATAGTACAAACACAGACCTAGTTCCAGCAGGGCTGGTGTCATGTCTGTTTTCTCTTCCAGCCCCTGATGGCGAGGGCTTTCAATGGTCCTATATGCGTTTAACAGGTCCTCATACAGTAACCGTCTCACCATAACTACTGGGTGAAGTTAACTTCAGGTCAGAAACTCTTCGAGAACACTGTGTAGAACTTGTGGCGTGTAATATATTTTTCATTTCCGGACATGCGTGCATTACAACTCCACCGGAATAAGGCAATAACATACAATACTAATAAACACCATACTGCTCTGATCATTCACCATCAGGACATACAATATTATTGTATTCCTTAAGAAATAAATTAGACTTCTGGATCAGACCTATTAAAGCCTACTTCGTTCCTTCCTTTTACTGCATTAATTCTCCAGCCGGCAAAGTGTTAACAAGCATTACCCTGAACAGATTAGGCTTTTGTTCAGACCACTTTAGTAATCCTTTAATAATCAGTTTGTTTAACTCGGAACACCATTAATAGCAGTCCCGCTCCTCAAAAATAGCCAGCCCCGACAACCAACATACGTCATCATGATATAGATTTATCAGTGCAATGACCATTAACAATACATGTTTTATAAAGACATCTAAAGGTGACCCATTAACTGCTTACCAATTGCTCATCTAGCCCGATGGCAAACACGTGGTACACATTTCCAAGGCAGGCAGGACCAGACCCTCATAAGTCTGTTAATGCTTAATGAGATCAAAGCTTTTTCCCCTTTTTTCTATTTTGTATCGACAGAGAAGAATAAATTGGGTCGTACAACTTCTTAGCACTATCTACGTAACGGATTATACCATGAGCCCAGAAAGATTTTATTTTTTATGTAATTCTAGGTGTCCAAAACATATCAAATGATTTGCCTCACTCCAGAAAAGTGGCAATGTCTTCATAAGAAAGCCAGCCTTATAGGGTTAATAAAAAAAAAAAGTTTTCTTAGGATTTATCTACCACAATATGTAATTACAGTAAAACATATACAGTACCAGTCTATTACTACAAGAAATCCAAAAGCCATAAAAGTGCATCTTAACCTATTGGTCATCGTGTAAAACAAAATAAGGAAAAAATGACCTGTTTGCATATTTATGAAAAAAAACCAGCGAATTTAAGAAAGAAATGTCGTATTGTCAGTATGGTCAAAATATCGATGTGATTAGAAGCAGATGGAACGACATTAAAACCCAGGCAGCGAACCTCAAAGTCTAAACAGGAAACAGGAATCTACTGGCTGGGGAGAGCCGTTTCCTTAATCATTCCCAGAAATGACTGGCTTTTCGTTATAGAATGAGCCACCCTTTCACTTTCCCTAATTTTTCCACAACTAAATACAAAATATAACTAAAAACCATTCCTAAATATACACGATATAGTACATAGATTACTATAATAAAATACAAGATACAAAGTTTTTAAACACTTAGTACTAATATACATATAACTGACAACCCTACGAAACGCTCACTGTCTATTATACTTAAACTAACAAAAGGTATTTGTACCAAATTAGCAAAATACAAAGCAATCGAATTCTACTCCTGAGGCTTAAATCTATGGAGACGAATAAAAACTGGAAATTTAAGCTGTCTCACCGTCTTGCCATTGTAGTAGTACATCAAAGAATTGCTGCCCACTCCAGCTACGGGGTATGCACAATACATGTTGATGTGGAATAGATTGTAGGAAGCGGTTAAAGTGCACTGCCTCAGTCCCAGGCATACATCCACCCGACTAAACAGTATTTCCACCAGTACTATGCTTACTCAGTCCACACATGGATCTACTCAAAAGAAACTTATGCAAAATAGGGCTGAACCATCCCACACAGAAAAAAGGGGGAGGGCAACGACATACAGTAATCTCTTTCAACCTTGATCACACCCTGATTTCTGTAGTGGAAATTCCTTCAAGACAGCATTAAGAGAAGGACATCAAACGAGGGGTGATTTTTCAGAAGAGTGGGCCAGGGTAAACTTTGCCCACAGATACTGGATTTACAATTTTTAGTTTCTTTTGTTAATGAAATCATAGCACTTGTAGCAGCTGAGACGAAGCATCCTGCAGTACAGCAACACCACCATCTGGCCAGGACAGTAAGCATTTTTACAACACATTATTGAAGTGGAGAAACTGTAAATTGTACAACAATCGGAAATTTATTATCATGTAACAATGATTTCAAGACAATCTAGATGAGCTGAACGTTCTCCATAAAGCGCCAACACTACATTATGTTCTACAGTGGGCAGACATGAAAAAAGAACAACCGATATATATGGTTTATGAGCACTACCTCTAAAGTACAAATAGTCCAAACCTAAAGCTTCATTTTCACCAACTTTCCAACTAGTCGTCACATGGATAAAATAAAAAATAAAATAGAGAACTCCTAAAGAAAGTTGCAAGTTGAAACTGTGGTCCAACAAATGTGTAGCCCCAGCCCAAAAACTGGTTTAGCCTATAGACATGTATGGACCATTTGTCAGTAAATTAGTTTCTTGGGATAAATTAAATATTTTATTTTTTTTAAAAAAAAAAGGATAAATTACTAAAATAATACAAATATTTAGCGCTGCACTGTGCTATTCTTGTCCTATAGGTCTAACTAGACCCAGCACCCATAGGGTGGTTTACAGAATGGTTTGGTTAATAAAAACAAAAGCCCCATCACCTAGCCGGCTTTCTTTCTGCTAGTCTTCTGGCTGGTAACTTTGGAATAAAAGTGGAGTGACATCACCAGCTGTGCCAAGCCCGCTCTAATCACTGAGTGAATTGACACTTAGTGGCCACTGCGCAGGCAATTACGGCCGATATGCGGTTTTCCTGCAATTCTTCATGGTTTTCAAAATCATTCTAAATAGCCATGCAGATTAGGCAGGTATACAGCAGTTTTACCCAAAAAAAGGCACAGCCCTAATAAATTTGAAAACCACACCGATCTGACGCGATTTTTTTTCTACGTTCGCTATGGATGGACTCACCCTAAGGCCCCATGCACACGACCGTAAAAACTCCCGTAATTACAGGCCGTAATTACGGGCCCATAGACTTCTATTGGCCACGGGTACCTCCCCGTATGCTTACGGGAAGGTGCCCGTGCCGTTGAAGTCTATAGGGCTCCCGTAATTACGGGTGACTACGTGTGTGCACCCGTAATTACGGGAGCGTTGCTAGGCGACGTCAGTAAATAGTCACTGTCCAGGGTGCTGAAAGAGTTAAACGATCGGCAGTAACTGTTTCAGCACCCTGGACAGTGGCTACCGATCACAATATAGATAAAGCTGTAAAAATAAAAAAAAAAGACGTTCATACTTACCCAGAACTCTCTGCTTCTTCCTCCAGTCCGTCCTCCTGGGATGACGTTACAGCCCATGTGACCGCTGCAGCCAATCACAGGCCAATCACTGGCTGCAGCGGTCACATGGACTGCCGCGTCATCCAGGAAGGTCGGACTGGATGTCAAGAGAGGGACGCGTCACCAAGACAACAGCCGGGTAAGTATGAATTTCTTTTACTTTTATTACGGAAAGGGCTGTACCTTCTCTCTATCCTGCACTGACAGAGAGAAGGGCTGCCGATTAGTGCAGTGCAATTTTGCAGCCAAAAACGTGCCCGTAAATACGGGTGGAATACTGGCACGGGTCCGTAAATACTGGTGCAATACGGGTTGAATACGTGTGACCAAGGACCCGTATTTACGTCAGTATTTACGGGTGGACAAAAATACGGTCGTGTGCATGAGGCCTTAGAATGTGCTGACATTTAATTACAGGCAACAGCAGTGTGAGACTACTTCCCCAATATTGCCACAGGAGGGAAAGCAGTAGTCTGAAAGGCACGATAACATCTGTGATAGCAGCTAAAGTCTAGTCCAACCCTATTGAAGAAAGGGTGCCAGGGCTGAGTAACTCTAAATTGAATGTCCTACTGGACATTTCATCTACGCCATATTTAATAATTCAAAAGGCTCCAGTCTTTAGGCCATAAGTTTATCCATCTAAATTAAGCATATCCAGATATAAGAAAAAAACACATACCTTCTATAGTCATTAACTTTTCAACAAACTTAGCATAAATAAATAGTACAAACGGATATAAGAAACTTTGTAATATAGCTTATTAGAGAAAAATGTCTCCACTTATTAGGCTCCCCCCCCCCCCTAACGTGTCACTCACTCTGAATTTTCTGCTAAATGTGTCTCCTCAAGGGGAGACAGACTATCAGCTCACTGAGGGATCAGGTTACAGCGACCCATAGAAGTCTATAGAGAGGGGAGAGGGAGGAGAAAGCTAGAGCAGAGTGAGAGAGGCAGAGAGAGATGTAGACGCTGCTACAGCTCTCCCGTTAATGTTATATGTCAGACCTAGAGAGATAGGGGAAAACTTATAAAACAAAGCCACATACAAGTCATACAATGGCCAGAAATAGTGCTATTCCTCATGTACACACACATGACCGCTTAGACTGAAAAGTCCCCTGAAAGGTTAGGTACGTATTAGCTTATTTTTCTTGCGTGGACTTGTGATGTAGTAGGAAGCACTTTTCAGTACGGTTAGGGTGCAGTCACACTCAGCAGATTTTCTGGGACTGAAAATCTGTTTCATTTATATAAATGAGGTAGTTTCTGCAGCAGGTGCATAGATTTCTGCAAGTTCTATTCAGATAAATGGAACATATTTTCAGTCGCAGAAAATTTCTGCAACAAAATCTGCCGCGTGTGACTGCACCCTTAAAAAACAAACAAAAAAAAAAAAAAACGGCCACACAATACCCCCACAATAATGCATTCGGTCATGAGCCTGACAAACTTATGCCAAAAAGGACACTTAAAGAGGCTCTGTCACCAGATTTTGCAACCCCTATCTGCTATTGCAGCAGATAGGCGCTGCAATGTAGATTACAGTAACGTTTTTATTTTTAAAAAACGAGCATTTTTGGCCAAGTTATGACCATTTTCGTATTTATGCAAATGAGGCTTGCAAAAGTACAACTGGGCGTGTTTAAAAGTAAAAGTACAACTGGGCGTGTATTATGTGCGTACATCGGGGCGTGTTTACTACTTTTACTAGCTGGGCGTTGTGTATAGAAGTGTCATCCACTTCTCTTCACAACGCCCAGCTTCTGGCAGTGCAGCACTGTGACGTCACTCACAGGTCCTGCATCGTGTCGGCACCAGAGGCTACAGATGATTCTGCAGCAGCATCGGCGTTTGCAGGTAAGTCGATGTAGCTACTTACCTGCAAATGCTGATGCTGCTGCAGAATCAACTGTAGCCTCTGGTGCCGACACGATGCAGGACCTGTGAGTGACGTCACAGTGCTGCACTGCCAGAAGCTGGGCGTTGTGAAGAGAAGTGGATGACACTTCTATACACAACGCCCAGCTAGTAATAGTAGTAAACACGCCCCGATGTACGCACATAATACACGCCCAGTTGTACTTTTACTTTTCAACACGCCCAGTTGTACTTTTGCAAGCCTCATTTGCATAAATACGAAAATGGTCATAACTTGGCCAAAAATGCTCGTTTTTTAAAAATAAAAACGTTACTGTAATCTACATTGCAGCGCCGATCTGCTGCAATAGCAGATAGGGGCTGCAAAATCTGGTGACAGAGCCTCTTTAAGCATGTGTCTGCCCTGTAAAATACAATGGGTGCGTTACATTATACATTTTTATTTTTTGAATACGTGTACTGTCAAGTTCATGGCTTATAACCAATTTATGTTCTGATTATTTAGGAGCTGTCAGGTCCAGCAGCCCGACCATCTGCTCCAAACATTCCCACAAGACCTTAAAATTATAGCTGGTATCATGCAAGTTTTTTCCCTGCCTGTACGGACTGGGACTGCAGGAAGCAAGACAGGACCAGTGCTACTTCTGCAGAGCCTAGGAATGTAGCTCTATTTCCAATAAAGTTATGTTCTGCTTTAAGGCTTTTATTTCTAATAGAAGCGTAAGGGCCAGTTCACACAGTTTTTTGATGTGGAAACCGCGTCAAAACACGGCCGAAAATGCCTCCCATTGATTTCAATGGGAGGCGGAGGAGTTTGAATATAAAAATTTACTAGAAGGAAGATTATTATTTTTTTTTAATAACAGCCCAAACTGAAGTTTTCTGCATTTTGCTTAAACCCTTGTAACCTTGTTGTTCAACAGAAGGATGATGTTATTTTACCTAATTACCAAAGCTCTTCCTCCCTCCCTCACACAGTAACAATTATACACCAGAAAGGGTTAATCCGCCTAGCCCCTTTGACATACTAAGTCAGCTGCAGTCTGAGTTGACGTTTCAAACTTTAATTTCAGACACTAATGTCGTCAGCAAAGTAGCAGTGAATTGACCTGCACTCCCTAACCCAAATTGTTTCCATTCACAACCTAGCGTTGTGCAGCTAAACAAACTGTGTGTTTCTCTGAACACAAACAGATTACATGGTCTGACGCACAGGGAGCCTAGTCTAATTACAGATGGAAAGCGATGTGTTAACTTACATGCGTTCCCTTATGGGTGGTGCAAAACTGTGGTACAGAAATAGAGGCCAATATAAAACATTTATAATACAGTAGAAACCGGAATTCATTTTCTGTACATTTGTGCAATGATATAAAAACTCATGCTTGTTCCCTGGCCGCTCTCGATGTAAACGCCAGCGTGAGATCACTATGAGCGACAGGTTACTGGGCCAGGGGGCGTTTGAGGGACCCATTAGAAAGGTGGTGCCAAAACAGTACGATGAGCATTTTGCTAACTTGACTATTTTACGTTTTGTTTTTTTACCTTAAAAAAAAATAATAATTTTACTTTCCAGAAGACCCCTTTAACTTTTTTTAAATTGCCAAGTGTAAAATACTACCAAACACAGTATCTCCACAGTGCCAAAGGGTTAATATTTCTAGCCGCCAAGTGCTATTTGAATTACTCTTTAGAACTGCAATGAAAATCAATTGTCATGTAAGCTTACTGTCAGTAAAGAGTATTACATTTCATCCTCACTTTACTCAACCACAAAACCTCAAGCACTCTGAAAGACTAAATTATTCATCTAATCCTAAACTAGTATTGCTTAGGCCTGCGTACTTGTAATGTATTATACAATTATTATTCTAAGCAACAATACCAGGAGTTATAGAGGACTTGGACTCATTTTTGGTATCGGTGGGGTGCCTACTGCTGGATGTTTAAGGACATATCAAAAGATAATCGTAGAACAACCCTATTAATATGTAACAAGATAAAACAACAAGATAAATAAATAAAAAGAAATATGAAATAGAATGATACATCACTGTTCTATTCAGAAATAGGGGACTGCCTTCTAAATAGAACACTTAGAAAAGATTTAATATGTAAAGGAAATGGTAAACATTTTAGTATATAAACATGGGCGCAGTAGAAAAGTTCTGGCTGAGAACGTTATTCCCACATGTAAATATTTAGACTGTATCAGGACTCGAGGACTATTAACCAATACTGTGTGTATAATATGCTCTATGTAAACATATCGAACCTACAGACCTCACAGGCAGATCGGAGAAACTATGTAAGTTGAAGCGTGGCAATGAAGTCTAAACATGAAAGGCCATAAATATCTACATCGGAGATATGTATACAGAAATATATTTCCCTGCTGGGTCACCAAAAAGAAGATCGGAAGTGCTCTAAGTAAATGGAATAACTTTCCGGACGCTGCCCTATGGAAAACTGGCTATAAAATCTAACAGGGTACCCTACAGCTCCATCACGAAAGCCTAATATTCTGGAGTGCACTTAAGAACATACTGGGTTGAAAATATCCCACACATACAGATGTAGCCATATTGATCTTGACGTAACGCATTAAATACACCGTGTCACAAAACTTTAAACTTGACATTTTTAATGACTTTTGTTGTGTGATATCACGTTGCAGCAAGTTATCAGAGTCCAGATAAACTTGGCTACATCTGTAAACCCAGGTCATTACAGTAAAGGAGTTTAAGAGTGCGTTCATTTACCGCAGTTCTACAGTACGTGAAATCACTGTGCTGCTGCTAGACTGGCAGAAGAAGAATGAATGGTCCCCTGCAGTGAAGCTCATGTCTTCTATAGCGGTTTCTTTACCCACATGCGGGGCATTTAGCTACTTCTCATTAAACTCAAACAATGCAACGAGACCGAACTACAGAGAGCAAGTCCCAATGCAGCAGCTCATATGCAGTTTTTGGAATTAGCCTGCAGGTGGAGCTATTATCCAAACACTCAAGAAGATGCTGGACAAATATAAAAAGTAAATATATACACTACAAATCAATGAAATAAACATTTATTGTCCAAATATAAAGAACATGTTTAAAGACTGCAGGGGAAAGGGAGACAACAATAATTCTCAATAGAATTCAAACCTATACACAATATGTCAAAAGCACATGACACCCATTCAGTCGCTCAAAATGGTTCTCAATAAGTGTATTAAAAGAAAAAAAATGCACTATAGGAAAAGATTTTCAAGCGTGCTTTCTGGGATGACACACTATATATATATATACATACACACCACAAATATCAAAATTGGTATTTAATTTCCCATATATACACCAAAAAATATAAAATAGGAGGTTCCGTGTTAGCACAGGGATCAAGTGGGTTTTTGCAGTTACCCAAAATGATGAACAGGAATTAAATGGGTACTATTCTGACCCTAATCACACACTTTTAAGGGACCCTATGAGACCCAACTGAGTAATATCCTCAAAAGGAGTTGCTCCGTGCTGGAACCTCCTGATATACACCCAAATAAGCCCTTCAAACAAACAAACAAATGATAAGTCTGTACTTAAAGAGGACCCGTCAGCTCTCCAGACATGTCTATTTTTGTAAATTGTTCCATTCTTCATGAAGCAATGCTCGAGCTAATTTTCTTAAAACTCTGTAAATCCCCTGCTGCTCCTCCTAGTAATCTATGAATAAATTGACAACTGGGTGCTACCGTTCCCTGTGTCAAAGGGGTGTGTCTTTACACAGTGAGCACTGATAGGACAGTGTCAGATTGGTTAGAGAAACCCCCCCCCCCCCAACTGATAATACCCGGTTTTCAATTTATTCATAAATATGTAGGAGGAATTGCAAAGGAACGGTACAATGCAGAGTTCTAAGAAAAGGTGCTCCAATATTGCAATGTCATGGGGAATACAAGTATTTACCTAAACAGACATGTTAGGAGAGCGGACTTCTCTAATCCACAACTAACTTATACACCACAAATAACAAAATCGGAATTTCATTTCCCATAAAAAAAACACCAGAAAATATCTAATAGGTGTCATATCCCAACAAGTTTCCCTAACCTCGTTGGTTCATCAGAGACCAATATAAACTATCTTTTCAAAAAGTAAAAAGAGATGCATATATGTATGTCATATGCATAGAAAACATATATGGTAGAATGAAGCACCTATGTATAAATTAGGCGGAGATGTTATGGGGATAAACAATTAACAACTCATAATAAATATGAGAGGTATCCCAAAAATACAGGAAATAAGGGTGGACAGAACTCAACTTCTGGACCGATAATGCGGGGTTTGCGGAAGAGACAATTCAGGCGCTCAGATCTGTGTCCCAAAAGGAAAAGTCCCACAGCTAAGGAGAGTCAGTGCGCCTCCTACTCATGGCACTCAGGTCGGCGTTGCGATATGATGGAAACTCGTTGGGATACGATACCCATTTGATTTTTTCTGATGTATATATGGGATATAAAATTCAGGATTTGATATTTGGTGTATATACATGAATTAATTGTGGTTTAAGTACACACTTATCAATTGTATATCAGAGGGTCTCAGTTTATTTTTTAGGGCTTAGTAGGGTGTATCAGGAGGTTTCAGCACGAGGCCGCACTTTTCGAGGCGTATACTCTGCTGTTCTCATAGGGTCTCTTAACAGGGTTTGATTAGGGTCAGAAAAGTGCCCATTTGCCTCCTGTCCATCATTTGGGTGACTGCCTAAGGCTTTGACAAGGAACCCGCACTTGATATCGAACACCTATTACCCTTGGTTATCATTGACAACGGTGTCACAATATTTGCGTCTCCATGGCGATAGATAGTATTTTTTCTTGCTTTACTAGATCATGTTCTCGGACCATTAGAAATAATGATGTTTTAAATCAAATTAATGAAAAACACATCTATGCCTTAACGTTATACATTAGAGAACGCAAAAGAGATACTGAACCAAACACTGAAATGAAAAATGAATGCAGAGCAATGAGACATGTGGTGTCTCCTACACAGGTCTACTAAATATTAATGGGTTATTTAGGTTGTAGACAGCAGCGTCATCAAAAATTAAATGAAAACTGGACTGCTCTATGTTTTGGTTACTCTGTCATTTCCAATACATATTTTTTTGTTAATCTAGCAGAAATCATCTGGCTCGGAGTACAGTCTACCCTGAATTAGACACAACTGTTAAAATGTAAATTGCTAAACTATTTTTAGCTGCTGGGAAGGAAGAAAAAAAAATATTCCTGGCCTCGGGAAAATGATTTGAAGCATTGTGTTCATTTTGTTTATCAAGCAGCTATTCAGCCTCTAGTGGGACCCAAGTGCTTAGGCAAGCAAAAGCTTTATAGAGTGCCTGCAGCTGCAGTCCTGGCTTCCAGGTAGACTGCAGGTTCAGAGCACAGCTGCCCAGGGCTGTAGAAGCCATATCAGCTCCATCTGCAAACAAGGTAACCAACCGATTTCAAATTCCAGCCTTATTTTTACCGGGAGACTCTACAAGACAGCAAATATTAAGAGTTGAGCCATCTCACCAATCCCTGATTAACATATGCGCCTGTGCTGCAGCAGTGAAGACTATGGAGGATGTTCCATTCAAACAAAACTGCTCTGAGTTATGACTCATCCGATTGCACCTGCGCCCAAGTGTTAAGTACTGCCAAATAAAAGCCCTTCATCCATTTACACAACAAAGAGATGTGCCCCGCAAGGCAACATTGCTCTCCCCCTCCCCTCGCATTTGTTCTTAAATGGAGGGAGGGAGGAAAAGAGAGGGAGACATGGAGGGGGAGAGAGATAGAGTCAGTAAAACTTCTTTGAATGATCAGGGATTTTCATTACACGTGGATTTTTAAATGCGGATTCATTTACAAACAATTTTCCTCCTTTAAAGAATAAAGCATATTTAATTCCACAAAACACCCCTATAGCAATAGATTATCACAGCCATTAATGCTTTTTTTTTCCCCAACCAAAACCCTTGCAACCTTTTTCATCAAAGCCCTTTATTCTCTAAGGATATATTTTCGAGCAAAGAGGGATCAACAAACTAGTTGCTTGAAAGCCTTCCTGATGCTAGGCTGAAGTTAGGAAAGGCTTAATGAAAGCTTTAAAATCCACCAGGGTTTCACACTGAACATCTGACTTGGTGATTTTTGCATATTAATAACCTCAGTCCTACTGAGGCAAGCTGAGCTGTACGTGTCCTCCGAATCTTAATGTCTTCAGCTCCATTGGGATTATTACAAATGTAAATTTTGAAGATTCTTGGCTATTAATCTCTGTCTGTCCTCCTGCTCAGCAACATAATGACTAATTAAACATCAAAAGACCTGTACAGGAGATCTTCTTTGACAGCTTCTGGCCCTGTTCTCCTCCCATGAGAGGAATTCAAATGACAGGGACAAGGGGACAGGAGCATATGACGGTGCTACAAATCTAAAAACAAAACATCAAATGTGGGTTTAGACCTAATGAAGCTCTGCATTGATCAAGATAGCCAGTTTATGGTCACTGTAAAAAACCTGTTTAAAAAAATGATTTGTATGACCTCTGTTTATGGTCCTATGAGCCCAATTTATTTCCCACAACAATATGAACAGTACAATCAGGACTTACGGAAGAAGGCAGACCAGGGGGAACCTTTCTTATCTTCTTTGTTTGTACAGGATCTGCACAAAAGAAACAAAAACAATATAACTTTAAGCCAACATCTAATAAAAAAAAATCATAACTATGATCACTCAGCAAAGTAATTATTACTATATCATCTCTCTCCAATTCATATTTTGCTTGCTGCTTTCTTGATAGTTATAGGATTTCTCCAGTAGCTAAACTCCAACAGTTCGGCATTTAAAAAGGATTTTTCCACAATCATAAATTATCACCTATCCAAAGGATAGATGATCATTTTCGGATCGCTGGGGCCCCCAACGATTAGACCACCACCGTTGGTTAGAAAAGGTGTCCATAACCCTAGTTCCTCTTCACTGCTCGACCGCAGTGATGAGGACATTGAATGGGGCGGCAGTATGTGTGCTGCCACGCCATTCAAATTCTATGGCAATGACTAAAAGAGCCGAGGGCTGTACTCGGCTGCGTCCGTCATTCCCAAAGGCTTTGAATGGAGGGGCATGCTCAACCACCGCTCCATTCAATATCCTCCTCACTGCTGTTAAGCAGTGTGGTAGAACGGGGGTTCCAGACCCCGTTCTCACGACCGGTGGGGGTCCCAGCGATCATAAAATTATCACCTATCCTGTAGATAGGTAATAATTTGGGATTGTGAGAAAACCCCTTTAAGCCAGTTTCACACAGTCATAATACAGGCACAACATCGAAATTCCCCTAAATTTTACTGAACTGAATTAAGACTACCATAGAACATTACGGTGAGGTGTCATTACCAAAGTAACATTCTTTTCATAAGAATATACATTTAACATTGAGCTTTCAAAGATAGTTTGCGGAATATATCAGAGGGCTGCTTAGAAATTTCTGAGTAGCTCTCAGATGCTTGGGAAATCTTTAGAATTCCTTAGGCTTCGTTCACATCTGCATCGGGACTCCGTTAGTGGGCTCCGTCTGAGTTTTCTGTCTGGGGAACCCATGAACGTCATCCAAACTGAAACTAACGAAAACCATAGGTTTCCGTTTGCATCACCATTGATTTAGTTGTGTAAGGGTTCCGTCGTTTTGACGGAATGAATAGCGTAGTGGACTACGCTATTGTAGGAGATATGCCGAAGGAGATTGCTGTGTAAGAGATATGCCGAAGGAACCTACGGTCGGTCCCGAACTGAAGATGTCGGCATATCCTAGCGATATGCCATAGCATTCCAAGATGAGAATACCCTATTAATTGAAGCCTGTAAATAGAACCAGACACACATACTGTAGAGAAATAGAATGTAGCCTTCAGAATGGTTGTTTAACCCCTAAAATGGTCACTAACTTTTCAACAAATTTTGAATAAATCAATAGTACAAAAGAATATTAGAAACTTTGTAATATAGTTTATTAGAATAAAATGCCTCTTACTCCATTTATTAGGCTCCTACTCCCTCCTAACTGGTCACGCACTCTGAATCTACTACGAAATCAGACTCCTCAAGAGGAGATGAACTATCAGTTCACTGAGGGATCAGCTGCTTCTACATACATAAACAGTGGCGGACACAGACAGCTGAGGGCCCCTGTGCGAGTCAGTATATGGGCCCCTTGCTCTTTAATATCTCATCATAAATCACCCCCTTGTGTCTCCTACAATCTATGAGTAATTGTTAGCCATAAAACTCATTAGCTCAGGCATTTACATGCAATCTAATAGACAAAGTTTTCTTTAAAGTAATAGTGGGCCCCCTAACCTACTGGGCCCCTGTGCAACTGCACAGGCTGGAACTAACGGTATGTCCGCCCCTGTACATGAAATAGAAAGAGATATAGCAGGATTCTCCTCTGCTCTGTGTGAAGTATATAGAAGACATGATAGCCATTAGGCTCCGCCCAGTAGCTCGGGGACAACTGAGAATTAGAGATAGAACCTGCAGAGAGGAAAACTGCAAAAAAAGAAAAATATATATTATAATGGGCAGAATTTTTTTTTATTCCTCATGGACATACATATATGACAGCTTATTCTGAAAAATCAAATAAATTTTAAAAAAAAGTATGGTTTGAAGGACCTGGCCATTTTTAGTTTTTTTCATTTTGGTTTTTTTCTCTGAGCCAGTTGCATTTTTAAACGGCACAATTAAATGTACCATGCAATTTAAAAAAAACAAAAAACTTTTTCAAAATATTTTGTGGGGTGGGATAATGAAAAACAAAACAAAACAGCATTTCCCCATTGTTTTTGGATTTAATGGTGTTAACCTAATTTTGCGGGTCAATACGATTACACCAATACCAAATTTATGTGTTTTTTTTTTTACTTTTTACTACTTTTGCAAAATATGTTGCCATATTCGGAGACCCATGACTTCTTTATTTTTTTGTCAATGGATTTGTGTGAGGGCTTCTCGTTTATTTTTTTGCAGGACGAACTGTAGTATATATAACTTTTTGATCACTTATTACATTTTTTGGGGGGAGAGGCAAGGTAACAGATTTATTTTTTTGTTTCGGTTTTGATTTGTTTTACAGCGTTTACCGTGTAAGCTAAATAAAGTAATACTATAATAGTTCAGACTTTTAGGGTATGTTCACACAGAGTTGTGTGCAGGCAGAAAAATCTGCCCCAAAATTCCTTCAGCCTGCCTGCACTTTATTTGCGGCATTTTTCGGCCGCTGAAATTGAGCACCGTGGGCATAAAACGTAGCGAAAAACGCTTTCTCTGGCTCCTATTGATTTCAATGGGAGGTCGGAGATGGAAATGTGAAGAAAGACGATGTCGCTTTTTTTCCGTGGTATCCGCGTAAAAAAAACTGAGCGTGAACTAGCCCTTACAGGGGATACCAATTCTGTTTATTTTTTTATTGTTTACATTATTTTACAGAAAAAAAACTGGGAAACGTTTTTTTTTAACTTTATATATTTTTTTTTGTAAATTAAGAAACTTTTTTTTCTTTTTAAGTCCCACTAGGGGACATAAGAATGTGATGGTTTGATTGCTGGTGTAATACCTATGTATTACAGTGAATTTTACTTTTAACCCCTTCCCTCCAAAACATTTTTTCGGTTAATAATTTTCGCTTTTTCCTGCCCACCTTCCAAAAGCCATAACTTTTTATTTTTCAGTCGATAAAGCCATAAGGGTTTTTTTTTTTTTGCAGGACGAGTTGTAGTTTTTCATGACACCATTTATTGTACCATATAATATACTGCGAAACTGGGAAAAAATTATTTGTGGGGTGACTTTTTGATCACTTTTTATTCTGTTTTTTGTTGGAGATGAGGTAACCAAAATAGGGCGATTCTAACAGGTAAAAAGCAATTATTGGTCTTTCTTGCTTGAGAAAGGCCCATAATTGGGTCGAAACTTCGCTATTTATTGTGGTGAAATAAGAGACACCTTTTTTGATACTATGGTAACTACTTGTGTTGCGGTCTCTCTATTTTCTTGTGTCTATTTTGGAGTTGGACTGGCTACGACTCGACACTGCCTGCACAGGTTGAAAATTCTCTCGATATAACGTTCCTCTTGAGCGTTTCCCGGGACTGTGATGCTCTGCTGATTTATTTTTCTAAATGTAGAGTTTAGCGTACAAGTCTACCAAAACCAGGCTGGAGCGTACAATTACTGGGTTAATATGCTACTTTGGTTTATGTGATTTCTAAATTTCTTTCTAGCTATGCAAATTAAAAAATTATTAAACGGTGTGTATGCTCAAAGGGATATTCCCATCTAAAACATTTATGGCATATCCACAGGATGTTTGATAAATGTGGTTCCCAGACCTATCTGGAGAACGGAGGTCCCTTAACCTCTGCCCTCCCTGGCAAGGTGTCCGCCAGCATACGGGCATAGAAGGAGTGTGGTTCAATCCATTCTCTTCTATGGGCGTTACGGAAACAACTGCTACCCACAAACATATGACTACACTACAAGATAGAACATAAATCACAAAATTACAGTTATTGGCATTCACATGATCTTCTGTCCATCTTTAATGGGTCCTGTAATTACAAAGTGAACTACTGCTGAAATGGAGAAGCCAAGCACCGGGAGATCTACGAACATAGCCAAAGGCATGTGCCCACTTCAATTGTATACAAATGTATACAACAAGTAGCTGCAGGAAGTGGAAACAATATATGTATCTCATTTTATAGAAAGTCCATGACATAGTGATCTGGCTATAAAGCGGTTTTTGAGCATTATATGGAAATAAAATAGATCAAAATCTTCCATTACTCTGGTAAGGAGTCTGTATCTCCAGATCAGCAGCAGTAGTGGCACTCTTTTGTCATAGGAGCAAGGATCACGAGAGATCTGTCACCTGAAACAGATTATTTTTAAATGTGTACCACCAGTTATGATAATGAATACAATACAGAACTCGCCAAGTAGCAATTCTCTAGGGCAGATATTGTTCACGTAAGGCTCCGCTCACACTGGCATCATGGTTTCAGTTTATAATGTACGCCATAAATCTTTGTTAGCACAGGTGAAAAAAGACATGTCCATCACGCTCAACAAGGGGAAGGGAGAGAATGTGGACAAAGGGGTACATTAAATAACTTTTTTCTCCCTACTGATCCAGAGGAAAGCAATAACAAACCCATAAAGCAGGAGCTAAAAAGGAAACCTTTTTCTTCTGATCCCAAGTGGCGACCAGACTAAATCAACATGGGTGAGTGCTGCGCTAATGTGTTATCATAACTGGGAGGTTCACTAATACAGGTATAATCCATTTATTCTTATGTTAAAAGTGAAGACTGGTAAAATCCGAAATTCCTATAGGAATTACGTATTGTTATTCTTTTTCTTACAAGCTTCTTCTCAGAAAATGAAACATATGCTTAAACTGTGATGCTTCCTTATAAACAGCAAGCGATTCACCCAAGCCTAAAACAGTTATATAATATGCTTTGTGCGGACCCTATTAATATGAATGACATCACAAGTATTATCCCTAAAGCTTTTTTCAAATCAAGGTCAGAACCTTAATCTCTGGTTTTATTGTAACGTATTGGCTGGCTCTTCTGGATATGTGGCAATTTAAATCTGGAGCTAAACCTACATGATCTGAGAATTGCGAACAGAAAATAATGATTAAAGTGATAAGGTTCAGGAAGACGGAATATATTACTACAGTAGATGAAATCAGACAATAAGGGGCACTTGTTATACAGAAAAAACTAAACAGGGTAACGCATGTTCACCTCTGCACACCACTCTACAGTATACATGTAAATATAATCTTTATAAATGCTTTCTTTTTTGTTGCATTGATCTGGAGCTTGGAATTGCTGAGATGGGCACCCGCTAGAAAGCTCTGGTGCCACTTATCTCCTGAGGGTACAATTGGATTGGGCCAGAAAAAAACCCATCCTGTCCAACCAATGTTTATCTTGATGGCAGCCATTGGCAAGGGTATGCCAAGCCTCAGACACCGGTGGGAAAAGTCAACAAAAATCTATAGGCAGCTAAACCTGCGGAAAGCAATTGACATGTAACTTCTATTACATTTAACTGAATATCCTAATTCAACTAAGCGAGTTTTCTGTAGCAAAAGAAAAAAAAACCACACACATGACAATGTATCCTAAAACGTAAGCAACTCTGGCAGTGGCTGAGATTAGATGCCTATGTTTATATTCATTAAAGTTGCAAATTATAAGCAGAGAAACACGTGCACCTACCAGTTCAGAAGCACAAAACACGTGTATTTCACTTCTCAAAATAACAGATTCCTGCATTTCATATATTTTATTTATTTATGTTCACATTGGATTTAAGCCCGAGACTTGCGTTTTTCTCTGATCGCATGCATAAACCATGTGCTGCACACGACACACATTCAAATACAGTAGAAGTATACATAAACAGGAATCAGTCATTCACTACTTCTGGGGTATTTGTGAGACGTGTCATCAGTTACCTAGGGCTGGGGTGTCCTGTAAAGGCCTTCGACGAGAACCTGATGCAGAGAATGGAAAATAAGGGCCTCCTGCTTTTCCTGAGGTTGGAAGCTGCCCCGAACTACCAAGTCCAATATCGGTTCGAACCAGGCTGGTCTGTAAAAGACAACCACCACGATTTGTGAGAAATCAATTTAAATTTTGGGAATAAAATTACTATTTACCATTATTTAGAATTCAGAATTTTTTTGTTAAATAAATAAGTATAACAGTAAATATAAAAAAGAAGTATTGTGCTGGTAACAAAAAAAAACAAAACGTTTTATCCTGATATATTAAAAGTATTGACGTACAGACTAAAAAAGTGAGCATTGAGAACTAGCCATTTTGCGGTTAACTTCAATGACTGCATGCTTTATCACCGAATGCATGACGAAGACAACTGCCTTGATGCCTACACTTAATGAGATATTGTTTTCTTAGTTGGCATTTCCAGAGCAGCTGGTGCACAAGAAAAACAGTCCTAACTATTGAAACGGCGCTCACGGGCGCCTATGTAACCTAAATATACCTTTACTCACATGAGCACAACTTTTATGCAAACAGAAAGGAGCAATAGAAAGTGTGGTCAAATTTTTTGGCTCATATTTTCCAATAACAGAGCTAAAATACAGCATTAGTAACCCAGTAAACTGGTCAGATAGTGAATTAATTTCCCGCGTTCATTTACACATAGAAATAATTTGTTCTGTTCCGAGCAATTATAACAATTACTGCCAAGTCTAAATGCATACAAAGATCAACGATAAAACTAGAATTTATACATCAAAATTGTCAATACCATCTGAAATTCACAATACATATGATACTATGATCAAACTTGCATTTGAAAATGGCGGCATTCGAACCATAATTGTACTGAAGCAAATGTTCATCAGATATTTGTAACAATGTTTCAAAGCACCGATGGTTTGTCAGTACTTTGAAACATTGCTGTGGTATAGAATTGATAATACCTATGGGTGACACAAAAAAAAACACACTCATTTGTGTTGTTTCTTTATACTTGACAAGTCATGTAACCTGGAAGAAACCTGTACAGCAACAAAGAAAGTGCAACACAAGTAACTAATACAACATCATCTGCACCTATATGTACAATTGAGAAATGTACCAAAGAAAATGCCCAAGAAAGCATGGCAAGAAATCGGTGTAATATTTGGTATTTAGAAACATGCATATAATATGTAAATGAGATTTAAGTTCTCACTTCCTTTCACCATTCTGTGTGCATCACTTGATAACCCTGTAAGAGTAATCCTTTATGATGGATTGATCACTGCTGACAGAATACAGAACACTCAATACCTAGGGGACATTCTGTCCTGAGTTGGTAAATTGCCTAAATCACCATGACACCTGTCAATGTACACACTCTTAAGCTGATGTCTGCTGGAGTATTGAGTACATTGGACCATTTCAAAAAGCCAAAAAGACAAAGTCTGCGAAAGAACTGGTTTTGTATTCTGTTTTGACCACAGATATAAAAGTCTAATAGTTTTAAATAAATATGGTTGCTATTTAAAATAATAGTCCCATTAACTATTGTTACCTGACCTGAGTAGCTCCTTCCAGAGATATGGCCCACTATTGTGTTGGCTCCCTATACATGCTAATTTGCTGTAGTTAGCCAACAGGGCGTGAACTACCCTCAATAGCTCCACCCCATTGGCTAACAGCAGCAAATTAGCATAGAGGGAGCCAACACAACAGTTAGCCATATCTCTGGAACGGGGAGCGCTGGAATCAGGGAGACAATGCTATTCAGGTCAGTTAACCAGTTCAACTTATAGTGACGGGTCCTCTTTAATGCAAACATGGTACCAAATAAAGTAAAGCGTAAGTTGTAGTTCTCAAAAACAGTACGCATACATATACACACACACAGAGCGTGCAAATGTTTGTAATCACTAAGAAATTTCTTTGTAACAGTCAATCCATTGACACTTTAGTGCATATTTCCACGCTCTTTAGGTGATCATCATAATGATATTGAAATTTGAATAGTTTCCAGCTAGTCTATCAAAGACAGTACTCCAGTCCCTGTTCCTTCACCAAGTTCAGGGATTCGGAGGTCAACAGGAAACAAACAGGAAACGTTGACTTTCAGGAAGAAGCTACTAAAACCAAATATATTTCATTTCGGATAAGGTCAACACGGGGAACAAACAAACAAACACGGTTTTGAAAATGATCTTGCCCTAATGTCATAAGTTTGTGAAGAGCAACTTCCTTACTGTGCATTCTTTCTAGAGACCAAAATCAATGTTATTAGTCAATTCTGCTGATTTATCTGCTCATTTGAGTCAACGAGATAATATTGATTCTAACTGATCCTGTCTTCAGGGCTCTAACAGAAAAAAAAGTACGTAGAGCCAAGAGATACCAAAAAGGCTGTGGACACAGTATTTCATATCGCACTTGTTTAGCCATCTGACTACATGTGGATATTTTTGGACTGGCCCTTCAGAGATATTTACACCTAGGAAACACTAATTCTGTATTCTGTGCCTCAACATCAATATTTCTATGTTATAATATAAAGTTCTACGTGTGCTTTTAATCATACATAAATGAGCTTCTCATAAATAAGGCATTAACACACTTCGAGAACCAACTGCCCCCACTCCGCAGACCTTGTACCTTTATGTATACAGTCTCCAGGGTCAAAAAGCCATTGGAAAATGGAAAACAACTCACAAACTGCAAAATTGGTGAAAAAAAAAAAAAAAGTGCTTGCAATGTGGAGTTCACGTGTTGTTCGTTCTATTTTACTGTTCAGTCATAGGAAAGGCAAAATGAGAATGGCAGTGTCGCATCCATTACTTATGGACACGACAAACCCCATTGACTTTAATAAGTTCCCTCAAATTTCCGTCATGGTGTCCGTCATTTTACCGGAAAAAATAGCGCTGCATGCTGCTCTATTTTTCCTGCACTTTTTGACAAAACCTCCGACGCAGATGTGAGCGAAGCCCCAGGGGCTTGTATTATAATGAAGAGCACAATTATGTGTGTATAATAAAAATAATGACATTCTGGGAAACGTCAATATGATTAAAAAAAAGTTGTTCCATCATAGCCCAGGATCGGTGCTCAGACCCACTACTTCTATAGTTTTTATCCGAATCTAGAACCAATGCACTGCAGATCAATTCATTAGACATGTTTAACTTCTAGAACTCAATGGGAAGATTGGAAATCGTGGCAAAATAATGCAGTTTTGCAGCGGTTTCAACTGCACTGTCTGAACATACCTTAATATCAGTAAGTCTCCAACTCGAAAAACCATTTCTAAACATGCACTAAACTTTTCAAACATTGCCCAGATTTTTGGAATGTGAATTTTTTTTCACATTATGATGTAAATCTACTTAACAATGAAATTGTGTAGCTAAGTTGGCAATTATGAGCATGGTGTTTAAACAATCCAATACGAAGAATCTCATTAGATACTGAAGTGAAATACAGTTGTTACAATTTCAAGAACAAAAGAATCGTGAATGAGTAATCAATAGCAACTGGCAGAAAATGAGACGTTAATTATGATCCTCTCTGGTGTTTTGTCTCAGACAAGGTTTCATTAAAAGCTTTGTGCTAACCTGTAAGCATTCAAGTCATCCGATGTAAATCTGATCACACATTCATTCTAGTCTTTATAGCTACACAAAAAAAACAACTTGTTTATGTGTTGTGCATTTGCAATCGGTCACTTTATCATTAATAAGTCAGATGCAAAGTTTTTCCCTTCGGTGAGACAAGAAATTTGTACCATCATCTGTACATGAAAAAAATACAGAATATTTATAAAGATAATGACATCCATCCATCACATAAATCTGGTCATAGTATTTGATATGGAGACTGCTTCCTAGGGTACCAGGTATTGAGTGTGTTCAATATAGTGAACAGATGAATGGCAGAAAAAAAATGAAAGGCTATGTACACTTTTGAAGACAATTTATTTATTTATTTTTAAATAAAACCATGCTTTATTTTATTTTGAACAACCTTTTAAATTACTTTTTGGAGTTATTAATCTTGGAAAGTGGCGCCCAAATTTTTTTATTTCGCTAAAACATTTTTTTTTTCAGCAAAAGTAGTAAAATAGAACAAAAGGATATAAATTTGGTTTCATTGTGATCATACCGACTTATAGAATAAAGTGAACGTTATTTATACTGCATGGTCCTCGGCGTAAAAACGAAACCCCCAAAAAACAAATGGTGGATTTTTTTACTATTCCCCCACCAAAAAATGAATAAAGGTTAATAATTTATATGTACCTTAAAATGGTGGCAATAAGAACTACAACTCAAAAAACAAGGCCATATACAGTTTTGTTGAAGGAAAAAAAAAAAAGGTGTAGCTCTTGGACGGTGTAGAGGAAAAGATGAAAATAAAATCGCTTGGTCCGAAAGCCCAAAATGGGCTGATCCTTAAGGGGTTAAAGTCTATTGCGTCTCTATTTATTGTACAATTGAATGTTAGCTATTTGCATCTGGGAGCAGGCATTCTGCCCTGGGGAGAGGCTGACTATAGCGCTTCTCAATGGAATTAGCGACCGAAAAGTAAAGAAAAATGTCTGCCCCCATGATTACTCTTTTAATTAAGTCATATACAGTTCTAAGAACTTTTAGAAACATTTAGACACATATGTAAATTACATAAACAGCTATTTTAACGCTGGTTATAGAAGTTCAGCTAAACCGTTAGGGCTCATGCACATGCCGGATTACAGCTCCATTCTGTAAAGCGTTATAATAAAGTCGCCATAGGAGGTGCATCTACCGTACCTGACCAGAATCTGGCAGAAAAGAATTGTGGCATGCACCAGACTCCATATGTAGAAAATAGTCGCACTGGCTCCGTGCACTGCAGTATGGGTTCTGCGCACAGGGCTTTGCTGTGTGCACAAGCCCTTAAAGGAACAGTGTCATCAAAAATTTATTTTTCATATGTTAAAGATGTTAGTGCTTTATTAAAAACTTTATATTTATTTGTGTGTTTGTGTTTTACTTTTTCTTATTTTTACACTTTTTCTTCCCTATGGGGGCTGCCATTTTTTGTTCCATTTCTGTATGTGTCGATTAACGACACATACAGACATGGAATACGGCAGCCACAGTCCCATAGGGACTGCGAACGGCTCCTGTCCCATCCACTTGTGTACGCCGTCTGTGTGGGAACTGCGCATGCGCCGCTCCCACACAGTCCAATTTGAAATTGGCGCCGTCCGGCGCCATTTTCCTGTGGACCGGAAGTCGCGGCCGGACAGTAAGATTACTACTTCCGGTCGCGGCTTCCGGACTTGTGCACTTGGACCAGCGGCAGCAGACGGAGCGTACGGGCCGGAGGGAGCCGCGGCGGCAGGAGCAGGTAAGAGATTTCAATGTATGTTCGTGTACGTTTACTACTGTATGTTAACCTTCTACACTGTGTGTTAGCTCAAAAAATGGCGACACACAGTGTAGGAGGTTAGACCGTTCAAACCCCTCGTTTATCCCGGCACTAGCCAGGATAAAGGAGGGGGGATGCTGAGAGCTCACTAGAGCGAGGGCTTTTTACCCAATTTTGCAATGCTGCAATTTTGGGAATAGCTCCATCTAGTGACCAGCAATGGGAAATATTATAAATTAGAATCTAATTTATAATATTTCCTGACTCGTGAAAAAAATAAAAAAAATTTGAACAATGTTTAATCACCTACACACTAAATGTTTAATTAAAAAAAAAAAAAACATGTTTTTCTGGCAACACATTCCCTTTAAGGATACATTTGTCAAAAAACTGTTGACTGGTTTCAGTAGCAACAAGATAATTCTGAAGACAACTTTGCACTATACAACATGCTATAGGTTATTAGCAAACCTGCTCTACTTTCATACTAGAGTACATCTAATTATAAAACTATTATACATTCAAAAGGTGAATCTATACTTCAAGACCAAAAACATTACAATGAGAGCCAACGGCCGACATATGCCATTGTATGCATCCTCCGATGGAAGGAAAAAAAAAAAAGGAATAAATCTGTAAATAGAGAATAATAGAGAATAAATCTGATGTCACATGACAAACCGGTCAGCATGTAGAGGAAACTGCTAAATTAAAGGAACATTGCATCTATTAAACATTAGTTAGCAGTTATTCTGATAAAAGGACACCTTCCAGAAAAATGCTTAGTCTCCAGAGTAACTGAACTTTCGCAAAACCTAAGATGTGTCATGGCGGAAGAGGCCCCCACAATTGTTGAAATGAAGGGGCAGAATTGATTAGTCGGGCACTCTGCACCTTCGGCCATGATCGGTTCTCCTTGATAGGCTGAAGACTGACTCATGTAGAACGTCTATGATCCCCTCTTCAGCCTTACGACGAGGAGAGCCGCTATGATTTCTGTCAGGTGCAATGTGGTCATGAAGACCTTGTGTGGATCCGAAAATCACCAAATATAACAATTTCTCCTCATATACACAGATAACTGCCAATATTCAAGTCAGGTCGAATACAGATAGTGCTTTATTTGTATTGATCTCACTAAAGACCCTAACCCAAATCACAAAAAAACTGCCACAGACCATTATTCCTCCTCCATAAAACATCACAGATAACACTACATTTACTTTAGTTAACAGCTAACATGCACATAGAAAACATTCTTCTGGCATTCGCAAAACCAAGACTGTCAGATGGTGAAGCGGGATTTATCATTTCAGAAAAAGCTTCTACACTACGTATACCTGGAATTTCCTAGTTTTTCGTCTCAGCCCTGTCTTCAGTTTTGTGAAGTTGAAGTGCCACATTAGGCTATACCTAGAGTTTTTATCTCAGTACAAAAAATTTTTAAAAAATAGCTCTGACATCACGGTCTATAGCAATGCTCCCCAAAATCACTTGTGTTGAGTTTTTTTTTTTTCAATCGCTACATGCTGGGATTTCAGAGCGATTTTAAAAAGTAGAAGCTACTTTCTTCGTCGATAGAGTTATAAAAAATTGCTTGGAGATCTATTGTAAACCTCTTAAGGTTTGGATTTCTCTATTTAAAAAAAAAATAAAAAGTCTTGGTGCAGCCTTAGACTTTCTAGAAGGACATGAGTTAAATTATAATAAATTAATTAGTAAACAATGTTTCTAAAAAACATTTAACAAAATCAGTATATAAATCTCTTCAAACCCAAAAACAAGTCTGCGCATTCCAGGATCTAGAAGCTTGATCTTGCTATGTTTACATCAAAAGCATTGCATGGAGATTTTCAGATCTGGCCATCCAACCAGACCAACATACCATACCATAATTTGTGTTATTCCTCAATTGTTGGACATATTTGAGTTACGGGTATTGGTTATTTAACAGCAATCCTCACACACAAATTAACCACTTGTCATCTGCAAATAGCCCCAAAATTGTGTGACTTCAAGAGCAAATTCTCCACCGGATTCGCAGACTAACTATAGTGTGTAAAATAGAATGTGAAATGTATACATTGTTCTTAAGTATGCAAAGTAACCAGCTTACCTGACAACCGGGCACTGCGGAATCTCTGCCATACACTGGGAAAGGGCCTCTGTCGGCTGTTTTGCCTATAATAATAATAATAGAGAAAGTATTACTAAGATCTAAATTTGTATGGTTTATTACAGGGAAATAAAAGGCAAAAACTTGAGCACAAAAAAAAAAAAGCCATTCACTTGTTGCAGGAACTAAATGGCAGATATTATAGAAAACAAAACTAGAATCATTTTATCTATAGGCAACAAAAAACATCAGTATGGTTTAGGAATGGCTTGGAAAATTAAATGGGGCAGATTTACTAAACGGTCTTATATTTGGACGGCATAAGCTTAGACAAGGTAGTCACAAGGTATGCCAAATTTTTCACAGTGGTGCACGCGGCATGATAATTTGGCGCATCTAGCTAGACATGTTAGACACTTTTCTCTTCCCTCTAACACCCTTTGGTTGGCTTAGTTTATGATTGTTTTTTGCTTCGTGTCAGAGACATGCGGGACCAGCTGACACTGAACCCATCAGTACCGCTGACCTAACAGATAAAGGTGTCAGCGCTAGATACAACTGCTCAGTATACAGAGTACAAAGCAGCTGTATCTCAAAAAGTAAAAACAATTTTTTAATAAAATTTAGAAAGTTGCACCAAACACACTGAAATGTTTTTCTTTTTTTCAAAATATATAAAAAAAAAAAAAAGGTGTTCATAGCCTTTAGTAACACTTAATGGGAAACGGTCACCCAAACTACTCACACTGGCATGTAGACCAAAGGAATGAGTCGCTCATCAGTATTTGTGTGTGTAAACAATGCTCAATGACTTTACAAACTATTGCTAAAATGCATCATATACATTTTACCACCCAGTCTATCCTGGCACCAGTTGCAGACTTCAGTGGTGTGCCATGTTAGAATATTAAATCTGAGGCAAGTATATGTATATAAAGTTACAAATATCAGGCAGAAAGCAAATATGCGACTATGCAGAATTACTTGAAGTAGCATGAATCATGCAGCTCACTTTAAACCGTGTCAGCATTTCCTTGCACACAAAATGATAAACAGCATTAGCCGAAGCATGGCAGAAACCAAAAAGATTTTAAAAAACATACTTCTAACAGTAATTTATATGTGGATATTAGAAACAAGGATTTCTACAGGATGCATTAGACAAAACAGACTTCAAGGCACGATTGAGATAAATTAAGGGGGTTTCCAGGAAGAACACCTGTTTAATAAGTAAGTGAGCTGCTTTATGTCACTTACCGATAAACCAAGAAGAACTATATGTGGGGGCTACGAGATTCTTGTAGACACGGATGCTGCAGGTGATACAGTTCTAAGGGACATCACATCCAGTGGTCACATGACGACCAAAGTGCCTAAAATCTAAGTGCTGTAAGCATACAATGTTACAGCCGCGGAATTAATGTCATGTGACTGCCGGATGGAAATATTGTTTACAAGCGGTTATGGGTTTCCAAAGAGGTGATGCGTGCTTCCTTCTTTACAATCAGGAGCTATAGTTGAACAAGTGGTCGAATCAAATCAGCATTGACAATTATTTGAGAAAATCTAGTATGAATTTTTTATATTTACGCAATTACACAAATGCTAAAATCTTACCTCACAAAACTAACATAAAAAAAACAAAAACAGTCACATGTATAATATATAGCTTGAACAAAACTCTGGCACAAGGCCTGA
The DNA here is from genome assembly GCF_050947455.1 of Rhinoderma darwinii. Taxonomy (NCBI): domain Eukaryota; kingdom Metazoa; phylum Chordata; class Amphibia; order Anura; family Rhinodermatidae; genus Rhinoderma; species Rhinoderma darwinii. Next base: position 275,989,007 of record NC_134689.1, read on the forward strand.
GACCATATCAAAGTGCTTATAATAGAACACAGGATTAAAGCCGACCACTACGGCCTACAGATAAAGGAGGGGAACTGGAGATCTTACAGATAATTAAAGAATGCTGAAGACTAGACAACACAGATAAGGGTAGCTGGGGAGAAACACATAGGTGAACTGTTGAAAGGGTCCTACACTACAAGGTTATCAACGATCTTCTGCCTCTGTTGATATACAGACGCCTGAGGCCCATAAAGTAAAGGCCCTTTTACACCGGCCGATACTCAGCCGCTGCAACGAGCGCCGATCATCGAGATATCGTTGATCGGCGCTCACTTGCTCCTGTGACACGGAGCTATGGATGAGGACGAGTGGTCGTTACTCCGAACGCTCGTCCCCATACATTATCATCATGTCGGCAGCGCATCTCCCTGTTTACACAGGGAGATATGCTGCCGACAACGATATTTTACTTTTTTAAAACGATACGACCAGCAGATGATCGAGCGTTTGCTCAATCATCTTCTGATCGCTGTCCTGTTTGCGCTGCCCTGTTCTATGAACGCTCGTGGAGATGTGCTGCTGACAACAATAATCTTTTACTTTTTTTAAAATGATACGATCAGCAGATGATCGAGCGTTCTCATTCATCTGCTGATCGTTCCCGTTTACACATGGCAATTATCGGCAACGAGCATTATATTGACGCTCGTCTGCCCGATAATCGTCCAGGGTAAGACCCCCTTAAAGGTCCTTTTACACTGGCCAACAAATGAGCGTTCCAAGTACGCTCGTTACCGATAATCGCCCTGTGTAAACAGGGCAGCGATCAGCAGATGATCTGCTGATTGTATAGTTTTAAGGGTATGTTCACATGCTTACTAAAAAACATCTGTTTTCAAGGGAAAACAGCTCCTGAATTTCAGAAGTTTTTTAATCAACTCGCGGTTTCCACTGCGGTTTTTGGAGCTGTTTTTCTATGGAGTCAATGAAAAACGGCTCCAAAAACGCCTCAAGAAGTGACATGCACTTCTTTTTCGCGGGCGTTTTTTTACGCGGGCGTTTTTCAAAACGGCTGCGTAAAAAAAACAGCCAATCAGAACAGAACACCGTATTTCCCATTGACATCAATGGGCAGATGTTTGGAGTTGTTCTGCTTCCGATTTTTCGGCCCGAAAAACGGCCGAAAATAAGCCGTGTGAACATACCCTAAAAGTGTAATATATTGCCGTGGATCCCCGAGATCCGCTGCCTACATGATAACGTATGGGGACGACAGTCCGTGTCAGAGTACCTTCAGGCCCTATTCACACGACAGGGATAGTCGGCCGTGTCACACAGCCTAAAAACAATAGATCCCAAATGGGCTATTCACACGGCCGATTTTTGATGCCGCTGTAAATCGTGCTGACAAAAAATGGAACATGCCCTATTTTGGGCAGTTCTCACAGCCACACACTTCCATGGAAGTCTACGGGACAGTGTAAAACACAGCCGTCACTTGGATGTGATCCGAGTGACGGCCATGCTTTCTGCAGCTTGCTTTCTCTCCTCCTCACAGTGCAAAGTTCATGTAAAGAGGAGGATGTCTTTTTGCTGTAGGTAGTGGCACCCCCCCCCCCTGTAATATGACACCCATCCCTGTAGATCACGCCACTATAGTTCCCTGTAGGACTGGAATCCCCCTGGCCGGGATTCCGCACCAGGAGAAGCCCCTGATGACACTATCCATATTTGGACAGTGACATCAGGGGCAACTCCTGAAGCAGGATCCCTGGCCACAACGTTGCCGATACTCTGGCCGGGGATTCTGCTCCAGAAGTCCCTGACGAAAAAAAAGTTAAAGGGGTTGTCCGAGATTAAATGACTTTGTGTTAATGCTTGTAATTTATAAATGTAAAACACATTTGTAATATACTAACATTTTCCAAAGTGGCCCCATTTCCAGATCCTGCCGTGGGCTACTTGACGGGTGACGTCACTCTCTGCACTGGCCGCTGTGTTGATCTTCAATTCTTTTCCGGGTATATGACACGTCACTTGTGACGTGACGTGTATGGGCTGTTCTTTGACCGCGAGAACAGCAGTGACAGCGCATGTGCGTTATGGGCTGTGCAGCAGAACAGCCCATACATGGCACGAGTGCAGTTTCGTATACCCGCCAAAGAATTGAAAATCAACACAGGGGCCAGTTCCAGTGCAGAGAGTGATGTCACCCGTCAAGTACCCCACGGCAGGATCTGGAAACGGGGCATCTATGGAAAATCTAAGTATATTACAACTGTATTTACATTTATAAATTACAACCATTAACACAAAGTCATTTAATCACGGACAACCCCTTTTAATAAAGTTTGAAATAAATAAATAAAAGTCCCAAGTAAAATAAAATGAAAAACCCAATTTTTCCCCTTACAATACTTTATTATGAAAAAAAGTTACTCATATGTAGTATCGCCGCGTCCGTAATGACCCCAACTATAAAACAATTGCATTATTTAACGCGCATGGTAAAAAATAAAATAAAAAACATTGCTGTTTTCTGTTCATCCTACCATCAAAAAAATTTGACAAGTCGCATGTACTCCAAAATTGTACCAATAAAAACTCGTCTTGCAAAAAAAAAAAAGCCCATACAGCTACAATCAGTGGAAAAATAAAGTTATGTCTCTTAAAAGATGGTGACACAAAAACAAATAATTTTGAAAAAAAAAAAATGTTTTTACTGTGTAAAAGTAGTAAAACATAAAAAAAACCTATATAAATTTGGTATCGCTGCAATCGTAATGATCCACTGAATAAAGTTATTATGTCATTTATACCACACAGTAAATGGCGTGAAATGAAGACACAAAAAAGTTTTTTTTCCAGTACCCCACTAAAAAAGTTAAATCAAATTATATGTACCCCAAAATGGTGCTATTAAAATGTACAACTTTGCCCTTAAAAAAAAAAAAAGTCCTTATACAGCTCGACGGAGAAATAAAAAAGTTATAGCTCCTTAAATGCGACGATGGAAAAACGTAAAAAATTGGTTGGTCAATAAGGTTTAAAATACATTCGGTATTAAGGGGTTAACACAAAAAGTACAGTGCTTACCGAAAGACTAAGGCCCCATGCACACGAACGTAAAAACGCCCGTAATCACAGGCCGTAATTACGGGCCCATAGGCTTCTATTGGCCACGGGTCCCCCCCGTATGCTTACGGGAAGGTGCCCGGGCCGTTGAAAAATATAGAACATGTCCTATTTTAGGCCGTAATTACGGCACGGGTAGGCCCATAGAAGTCTATGGGGCTCCCGTAATTACGGGTAACTACGTGTGTGCACCCGTAATTACGGGAGCGTTGCCAGGTGACGTCAGTAAATAGTCACTGTCCAGGGTGCTGAAAGAGTTAACTGATCGGCAGTAACTGTTTCAGCACCCGGGACAGTGACTTCCGATCACAATATAGATCAACGTGTAAAAAAAAAAAAAAAGACGTTTATACTTACCCAGAACTCCCTGCTTCTTCCTCCAGTCCGGCCTCCCGGGGTGACGTTTCAGCCCATGTGACTGCTGCAGCCAATCACAGGCCAATCACAGTCTGCAGCGGTCACATGGACTGCCGCGTCATCCAGGGATGTCGGGCTGGATGTCAAGAGAGGGACGTGTCACCAAGACAACGGCCGGGTAAGTATGAATTTCTTTTACTTTTACCTTGGAAAGGGCTGCCCCCTCTCTCTATCCAGCACTGATAGAGAGAAGGGGATGCCGATTAGTACAGTGCAATTTTGCATCGAAAACGTGCCCGTAAATACGGGTGGAATACTGGTGACGCCGGACGCGTATTTACGGGCACGGGTCCGTAAATACTGGTGCAATACGGGTCCAATACGTGTGACACCAGACCCGTATTTACGGGAGGGAAAAAATATGTTTGTGTGCATGAGGCCTAAATAAGATGGTACAAAACCAACAAAACAGTTTAAAAAAATAAAAAAGTGAGAAACAGACATCTCTAAAACACTTACAAGTCTTAGGGGCAGATTTATTAAAGGGAACCACGTTGAACATGCTGTCCTATTTGATGGCAGCATGTTATAGAGCAGGGGGGGAACGGAGTAGATTGATATATAGTTTTAGTGAGAAAATATTCAGTAGAACTAGTAATTTAACCGCTGTTCATTCTGTGCTTAGGAGTCTAGTGGGCGGTCCTACACAGTGATTGGCAGTCTCCCCTGTAGGAGTACAGAGATAGCGGTCACCACCCACATGACTTCTACGCCCAGAATGAGCATCGGTTTCAATGAATAATTCACAAGTTTTACCGAATCTTTTGCTACAACACTATATATTAATCTGCTCAGCTCCTCCTGCTCTATAGCATGCTGTCCACAGATTGGTCTGCATTTTCAATGCAACAGGTTCCCTTTAAGACTAAAGCTTCACACACCTAAAAAGCACTAGAGTGAAATGTGTCTAATTTATTAAGAGGCGCACACCTCTTAATAAATTAGTACATCTTTAGCTGTCCGTGCACCAGAAAGGAAAATCTACACCAGCTAGGAACTGGAGTCTATTTCTGGTATAATTTTCTGAATTTGTTTGTCCACGAGTGGCTCCAGCCCTTCCGCTAAACCCTGACTTGCATTTTTGAATCTTCTTCGACACTTTTAAAAAAGTGACAACATTTCTGCCAAAAACTGAGCTTTTGTACAAATTGTGATTTTTCTACACGAGAAAACCAGTGTAGAGTGCTTGATAAATTCCCCCTTAAGAGTCTCTTTTGCTTCCCCTCATTGTTTGTTTTGACCCCCAAAAATTGTAACTAATTTTTAATTGTCCAAGTCCTTTTTATACCCTTAGTCCTTTGGCAAATGAGGCATTTGTAAACGGATAGCGAGGTGATAGGGGGAAATACCATGGATATTGAATAGTTGACCGCCCTTTTATTCTGTTCACCTCACTATGATCCCTTAATCCGAAATTAGGAGATGTCCATTCGTCCATCTTTTGAAGTTGCAGAGACCAGGTTTATATGTTAAAGGTGGCACTATGTCTTCTTCCAAATATAGCCCCTAAATTCTAGAACTGATGTAATCTATGGTCTAGTACATCCAGAACTTTGGCTAATTCTAAGGTTTTATTGTCGTTTTAAGATGGTTTTACACAGGGAAATATGTTGCCGTCAAGTGACCATTTTTTATAGCTGCATAAAAGATCCAATCAGGTGACAAACGAGCATATGCTCCTTTATGTAAGGACTACGATACACCTGCGGCTGCTCTAACAACTAGGACTAACACTTAGGCCCGCTTTCACACAGACTTTTTTGAACCCGTCTTATGGCCGCAACACACGGACCTCCTACAGTTCATCAGAACGGGAGCAAGAGCACTATAGATGCCTATGATGTTCTAACTCCCTTTCCTATTAACCACCGTGTTGCGTCTGTAATACAGGAGAAAAGAAGCAGACGTATTATGCACGTATGAAAGCGGCCAAACTGACAAACAAAATGCAAGTAAAGATAGCCATACACATTAGATAGATGTTCCGCAAGGATATAAGCTGCTGGTAGGGGTGTTTGACAGTGGCGCATATTAGGGCCACAGCATTAATGTTTTTGAGGTAATAGTGGGGAGATAACTATTCTTATGTGTATATTCCGCTTTAACATATGACTATTACATGCAATGCGATCATCCTCACAACCATTGGTTTAAGGGGTATTAGCAAATGGTTGCACGAAGATCGCTGCTGGCCACAGTGAAAATGTTAACGGTCAGCAACAAGCACAGCTGCTGGACTTACTTCCCCCTCCATCCTGTTCTCTCCATGCCAAATTACACACTCGACTATGAACGATGAGGCAGCAACAGAGGAAAAAGGCAAGTGCAAGTGAGATTAGCGATAAACTAGAGGATCCCTACAGAGGTCAGTGATTAGAAGGTCCCTAGTTGTAATCACTCTCCTAACCAAGTCCTTATCTCATCTCATTCTCCATCTTAACGCAGTCCCGTCATCCTGTCACAGCCAGAGGCCACCAATCAATACACTTCCAGGATTAACAGCAGTATGCTAGTGATAATGCTACAGACAACCTGGATAAATAGGATGCACTTTATGATTAATGTACAATAGATATTCTCAAAAAGCCATATATGTTCAGTGCAAACAAAATCAGGGAAAAATAATAGAAATCGTTCCACATCAATCATCAGAAACGGACTGTCAATTTAAATTTCTGGGTCTAGGAATAGGGTTGATATCTATTCAGTCGTTCGGTCACTTAAAATAAAGTCTTGATTACTTCCTACAAGGCCTATAAAGTTAGAGAAAGGAAAATACTTCAGAGGGATATGAAAACAATACAAAATGCATGAAATATGTAGACTTTTCCGTGAGTGCGAGGAACAGATGATATTATATGGTACAGTTCATGGTTTCTGAGAAGTAGGTACTGGACACAAGACTTTGCAATCACAAACCTCACATTATTTCAGAACGCACATCTGAGCTTACAGCTATGCAGTTACACAGAGCTCAAAGTCTAATGGACACTCCTAAATACAAGTATCCTGTGAGCAAACACACACATTTACTGACAATTCCCCTAGTGTTTTGCCAATTTTGGTTTACCTTTGCCTGGTTTAAAGCTAGCCATATACAAAGATTTGACCACATCATGACGATCATTCTGTTAATTTGCAATAGAAATCCTCGTTGGGAAATGGTATATACAAAAGAGAACTCCAAAGATATGAACCATTTTCGAAGCATAAACCTTAGTGTTCTGACTGAAGGAGTAGCTATCCATCAGTTGGAGCATAATATGGAGCAATAATAATGATCGTAAAATCGTTTGGATTGTTAAAGGGAACCTGTCACCAGCATTTCACGTATTGAACTTTACTTATCCCTCACTGGCCACTGCTATCAAAAGTTCATTGCCGTTATCCCCTCTCCTAAACTCCTCCTCCGACTGTAAATAACGGTCTGCAAACATTTTGCGCCTTTTATCGTAATAATCCGATGTCCCTTTGTGCACACACACCTGAAGAGGACATCAATGTGCAAGCGTGGGATTTTGTGTGCTGGGGAAGGCGAGGAGCTGTCAATCAAAAGTAAGGGGGCGGGGTAAACTTGGAAAGACTTGAGGAATGAAGATTTGACTCTTTTCAAACGAAGATTTGACTCTTTTATGCTCATTAGCATACGGTGTGGGAACACTAAAAAGCTGAATACTAAAGCTACAGAGCCGACTGAGAAGATAATTATAGGTTATATAGAAATGATTTTTCACCCACTACCACCAGGTATTGCTGGTTTAATAGGTGAAATGCTGGTGACAGGTTCCCTTTAACAACCATTATACCTAAAATCAGTTTAAATTGAATCTCTGCTCTCTTTCATGTTTTTAGGCCCAAAATTCTATATGGATTATTTTCTTAACATATCCTTAGAGTGGTCAGAGCTTTGCTTTTCTGATATCCACTGTGCAAATTACATGAACAGACCGATTTAAAAGATAAAATACTGGATACCTGCAGCTGCCACTAGAGGGAGCTTAGAAGCCTACTGCATACTGTGTTATAATTTAGTTCAATGTAGAACAGCATATGCAAAAATATATCAAACAATAAACTTCTACACTTAAAACCTGTTGAATGAAAAAATAAAACCCCAAAAACAACAAGCAACTGCTATTAGTCTGCATTATAGACCCTCGTGGATTATCTGTGACGCCACATTACTGACTAGAATGCCGAAAGGCTCGTAGATTTGGTATTCCCAGACTTCAATAAGGCATATAGCTCGCTAAACACTCCAAATTAAATCCCCAAAACATTATTTGACACTTGCTTTATTCATTATTTATGCCAATAGCTTACAGTGGGGGCAGCTCAAGTCAATGTCAGACATTACTATTTATTAATGGATAAAACGCCCGAAGCTCTTAAAATGAATGGAGAGGTAATGCACTTCTTGATGGTGATTATTATTTAATTAAACCTAATTTGTGCTAAGTCAGTCAGGTAAATTTGCCCATTAACACATGTATGTGAAACGCAGGTCATCTGAAAATTCTCAAGTCGATCGTTTCATTGTTTAAAACCTCAGAGATAGTCACAGGATCTATTTTAAGGACAACTTCGGAGGTCCCTGAAGCTTTATACAGGGAACGGTTCATTTCCCACATGAATAGAATATCCATTCTTTGGCTCACAGTTTCCATGACACTAAAAACAAACAAACATTCACAGGAAAAACGAAGCGTTCGATGGCAAATGCAGCTGTAGCTTATGTATTCCACTGGGTCTTCGCCTCGGACCATTTTCAGTGGCAGCCACAGAACACAAGCCCCTTTTGTAACTAAAACCATAAAAAATTAATTGCTGCATTGATTATTTCTAATACCTAGCCTGGAAAAGCACATGGCTGGTGGGGAAAGATGTCCGCAAAGGAGTAAGCAATATATTACAGGGTTTTTATCAAGTTATTAACCTCCAATAGGATCAAATGCTTGTAAAGTAAAATCTTAACACTTTCATACATGTATCAGAAACGATAACCTACTGGAAAAACTTGGAGGCATGAGATTCCAGGTGAATGGAAGAATTCACTATGTTCCACACACAGACCACAAATTATCAATCACATTACCTTCACTTATTTACTTAAAGGGGTTTTCCATGACTAATACTGATGGCCTATTCTAACCAAACGTATGGCGCTGTTCCAGAGTAAACATTAAAGGAGCCGAGGCCCTTTTATTCAGCTGATCGGCAAGGATTCTTGGAGTATGACCCTTACCAATCAGATATTGATGGGCAATCCTAAAAAGTGCCCATACACATTAGATAGAAATAGGGCGATATTTAGACGATCGTTTATGTTCATCCGACGAATATTCATTAAGCTGAATGGTCTGCAAACATTTGAGATGATATTGGCCATAATAGTCGTGCAATGTGCCCATACGTGTACAATGACACAAGAAGAGTAACAGCCGATAAATGGCCGAAAATGAGATAATGAAAATTACATTGATTTCCACACGGTTGAGGTTAACTCCACCTACTTTCCTGTTCGGTGGGTTGGCATTGACGGACGAGCATGTGCAGTTCACCCAAATTACCCATATACATTCAACTTCTTCTAATACTTGCACAAAAATTTCCAATACAGCTTTCTAACTGGTCATCAGCACGGTATAGGATGCGGAGGTCAGCAGAGGGGAGGGTATACAGCACAGAAAACAGATTCATGGAAGGACTATGATTGGCAACATAGCAATGTTTACAGGTTGGCTATCAAGTTGTGCTAACAGTTTGGATGGGTCACAACTGCTGACAGACTCCCTTTAACCCCTTAATGACCAGCCTATTTTAAACCTTAATGACCAAGCCATTTTTTACGTTTTTCCATCGTCGCATTCCAAGAGCTATAGCTTTTTTTATTTTTGCGGTACATATTATTTATTGATTAACTTTTATTAACTTTTTTTTTTTGGGGGGGAATAGAAAAAAACCTGAAATTTTGCCACTCTTTTTCGCGTCTTAAATCTACACCGTTTACCGTGTGGTATAAATAACACAATAACTTTATTCAACGAGTTGTTACGATTGCAACGATACCAAATTTGTATAGGTTTTGTATGTTTTACTACTTTTACACAGTAAACGCTTTTTTTTTCAAAATTATTTGTTTTTGTGTCTCCATGTTTGAAGAGTCATAACTATTTTATTGTTCCGCCGATGCAATTGTAGGAGGGCTTTTTTTTTGCGGGAAGACTTGTAGTTTTTATTCGTACCATTTTGGAGTAGATGCGACTTTTTGATCACTTTTTATCACATTTTATTTAAGTCAGGATTCACAGTAAACAGCAATTTTTCCAAAGTTTTTAATTTAATTTTTTACGGCGTTCACCGTGCGGGTTAAATAATGTAATAGATTTATAGTCGGGGTCGTTACGGACGGGGCGATACCAAATATGCGTAACTTTTTTACTTTATTTTGGTTTTTTAATAGTAAAGCATTTTGTAAGGGGAAAAAGTGGGTTTTTAATTTTTTTTTTACAAATTTTTTTTTTAAATTAACTTTATTAAACTTTTTTTTTTACTTTTTTTACTAGTCCCACTAGGGGACTTCAATACGCGATTCTCCGATCACTATTATAATACACTGCAATACTTCTGTATTGCAGTGTATTATGCCTGTCCATGTAAAACGAACCGGCATCTGGTAGGTCATGCCTCTGGCATGACCTAGCAGGCATTCACTACAGGCAGACCTGGGGGCCTATATTAGGCCCCCGGCTGCCGTTGGAGACACAGACACTCGGCGATCTTATCGCCGGGTGTCGGTGGGATGAGAGGGAGCTCCCCCCCCCTCTCTCCAAAACCACTCAGATGCGGTGCACGCTATTCAGCACCGCATCTGAGGGGTTAAACAGGTGAGATCGATACTTCTATCGATCTCACACGTTCGAGCAGGGACGCCCCCAGCCCTCAGCTACGTCTGGCAGCTGAGAGCAGGGAGATTTGACAGCTCCCTGCTCCGTTTATTTATCCTGATTCAGTGCCGTAAAAAGGCATATGCATCAGAATAAAGCCCATTAGTGACTGACGTGAAAAGGCGTATTAACGGTCACTAACGGGTTAAGTAGGCGGTTAAACATTCTCTATAAGAAACTTTTTGTACACATTATAGCAGGATAACAGACTTCCAAAAGTATACATATTCTAAATAATCAATAATAAAATGTCACATTTCTAAAATGTTTATTGTACAATGCAAACAGCTCACAAATGAGCTTCAATTTTCTTTTAATCTTTTTGTTGTCGTCCAAAGGTTGTAGTGTGATAAAAACAATGACAAGGGTACGGAACGGATAAGTCTGCCAGCTGCAATGCTGCTCCTAAACTTTACTATCTCAAATACAGGTTTTTTTCCTAATTAGAAACACAAAATAAAAATAAAAGTAGCTATTTTATGTAAAGTAAATCCATCTGGGTATTTTCTGCTTTCTATACTATAAACCTATGATCCCCAACCACAGTGAGTTATAGTAAAGCTGCAGGCAAAATCATCTCCATATAGCACAATCCATTATCCCTGTCAAGTTAATGTTCCATGTTCAGCCATATGGCACGGGTGCATATTCAACAAAAGAAATTCCTTAAACTTGTTATAATCAGCACTCGCAGTCATCCAAAAAACGGACATAAACAGCTTTATTGTGTTTTGTGCATTTCAGTTAATATCCATGACAAAAACAGGAAGCCAGGCAGGAAAAGGAGGAGGATCATGGGGGAGTCGGGCTATACGGTCTTATATATTACACTTCACACGATTACACAACATTCTCCCAAGCAAATGATTTTCAATTACAATACAGAAATACAGGCCTGGTGGCACCTAAAATGCCCTTTACACACGGCTTATCTTAGGGTACAACATCTTCATTAAATTATAAATTGTTTTGAAAAACTTCAGTAGTGTGCACTAGAATTTATCACTGTGCTATATGCGATCTCTGCAGGTTTAGCTACGAGTATATGTAAGGCCCCATTCACATCGCGTTTGTGCTATCTGCTGAGCATAGAAGTTTTGAAACACTAAAAAAGCATTGGAACGTATAGCTCGGCGTATACATAGACTATAATGGGTCAAACGTAAACCAAAATAGCATCCGCTTGGCCTGTGTTTGTCGTTTACGTTGGGATACTTTTTTTGAAAGTACTGAAAAGCGTAGTCTGATATACGCGACGTAACTTTTTTTTTTTAGCATTGATCTCAATGGACGACGTATGCAAATGTAATGCTACACGTTTATATGTTATACGCGATGTGAATGGGGCCTTAATGTAATCATGCTGTCTCTCTCACAGTCATGCCTTGCAGCACAGCAAAGCAGTTCATGAAATTCAAGGTACCCGGTAACTCCATTAATAGGAATCATTGTGCTGGTTGCTGATGATGTCATCAGTGTAGACCGCTCAAAACTCTGAAAGGTTTATCAAAGAACTATGTCCAAAAGTAGCAAAATCCCCCAAACACACACAAAAAAATAAAACCATTATAAGTAAAAAGATATTTGTAAACAAGAAAAAACAACAAGAAAAAGAAATACATACATAATCTAGCCAATTTCTTAGTTACATGGATTTACGGAAAGAGATTTTAAGGCAACAAGCTAGGAGAAATAGGACGGCTGCTAAGAACTGGATGTTCTCCCTGGCACTGGATAGGTTAACTACTAGCAGGGACTTGATACCTGGCAGAGAGCATGGCGGAAGGCTTCAGTCAAGGTACAAGTAGAGCAGAACTTCATTTCGACCCCCGCAGTGACAACAATAAAACGCTGAGAAAACACACTATCAAATCCTGAACTCAGCATCAATTTCTGTTAATTACAGCCTTGTCAGCAACGTGATTATTCAAACAGCTCATGCAAATGTTAATGAGTCCTTATTTGCATATTTATTTTTTCTTTTGTTGAAATGCCATTGATTATTACATTCTACAATGATGAATGCAGCCACTGATGTGCTGTGATGTGTAATTAGTCATTAGGTGCAATGAATAGATCAATTATGAAAAAGGACAGAGATTAAGAAATATCAAACAAGACCGCCCAGTATCACTGTATTCTGCCCCTTGCTACAGTGTGTATGATATGTATCGGTAATAAATAAAGCCTTCCAGGAGCCGTGGGAGCCAACGCAAGTCATGTAATAGCCCTATATAAATCATACACAGTTCTTTTCTTCCCATACTTCAGGCTATTGCCAGCATTTCATATTATCTTTGATTTAACTTTGCCCTACAGGAATTTCCTCCAGATCTTTCAATCCACAGTTCCCTTGCTGGAAGAAAATACTCCGAATCGCTGCTCTGAGGAGGAAAGACTTGAACAGCTTCCTTAACTGCCTATTTTAACTACCCAGCAAGCACTTGCTATACGCTGAAGAAAAAGGGAAAAAAAAACAAAAAACACATTACTGCAGACCAGATGGGAACATTCCACATGACCAAACCAATCAATCACCTCGGTGGGGCGCAGGTGCAGCACAGCCGTGTAGCAACACACCATTTCACAGTCTATCGGGCACAAACACATGGTCACCAATCAATGGCACCCTAAGGACCTTAGAGGGGGGAGGCTCTCTCGAGTCTTACTGGTCCATGCCTGATGACTTCATAATCACACATCATTTCATTCACTGGAGGATACAAACTAGCATTCTAATAACCTTCCACTAAAAACGGTCATGTTGTGCATATTAATAGAGTACGGTTTATAGTGAAGTAGCTGATTTTACACTGTGGATGAAGCATAGCGTGCAAGTCTGAGACAACCTGAAGCGAAGAACTTCCTTCTGTCTGAGGAAGGATATTCCATTCAGGCAGAGATCAATGATAAAATTATTCACTGTGCCACACCAAAGTCTGCCTGCTATACATATATCTTTCACAAAACAAATTCTGAACAATGAGAGGGGAAGAAAGAAAGAGGAGTGCCGCTGGAAACATTAACAGTCAGCGCTAATACAGATGCATTGCCTATAAGAAATATACCGCTATTATTTATTAAACAAATGAAAAAGTAATAAACTGGTAAATGTTAAGAAAACAATGCAGCCGTCTGTTTGATCTGGCAATAACATTTTTGCCGTATGAAAGTATTCCAAATGTGCAATAAAAAAAATAGATTGGATGGAAAACAAGATACAAAAAGCCCTGTTCTTTTGGACCCAAGATCTAGAAATAGAAATCTATGCAACATGTTAAAGATAAAATATGGAGGGTAGGTAAAGGGATTCTGATCGAATGTGCTATAGGACACCTGCAGAGTCAAAAAGAATACTGCCACCAGGTGTCTACATAATGCTATGAGCAGACATTTCCTCACGGCTGAATAGAAACACAAGTTCTCCAATCCTCTGTTCAAACGGACAGATCAAGTAGCTAGGTGGCAGAGATGGCAAAGTTCACATGGTGCTGTTTCTTTTTTTTTGCCAAAATAATGGGAGACTAAAGATCCTATTACATGGCCTGATGTGAGCTGTGTAAACGAGCGCCGATCAACGAAACAGCTCGTTGATCAGCGCTCTTTTGCTCCTTTCACACGGAGCAACGATTGCTTATGTATAGGGACGAGCGATCGTTACTACAATTGCTCGTCCTCATACATTTTAATCATGTCGGCAGCGCATCTTCCGGTTTACACAGATGTGCTACCGACAATGATGATTTTTAATTTTGCAGATCAGCTAATGAAAGAGCGTTTGTGCGTTCATCGGGTGATCTTTGCCCTGATTACACAGGGCAATGATCGGGAACGATCTTTCAGATAAATGCTTGTTGGACCAATCATTGGCCTGTCTAATAGGGCCTTGAAGGAAGTAGAATTAGAATTGAAAGCTTTATACTCCTAATTTTTGGATTAATTCCCAGTGTTGGCAATGGCATGCATTAACTACATTAAAAAAGAAAATGTGAACAACGAAAATCCAAGTGCACGAGTAGTCGATATTTTCTGCTGCACAAATAGCTTGAAATCCTGTGTCACAATGGGCGAAAAACATGCTGTAAATGTGAACATTTGCAATATTCACTCAAAACTGCCCTGATTTTTTCCGATGCATGTGAATGAAGTTTTCTTAACTTCACTCACTTGCATTATACTGTGCTATGTTGGAGATTTTAGGTACAGAATCCACACAGAAAATTGCAAATATAAACATGGTAAAATCCTTCACAGGAGTCTCGTATACATTGGGTCAAATGTGGAATTAAATACCATCAGCCAACAGAATCCAATTTTTGGCACAACGCATCTGACTCTCATAGACTTGTGAATGAAACTTTAGAGTGGATAAGAGGATTCTCCCCTTCTATGTGTGCAGTATATAGAAGACAGCATAGAGGCTACATAGAGCCTGCAGAGGCGGAAACTAAAAATGCAGGATACAAGTCATAAAAGTCAGAATTACGAATACTGAAAAATAACAATTTCCCAAAGTTTTTTTTTGTCTTTTTTTAAAATTTTCTTCCTATGAATGGATCTGGTCCAATTTGTAGTTCTAAACAGAGCTCTTAATCAGAGCTGTAATACGAACGTCTGGATAAAACAGTGCAGCCTGCCCCACTATCCTGGCTGTCAAAAGCAATGGAAACCTGACCAAAAAAAAGCACAAGTAGTAAAAGGTCTAAATGCTTACCATATTGTATATCTTAATAACAATAGGAATATATATTTGGGCAAGGAGGTGAGAGGACATTTCGGGTTTTGTTTCTTTTTATCATAAAAGAAAAGCAAGTAAAAATAATGTGATTTTGGAGAAACAAAAAGTAATGTTAGGGGACTGCATTTAGCTAAGAAAACGCAGCCCAGAAAAAAACTTTCCAGACAGTTATTACAAGCACAACGACAACCTGTAAGTGGTCTTTGAAGTATGGACTGCAGGCTGAAAAGCAAAGTGAATTTTCAACACTTACACCATTTTGAACGAACACAGATGAATTTTTAATAACACAAATTAATTAATGCAAATATGAAATAGTACAATCTAGTGGCAAACCTCTAATCAAACTTTGCATAAATCAATAGTACAAGCAAATAAGAAACTTTGTAATATATCTTATTAGAGAAAAATGCTTCTTTCTTTACTGATCAGACTTCTTTCCTCCTATCCCCTCCTAACTGTTCACTAACTGACTTTACTGCTAAATACATCTCTTTAAAAGGAGATCAGCTCACCAACGGATCAGGTAACAACTGTTTATAGAAGTCTATGGACAGGAGAAGTGGAGGAGCGAGCAGGAGTAGAGCGAGAATAACGGAGATAGACACAGATGCGATAGCAGCTTCTAGTAAGTGTTATAGGTCACACAAGATGCTCAGCTACACGGCTTATTACTGCTGTATAATCTCCTCAATGCTTATATATACATATATATATATATATATATACACACATACATACACACACACACACACACACACACCCCTTCACAGACACACTCAGTCGAGTCACATTATTATGACCACCTCCTACTTTCGACGTCGACATCACATAGCCCATGAAGGAAGTGATGTGTCGTGGGCTGGCTTAGTGGGTATATAAGGTGTGCGATGGGCTGTCTGAACACATATCTCTCGTTGTTGCCATGAGTAAAAAGGGCGAGTCATCAGAGTTTGCAAAAATGGAATCATTATTGGCTTTAGGCCAAGGGTGGCAGTATTTCTCAAAAAGCGCAGCTTGTGAACTGTTCGTGTGCTGCTGCGGAGAAAGTGTATCCCAAGTGGACAAATGACACCATTGGGAATAAGCGAAGTGGAAACTGCGGAGCACCACGTGCCATTGATGTGAGAGGTGAACGTCGACTACGAAGGTGCGCGAGGGCCGAAGCCACACTACAGTGGAGAAGACCACGGTTAAAATCAACCAGGGGGATCAGACATGTGTCTGATACAGTTCAGCATCAGATGAATTGGAAAAAAAAGGCTTCAATTTGCACGGCAGTATTGGAATTGGACCACCGATGATTGGCAAAGGGTTGCCTTCTCCGATGAGTCATTTTCTGCTTCATCGAAAAAATGGACGTTGGCGTGTCAGGCGAGAAACAGAGCACAAACACCCTGCAACCATTGCTGGAAGAACACAAGCTGGTGGTTGCAGCGTTATGGTCTGGGGAATTTTTTCATGGCATTCTCTGGGTTCACTCGTCCATGTGGAAGGCACTCTGAACCGATTTGGCTATGAATCCATTGTTGCAGATCACGTCCACCCATACATGCGGTTTTTCTTCCCTGGGGCAGATAGAATCTTCCAGCAAGACCATACGACGTGTCACACGGCTAGAAATGTCTGACGGATGGAAGAGCACGACCAAGACTTCCAAGTACTTGACCGGCCCCCTAATTCGCCAGACTTGAACCCAATTGAGCATCTGTGGGACCACCTCGATTGTCTTGTTGGCTCTATGGATCCTCCCCCGATTAAATGTGGGATGCACTGCAGACAGTATGGCTTCAGATACCAGAGACAACCTAACAGGACCTTATTGAGTCACTCCCAGCCCATCTAGCTGCTGTCCAAAAAAAGAATCCAGCAGCACAGGCTTAAATGAAAGGGGGTGCAAGCCTTAGGGAACTGATCACTGTCCCTCTAGACAAAAAGCAGTAAATAGGCAGCACTCACAAAGGCTTATGGTGAAAAAAGTGGGTGCTTTATTAACCCCAAAAGTGCGATGTTTCAGCTCTCACAACCTGAGCCTGAGCCTTTCTCAAAGGTAGTAATAATGATAGCTGATTTCATGAGCTACCATTAACCCTGCCCTCCTGCCTCTGATTGACAGTTATGTCCATATGCACAGTAATAAGGGGAAAACTATAGATCAACAGCGGGAGTGCAGGGTAAGCGTCAGCTCATGAATATATCACACTCTCTTCCTCACAGTGCAATGTGAGCGCTGCAACATTTAAACTGGAAGTTTGACAGGAACTATAGCTCACGGAGACATAACACTCATAATACGGAAATCTGCGTCTGTAACTACCTTCTGCAGACCTCAGGTGAGGGTAGCATAAAAAAAAAAGTGGTACCAATGCTCTTTAATGTCCACTTTTTTTTTTTTACCGGTAAAACTGACATTTACCTACAAAAATGTGCAGACATCTTAATTTAAGGTCAATCTGTCAGCAGTTTTGTGGCCTCAAAACTGCTGACAGAGCTATATTGGGGAGAAGGGCATCATAACGATACCGGTTTAATTCCCCCGATGCTGAAGTTGAAAGTGCCTCGTACTGCGCTGGGTGACGGCTCTAGAATCCAACAGGAGACCACTAGAGCCGTCACTCAGAACAGAGGGGAAGGGCCGGCAACGTTCTCAGAGAAGCCAAGAGGATTTGGCACATCAAGGAGCCGCCTCAGTGGCAGTTGCAACCGCAGCGTCGGGAGAATTAAAAGTCGGTTTCTCGGTCATGCAACATGCATGACCGAGACAACAGGTGTGGTTACAATGGCCTCCCCCTAAACTATAAAGCATTGTCAGCAGTTTTGAGGCCTTCAAACTGCTGACAGACTCCCTTTAAACAACATGCCGATATGAGGTAAAACCGATTGACAACTCAGAGTTGTAGTTGCCCAGCAGCCTCTACATGTGGCCTTACCCTTAGTAGATGTAATAAGCTGCCACTAAATCAACTGATTGAATTAAGACATATCAAACATATACCAATAGTAGACTTTTCAGTTACACATTTGCATTACATTGAGGAACATAAAAAAAGAGTTAAATGGAAGGCACTCCAATACACTTTCTGCTCTGTCAGTATTCACATAGGAAAAAATTTGCTCTGACTGAAAGTTATAAATAACTCAAGAGTGTGAGATGTATAATTAATATATTCAAGGTAAAGACACGTAATGAAAATGATTTCTTCAGAAAGAACTGTAACACATGTATTTCACATACAGGCGGCTCCTTAGCTCACCTTTCGCTTGACTGCACAAACCAATTTTGAAGTAACCACAGTGTTGTTTGCAATACCTATACTACTTCATGGCATTTCTGAGATTCCCTAAAACTAGATCATTTAACAAAGAAGTTAAACCGACAGGGTTTTTTTTTAACCTTAAAAGCTTACATTCACTTTTGACCATTATTTTAGTCTACTAATAAAAAGAATTCTGCACAAAAAGTTGTGGAAATTTGTAAATACATTGCACTACTCATCTTGTAATGTTCCTGAGTTCCGCTCAATTATAATCCAGTTTCATTAACTATATTTCGGACTTCAGATCTGAAATCTCCGAGCATTGTTTTTCTGGTCATTTACCTTTGGGGAAGTGTAGTTTACTGGAGGTACTGTACAGTAAGTACAGCCAATTGACCCACTGCATTATAAGATCTAAGCTAAGCTGTTAAGATTTGTCTGACTGCAAGCTTATGACTGTTTCCAAAACGGACTAGCAAAACTATAAATAAATCTCTGGACTAGAATACTGGATCAGCGTAAAATAACTAAAGCAATGTATTTACAAAGAAATCCGGGTTTTTTTTGGATAGATTATGTGAGACAGTTAAAATGTGCTGTGAAAAAGACACTAAACCTAGAAGGTCAAACAAACAGAAAACAAAACAACTATTTTGTCAGTCTGCATGATTGTTTGCAAGATCCTGAAATAAATCATATTGCAGAAACCCGACAGAGAAAATAGTTTATGTCCTACTAAGGCTTTGTTCAGACTTGTTTCGTCAGAGGAGCAGAACAAGGGACTAACGGAAGCAACGGTTCAGTTGCACAACGAACACCGCTGGCGGCCAACGGAACCCATTAAATTTAGCCTCTGTGATTTTACCGGAGACCATAGCGCAGCATGCTGCACTATTGTCTCTGGTAATCTCGGCCAGATCTGCGCCGGGGGCCCCTAACGGATCCTCTAAAGCAGATGTGAACGAGGCCTAATTCCTTCAATGTTTTGCTTGGGACCGACAGGTAAGGCTTAGCAAGACAAGCAGGACTTGGACTTCAAAGTCTCCTATTGCAGAAAGGGTAGTGGTGGAAGGCTGTCACTCCCAGCCAGACATTGCTCTCACCACAAACATAATGGATGCATCCTAAATAAAATAAAAAATGTAATTCAATCTTTGGGATGCTATATGAGAAAAGGAACAAAGAACAAGCGGACATCACAATGTCTCTAGCAGAATACCTCAAATAAGAGATCCCTAAAGATTCTCAAAACACGAGGGGCCAAATATTTCAATCGAAGGCAGGTAAGAATATGAAAGTTTTATCTTTTTTTTATTTAGTATTCACAAATAATAAAAAAAAAAAAAGTCAGACAAGAAAAAGACCTATACAGATAAAACAAAAACAATGACAAATTAATTTTTATAATGTGTCTGATCATTGGAATTAGAAAATAGGGCACAATGATCAGCTCACTGTATTAACTACAAACCGGAATCTCAATACAGTTACTCCTTAGGCCCCATGCACACGATCGTAAAACCACAGAACGTAACACGGTCTGCAGTTTTATGTACCCATTCAGTTCTATTGGCCGCGGACACCTTTCCGTATCACAACGGATAGGTGTCCGTCCCGTAGGACTGTGCCGGGAATTATGGAGCATGTCTGTTTTTTCCTATTTTACGGGCTGTGCTCCCATACTTTGTATGGGAGCATGGCCCAAAAATGCGGGCGTCCGTCAGCAGATGGCTATGCCCGCAATCGTGGGCCGCGATTACGCGCACGGTCGTGTGCATGAGGCCTTAGAGTTACTTCAAGAGTGAATTATATATCAAAAGGAGGAAAGGGGGGGGGCTCTATCTATGGAAAAATATATTGGTATTCATGGGAATTCTGGTAGATAATCCAGGGATGCCATACAGACAGATAATTACCAGAATTATCTATATCTTCCAAGATAGAAGAATGGAAGCGATCAATAAAGTGAAATAGCTGCAACCTTTACTTAAAAACAACAATTATTACCCATCATTGCAGTGGAAATAGGACAATTTGTAAAATAAAATACAAAGACCAGAGGAGGTTTATGGTACATAGATGCACATTTATTCACAATTACACTCGGTTTACACCCTAATACGAGAGAGGCTAAACAAAAGAAAGTATCGAAGCCTGGTTTAAGAGTGACCTTCACACGGAGACATGAATATAAAAACATCCTTAAAGTAGAGCTACAAAGATGGAATAAAATGCTTCTGGCTCATCAAACTATTTCTAAGGAAAATGACATACAAGAAGTGACAAGAAGAGAGGCCACCCTTTGGGAACTGGAAGGTTCTTCTGTGAGGGCATTGCTTACCAAAGAAATCTCTCTACTGACCTTACTCAATGGCAAAAGAAACAAAGCTAAAAAGGAAATTCTTAACTGAAAAGGTGATAAATAAATGTGTTATCCTAACTTGTCGGGAAGGTCTATTCTGTGTTCTATAAAACTACCTGTAAATCAGATATTTAGAATATACAAATTTTATATAAAAAAAAAACCTCACAACAATCCTCCTGCATTTTTGGAACATTTGACGGCTGTTGATGGTCACACTAAATAGTAAATTCTGAGGACCTGGTCCAAGAATTAATATTTTCTACAGACATTTAGATATTTTCTATGTTCTCAAAAAGAACCACATTCACATGGGAGAAGTTACCACAAACCACAAATTCATCACAATAACTACAAACCTGAAAATTATAATCCAGAGATCTGTCTCAGGAACATCCAAAAGCTTCTCATCAACACATAAAAACCAATTCTGATCTATTTTGTAAGAATCTGTAGGAATGATTTTTAATTAATGACTATAAATCTGTAGCATCTGTTGTAAATAGTTAACTCCTTAATGACCACCAACACGCAGGTCATTAAGGGTACTTATGTCACAGCGCTGCCTTTTCATGGCACTGTGCCCTAAACCCGGCAAGGGTGTCTTGTGCCGGTTAGAGCAGTCTAATGACAGCCAATCTCCTGCTCTAACGGCAGGAATTGGAGTTACCTCCGAGCCTAGCCGTTTAACCCCCTAGATGCTATGGTTATTAGCCCTGCAGCATCTAAGTGGTTTCAGAGGGAGGGGATCTCTCTGTCACCCCCATCGGCACCCCTGCAATGTGATTGCGGACTGCCGATGGTTTCATGGCAGCCGAGGGCCTAAGAAAAGCCTCCAGGTCTGCCAACAGAGTAGGTCTGCTAGGAGACTTTTTTTGTTGTTGGAAGCCAGGGAGGACTGAAATTGTCCATCTAAATGCCAATAAGTCAAATCAATCTTTCACTGAGCAAGTGCAGACACAAGGAACAATCAGAAGAAGAAAAAAAAAAACACATTATACCACACTACCTTACTTGTTAGTGAAATCAATATTTAGTTTCCCCCTAAGATTATTATGTGATCACTAGGAAGTAAATTGTATGCGGAGGGCAATCTATTTCCAGCTTTAGAAAAGCAAATTGATTCAAGTCAACAAAGAAAAAAAAAATAATCAAGTCGTACAATTATCAATGGTAAATTGTAATACCATGAAAGATGTTCTATCAATTTTCAAGGACAATTTATTGCATATAAAACTTCTGCTAGAAAAAAAAAAAAAAGACCATGTCAAATCATGTCATGACTGGTGATCTTCAATGGGTGAGCAGTTACTTTTTATATTCTTTGAGGTCCTTTCAGGGTGTGTGTGTGTGTTTTTTTTTTTATATTTTCCCTTTAATTATCAAACACATTCCATGTTTGTTGCGGAGTTCTACCTCAGGCTCTGCTCCCACTAGAATTGAGGCTTCTGTTTAGAACAGATAAACGACAGATCCATTCTCAAAAGGATAATGGCAACCTCTGACTGAACACATGGACTTTAAAGGGGTTTTACAGGGGTCGGGTATTAACCCCTTCCCCCTGCTTGCATTCTGGACCCTAATGACCAAGCCATTTTTTTACGTTTTTCCATCGTCACATTCGAAGAGCTATAACTCTTTTATTTTTGCGTCGACATAGCTGTATAAGGTCTTGTTATTTGCGGGACAAGTTGTACTTTTTAATAGCATCATTTTGGGGTACATATAATTTATTTATTAACTTTTATTAACTTTTATTTGGGGGGGGGGGGGGATAGAAGAAAACCTGACATTTCGCCACTCTTTTTTTGCGTCCTAAATTTACGTCGTTTATTGTGTGGTATAAATAACCTCAATAACTTTATTCAGCGGGTTGTTACGATTGCAAAGATACCAAATTTGTATAGTTTTTGTATGTTTTACTGCTTACACAGTAAAAACACTTTTTTTTCTAAATCATTTGTTCTTGCGTCTCCATATTTGAAGAGTCATAACTATTTTATTGTTCAGCCGATGCAGTTGTATGAGGGCTTTTTTTTTTGCGGGACAACTTGTAGTTTGAGAGTAAATGCGACTTTTTATCACATTTTTTTTAAAGTCAGGATTAACAGAAAACAGCAATTTTTCCATTGTTTTTTATTTTATTTTTTACAGTGTTCACCTCTGGCAGCCGAGAGCAGGGAGATTTGACGGCTCCCTGCTCTGTTTACTTTATTCTACAGCAGCGCCGTGGAATAGCGGCGCTGTAGAATAAAGCCCATTAATGACCTCCGTGAAAAGGCTAGTTGGCGGTCATTAAGGAGTTAATGGCACCATCTTTGACATCAGAAATAACGGAGAGGCAAACGGAAACCTCAACGGAACCCTGGAATAGTGGTATTAACGAAGGGCTGGGCAATTAATCTAAAAATAATAGACATCGAAATTCAGCGCAATTAGTCGGTGTCAACTTGCGAATTTCGGTTTATCAATTATTTTCTCTACATCTTCAGGACACAGATACAGTTGAATTCAATGGTAGAGCAGGGGGCCATAAGGTCCCTGCTCTACCATTTACTAAGTATCGCTGGACGCTAGGCAGTCACTTCATCGCGCCTGTCTGCGCCGTGGCGATCTCCTCCGCTCGTCATCGAAACTGGGTTAGGTGGGTATGTAATTATTTTTATCAGGCACTATTGGGGGACACTGTGGGTGCATTATATAGCAAGGTGGCAACTTCTGGTAGGACTTTATACTGATGGGGTGCAGCTATGGGGCCTTAGTATACTGTGTCGGGCAGCTATAGGGGCATTATACTGCTTGGAAGTCAGTTATGGGGGCATTATACTGTGTGGAGGGCAGTTATGGGGGGCATTCTATGGTGTGGAGGACAGTTATGTGGGCATTATACTGTGTGGTGGCAGCTATGGGGGCATTATATTGTGTGAAGGGCAACTATAGGGGCATTATACTGTGGAGGCAGTTCTAGGGGCATTATAATGTGTGGGGGCAGCTATGGGGAATTATACTGTGTGGGGAGCACTAAGGGGACAATATCCTGCGTCAGGGGGCATATTATATACAGTAGTATACAGCAGGCTCAGTGGAAAAATATTAATACAATGGCATGGCATGCAAACAGGGGACGTGGCATGCAAAAAGGGGTGCGGCCTAAATAACCGTTCAATAATCGTAATTGAGGTTACACGTTCAATTATTCGTGATTTTGATTTAGTTCATAATTGCCCAGCCCTAGTATCAACAGAGCCTAAACCTGTACTGTAGCAAAGACAAGCCAACATTGCTCAAAAAAAATTAAGGGAAGACTTAAAGTAGTTTTCCCATAAAAGACATTTAGGATATATCCACAGGATGTGTCATAAATGTCAGATATATGCGGGTCCAACTTCTGGGGCCTGCACCTATCTCTAGAACAGGACCCCTCATCCCCTTTCTAGCTTTGTCTGATCTCGCAGACTCCCGGCCACTTCCTGGTTATATGGTCGGAAGTTAAGAAAACAGCAAAGCTCACGAAGCTACGCTGTTTCTGTAACTCCCATAGTAGTGAATGGCAGTTACAGAAGCATGGTTGCATGCGAGCTACGCTGTTTCTATAACTACCATTCAGTTCTATGGGACTTACGGAAACAGTGTAGCTTAGCGGGCTATTCTGTTTTCGGAACTCACGACCATATAACCTTTTTCATGGTCGGAATTCACCTCATTCAACCGCAACACAGAGCGGTTGAACGGGGTTTAGGGGGCCCCTTTCTGGAGATCAGTGTGGGTCCTAGAGGTGGGACCCGGAACTATCTGACATTTATGACATATCCTGTGGATATGCCATAAATGTCTTTCATGGGAAAACCCCTTTAAGCATCGCAGTATAACCCCAAGTCAATTAAACGTCCGTGACATCAATCTGTCCAGTTAGGAAGAATAAGCGATTGTGAATGAATTTTACCTGCTTTGGTGCAAATCAAAGTTACAACTGGTGCACTTGAGATGCATCAGCAAGACAACCCCAAAAAGTGAATCATTTTGCAGGTGGTGGCATCAAACAATTCCTCTATTCTTATCCTTCCTAACGGATTCTACTCTAGTTATGCGTTTTGCTAGTGTCCTTGTCACTACTGGTAACATGAGGCGGTACCTGCAGCCCATTCAGGTTATCCAGCTCCTCCAAGATGGCACCATCCATACGCACCGCTGCAAGATGTTTTGCCATGTCTCCCAGCAGAGTCTCAAGAGCATGGATCAGAAACCAGGACACGGGCCATTATACGAGGAGAGCCGGACAGGGCCGTAGGAGGGAATCAACCAATCAGCAGGACCGTTATCTGCTACTTTGTGCAAGGAGGAACAGGAGGACCACTGCCAGAGTCCTACAAAATGACCTTCAGCGGGCTACTGGTGTGCATGTTTCTGATCAAACGGTCAGAACCAGACTCCATAACGGTAGCATGTTGGTGTGAGCGGTGTTCACAGCCCAGCAGAGTGCAGCTCGATAAGCATAGGCAAACAGCACCAGAATTGTTAGGTCTGCAATTGGCACCCCGTTCTCTGCACATATAAAAGCAGGTACACACTGAAGACATGTGACAGACGTGAAACAGTCTGTAAACACTGTGGTGAAGATTATGCTGCCTGCAACTTCAACCAGCATGACCAGTTTGGTGGTGGGTCAGTGATTGTCTGGAGAGGAATATCCATGGAGGGTCACACAAACCTCCACATGATAGCCAACAGTACCCTGACTGCTGTCCGGTACCGGGATGAAATCCTCAGGGCCATTGTCAGACCTTACACTGGTTAAGTAGGCCCTGGTTTCCTCCTGGTGCAGGAAAATGCACGGCCCCATGTGGCCTGAATGTGCAGGTAGCTCATGGATGAAGGCATGGATGCCATTGAGTATTCCTTACATTCTCCAGACCTGAATGAAATTAAAAACCCCTGGAACACCGCCAAGTAACGCCACAGACTGTCCAGAAGCTCACGGACGCCCTGATCCAGCCGTCTCATCAGGAGCATGCCAAGACATTGTCAGATGTGCATACAGTCATGTGGAAAGCCATACACACTGCTGACTCACATCGTGAGTTGCCAAGTTAAAATTCACATAAATTGGATCCTCCAGTGATTTACATTTTTTACTGTAATTGTCTGGGTGATTTGGCAACCAGCCCTCAATTGGTTGAGGATTTCGGTCTCCATATACCGTTGATATGTCATGTTTTTCTTAACGAATTACACAATTTATATCAGTAAAGATTTTCAACTTGAATCATTCGTTCATCGAGATCTGATGTGATATTTACGTGCTCCTTTAATTTTTTGAGCAGCGTATTTGGAATGCAGTACTGAGCTGAATAAATTTTAACCTCATCAATATTTTAAAGCTCCACTTATTTGTGTAATCTGAACACCTGAGTAGAGCACGTGAGTTTTGCATAAATTATCTCTAAAAGGTAGCCATAAAAATTAAAGGGGTTTTCTCTCGACAGATATTTATGGCATATCCACACGATATGCCATGAATGGCTCATAGTTGCGGACCCCACATCTATCATAAGAACGGGGTCCCCTGACCCCGTTCCTGCCTGGTAAGGCGGCCACTGCATCTAGGTGGTGAAGACAGTGGAGTTCTGGAAACAGCCAAGCTACGCCGTTTCCAGAACCAATAGAAGTGAACGGGAGTCATGGAAACAGCGTAGCACAGCAAACACTTTCATAAAACGTTCAAAATTTTCCCAACACCACCATAAACATGCACACTTGGCCTAGTGTGTATGTTTATGTCAGTGCTAAAAGGAGTCAAACCCCTGAGAGACACGTGAAATCAAACTCTCCGATCCTTGAAAACATATGCCAGTGAGGGGGGGGGGGGGGTCAGGTGACCAAATACTCATTATGGCATCAGCTGATCCCATTGAAATTGGTGGATTTGGAAAAATCTCTTCTAATGTGAATCGTCCTGAGTTGTTTAACCAGTTAGTGAACGCCAATACGCATTTTCATGGCGCTTCAACAGAATAAAGAATCGCCGCCGAGAGCAGTTAAAAACTCCCTGCTCTCAGCTACCAGAGGTAGCTAAGAACTTTGGGCAGCGCTGCTGGAGCGGGCGAATCGAAATCTGCTCGTTTAACCCCAATAGCGAGCGCCACATCTAAGTGGTTTTGGAGGGAGGGTGTTCCCTCTCTCACCCAACCGGCACTTCGATCTCAGGTTGCCGTTGGCTTCTATGCCAGCCAGGGGCCTAACAAAGGCCCGCAGGTCTGCCTGTAGTGGATTCCTGCAAGGCCATGCCAAAATTTTACACTGACAGCCAATAATACACTGCAATACAGAAGTATTATCTGTAAGCAATATAAAAGCGATCAAATAATTGCACAGTAAAAAATAAAAAAAAGGTGAAATAAAGTTTGTAATAAATAAATTAAAACATCGGCAGAGAAGTACTCCAGTCCCAAAGCAAAGCATCAGCTGATGTTCTGCCTGGGGACTCCACAACTTCTGCCCACGTCATTGTAACTGTCCATATATGGACAGTGACGTCAGCAACAGAACTGAAGTCCCGGAGAAGTGCATCAGCTGATGCTTTTTTCGGGGACCCCAGCGATAGGAAACCCCTGAATTTATCAAATATGGATGTCGGGAGCAGTGCTGGAGTCCCGAGCAAAGCACTAGCTGATGCTCTGCTCAGGACTCAAGCAATAGGCAATGTGACACCCCTTCATGTTCACGAACAGCACATGAAGCAAGAGCTCAGTCACGTGGGGTCCGTGTCAGAGCGTCATCACTATTACAAAAGCTCCAGCACTTCCTGAATAATTCAGGAGGTTTGAACTGCACCATTTAGTGCAGAAGTTTTCACATAAATATATTATTGCAATGCAATTTTTGGTCCCCGGATAACCCCTTTAAGGCCTAAAATAGGCTGGTCACTAAGGGGTTAAAAACGCATATGAAGTTTACCACAGTCTATCTAGTATTTGTGTAAGGACTTGTCCACACGTAACGGAATTGCTGCAGCAATTCCGTTGAAAGTAGCAGACTTTCCACTGCGGCAGAAACGCACTATTTCCTGATACCCACACCGGAGGTCAATTTCTGGTCGCAATTTTTATGCAGCGTGTGGATGACATTTGTTAAGTCTCACCCACTTTGCTGCTACTGTATTATGCTGCGCATATTCCGACCGCAAATCCGGACGGAAAATCCGCAGCAATTCCGCTACGTGTGGACGAGCCCTAATAAAAATCACCACACAGACTGGAAAGGCTGTGAAGACCAATGAACCTGAATTTCCACCCACTGCCAACCTAGGTTTTGGTCCAAAACATTTAATCTTATGAAAATAACAATGGTCTACTTAGGCTATGTTCACACAAAGTTTTTTTACAAGGTTTTTTTAAACAGGAAACCGCGCCGCAAAACTCGTCAAAAACGGCCTGAAAATGCCTCCCATTGATTTCAATGGGAGGCGGAGGCGTCTTTTTCCCGCGAGCGGTAAAACCGTCTCACGGGAAAAAGAAGGGACATGCCCTATCTTCGGGCGTTTACCCCTCGGACTTCTCATTCACATCAATGGGAGGCAGAGAGAATGTATTTAGCTGCATTTTATGCCCGCGGCGCTCAATGGTCGCGGGCGAAAACCGCAGCGAAAATCGGCGTGCAGGGAGAGGAAAATCTGCCTCAAACTTCCAAACGGAAGTTTGAGGCAGAAATTCCGCCTGCAAAAATCTCTGTGAACATAGCCTTAACAGAAAATGAGAGGGGATTTGGATAACATTGCACATGTAAATAAACAGCCTAACCAACTGCGACGTGAAAAAGGCTCTGAACTGCTCAGTTAGGCCTTATTCACACGACAGTGAAAAACTACCGTGTGACTGACGTTCTTTGAATGGCCGTCACACGGCCGTTTTCAGAACAATGATGTTCTATGGGTGTATTCACACGGCCGTTTTTTTAACGACCCGTGAATAATAGCCGTAAAAAAAGAGGACATGTCCTATTTTTGGCCATTTTCACGGCCAGACGGCCCCCATAGAAGTCAATGGATCCATTTTTAACGGATGTCAATACATGTAACAACCGTTAAAACGGATCTGTGACGTGGGGATTCGATAGGCAAGGCAACTATTGGTTCCCTTGCTGGCTATTGGCCTCATGATGACATATACTCACCGATGCAGCGCCGTCCTCTTCAGGTGTGGTCTTTAGTCTTGCTGGTTCTGCGAAGGCGACGAGATGATGTAATCGCGCCGCCTTCGCAGAACTCGTGAGACTAGAGACCACACGCTGCATCGGAGAGTAAGTAAGGCATTCAGGCGGAATTATATGTCGGGTAGTGTTGCGCTCACTACTAGTTGACTCCGCTATTGATTCCATCGGAAAACCGGAAACCTGCCAGAATGGTGACGAACGGAAACCATTAGCGATGTTTCCGTCACCATTGCCATCAATGGTGACTGAAACGGAAGCTGTGGTTTCAGTTTCACTTTCCGTTGTGGGGTTCACCCGACGGAACTGCGGAACGGAAAGCGAACGGTGATGTGAACAGGCCCTTACAAATGAAATTCATCAGTTTTTTTAACGGCCATGAAAAACTGATGCAAAATGGATGTCAAACGGCCATTAAAAACGGACAGACGGACTGGAAATAGATGAAAATTTAGAGACACACTGATGCAAAACGGCCACCACAAAGCACTGCATAAGAGAACATCCCACCCGGCAGTATGTTACTAATCCTCCAGCACCACACAGCACTGCATAAGAGAACATCACACCTGGCAGTACGTTACTAATCCTCCAGCACCACACAGCACTGCATAAGAGAACATCACAACTGGCAGTACGTTACTAGTCCTCCAGCACCACACAGCACTGCATAAGAGATCACACCTGGAAGTACGTTACTAATCCTCCAGCACCACACAGCACTGCATAAGAGATCACACCTGGCAGTACGTTACTAATCCTCCGGCACCACACAGCACTGCATAAGAGAACATCACACCTGGCAGTACGTTACTAATCCTCCGGCACCACACAGCACTGCATAAGAGATCACACCTGGCAGTACGTTACTAATCCTCCGTCACCACACAGCACTGCATAAGAGAACATCACACCTGGCAGTACGTTACTAATCCTCCAGCACCACACAGCACTGCATAAGAGAACATCCCACCCGGCAGTATGTTACTAATCCTCCAGCACCACACAGCACTGCATAAGAGAACATCACACCCGGCAGTACGTTACTAATCCTCCAGCACCACACAGCACTGCATAAGAGATCACACCTGGCAGTACGTTACTAATCCTCCAGCACCACACAGCACTGCATAAGAGATCACACCTGGCAGTACGTTACTAATCCTCCGGCACCACACAGCACTGCATAAGAGAACATCACACCTGGCAGTACGTTACTAATCCTCCAGCACCACACAGCACTGCATAAGAGAACATCACACCTGGCAGTACGTTACTAATCCTCCAGCACCACACAGCACTGCATAAGAGAACATCACACCTGGCAGTACGTTACTAATCCTCCAGCACCACACAGCACTGCATAAGAGAACATCCCACCCGGCAGTATGTTACTAATCCTCCAGCACCACAGAGCACTGCATAAGAGAACATCACACCCGGCAGTACGTTACTAATCCTCCAGCACCACACAGCACTGCATAAGAGAACATCACACCTGGCAGTACGTTACTAATCCTCCAGCACCACACAGCACTGCATAAGAGATCACACCTGGCAGTACGTTACTAATCCTCCAGCACCACACAGCACTGCATAAGAGATCACACCTGGCAGTACGTTACTAATCCTCCGGCACCACACAGCACTGCATAAGAGAACATCACACCTGGCAGTACGTTACTAATCCTCCAGCACCACACAGCACTGCATAAGAGAACATCACACCTGGCAGTACGTTACTAATCCTCCAGCACCACACAGCACTGCATAAGAGATCACACCTGGCAGTACGTTACTAATCCTCCGGCACCACACAGCACTGCATAAGAGATCACACCTGGCAGTACGTTACTAATCCTCCGGCACCACACAGCACTGCATAAGAGAACATCACACCTGGCAGTACGTTACTAATCCTCCAGCACCACACAGCACTGCATAAGAGAACATCACACCTGGCAGTACGTTACTTATCCTCCAGCACCACACAGCACTGCATAAGAGAACATCACACCCGGCAGTACGTTACTAATCCTCCAGCACCACACAGCACTGCATAAGAGAACATCACACCTGGCAGTACGTTACTAATCCTCCAGCACCACACAGCACTGCATAAGAGATCACACCTGGCAGTACGTTACTAATCCTCCAGCACCACACAGCACTGCATAAGAGAACATCACACCTGGCAGTACGTTACTAATCCTCCAGCACCACACAGCACTGCATAAGAGATCACACCTGGCAGTACGTTACTAATCCTCCGGCACCACACAGCACTGCATAAGAGAACATCACACCTGGCAGTACGTTACTAATCCTCCAGCACCACACAGCACTGCATAAGAGAACATCACACCTGGCAGTACGTTACTTATCCTCCAGCACCACACAGCACTGCATAAGAGAACATCACACCCGGCAGTACGTTACTAATCCTCCAGCACCACACAGCACTGCATAAGAGAACATCACACCTGGCAGTACGTTACTAATCCTCCAGCACCATACAGCACTGCATAAGAGAACATCCCACCCGGCAGTATGTTACTAATCCTCCAGCACCACACAGCACTGCATAAGAGAACATCACACCCGGCAGTACGTTACTAATCCTCCAGCACCACACAGCACTGCATAAGAGATCACACCTGGCAGTACGTTACTAATCCTCCGGCACCACACAGCACTGCATAAGAGAACATCACACCTGGCAGTACGTTACTAATCCTCCAGCACCACACAGCACTGCATAAGAGAACATCACACCTGGCAGTACGTTACTAATCCTCCAGCACCACACAGCACTGCATAAGAGATCACACCTGGCAGTACGTTACTAATCCTCCAGCACCACACAGCACTGCATAAGAGATCACACCTGGCAGTACGTTACTAATCCTCCGGCACCACACAGCACTGCATAAGGGAACATCACACCTGGCAGTACGTTACTAATCCTCCAGCACCACACAGCACTGCATAAGAGATCACACCCGGCAGTACGTTACTAATCCTCCAGCACCACACAGCACTGCATAAGAGAACATCACACCTGGCAGTACGTTACTAATCCTCCAGCACCACACAGCACTGCATAAGAGATCACACCTGGCAGTACGTTACTAATCCTCCAGCACCACACAGCACTGCATAAGAGAACATCACACCTGGCAGTACGTTACAAATCCTCCAGCACCACACAGCACTGCATAAGAGATCACACCTGGCAGTACGTTACTAATCCTCCAGCACCACACAGCACTGCATAAGAGATCATCACACCTGGCAGTACGTTACTAATGCTCCAGCACCACACAGCACTGCATAAGAGAACATCACACCCGGCAGTTCGTTACTAATCCTCCAGCACCACACAGCACTGCATAAGAGAACATCACACCTGGCAGTACGTTACTAATCCTCCGACACCACACAGCACTGCATAAGAGAACATCACACCCGGCAGTATGTTACTAATCCTCCAGCACCACACAGCACTGCATAAGAGAACATCACACCCGGCAGTACGTTACTAATCCTCCAGCACCACACAGCACTGCATAAGAGAACATCACACCCGGCAGTACGTTACTAATCCTCCAGCACCACACAGCACTGCATAAGAGAACATCACACCCGACAGTACGTTACTAATCCTCCAGCACCACACAGCACTGCATAAGAGAACATCACACCTGGCAGTACGTTACTAATCCTCCAGCACCACACAGCACTGCATAAGAGATCACACCTGGCAGTACGTTACTAATCCTCCGGCACCACACAGCACTGCTTGTGCATTTAGTTCCCACTTCCAATCTCCCAAGATATTGCTGAAGACTTCTAACAGCTGGACACCTACAGCGAGCGTTAGCTATTATTTCTATGCATATTTGACAGCTAAGTATCTCTAAAGGGAAGAGTGGGATGATCATTGGCTTTATCCTCCCATGCCAGTAAAAACATATATCCTGCCATCCAAAATGTACAATGATTGATCATTCATGCATTGAAGAACCGTGTGTTGACTTACTGAAATGCTTAGTGTATTTGGGGAGCTGTTTTTGTTCAATAATATTTTGTCAATAAACGAGGGAACCTACTCCAATATGGTTACGGGTCTCCGTATAAACACAGCGTGCAGCAAGACCCATAACACAACAGCCATAAAAATCTGTAAACAGATAGTAGCAATGAAAAAGAGCTAGGAGTTCTTCAAGCAACGGCAAAGCCCATGTATTAAGAAGAAAGAGCCTGAGAGCTTCTTAAATACATGTACATTGCTGCAAACAGGCCGAACAGCAAATTTCCATTGTTTGGTTTCCATGGCAACTCAAATGCTTCTTAGCAACCACATTTTAGTCTCCTGTATTATTAGCAGTTCGGTCTCCCTTGTTGGGCCCATTTTGTTGCAGTCAATACATAAAAATATTTTTTTCCATCACCATTTACATGGCCACAGGTGAATACACGTGAAGCATGTTCCAATTATTTTTTTTCCCAGGTTACTGCTAATATTAATATGCAATTTGAGAAAAACAAGAAAAAGTACGGCGCTGCTTCACAACTGATGGTACAAATACTGTAGAATGATGAAGTTTATTGAACAATCAAGGCTACGCGTTTCAATGCCGCACCGGCATCTTCCTCAGGCCATATGAACTACAGGATAAGCAAGTGCTTTAAATAAGCTGTACTGAAGAGAGAAAAGCCTTGGAGCTGGACAGCACCTGAGTGATTACGTCATTGATGCACTTTGACCTTGATCACATTGGCGTTTTTTTCTTACCGCGTGGCTTATTTAAAGCACTGTTGCTTATGCTGTAGTTCATATGGCCTGAGGAAGATGCCGGTACGGCATTGAAACGCGTAGCCTTGATCGTTCAATAAACTTCATCATTCTACAGTATTTGTACCATCAGTTGTGAAGCAGCGCCGTACTCTTTCCAGTTTTTCTCAAATTGCATATTGCCTCATTGCGGTGGCCAATAGGCCTGACCGGTTGGGATTTCGGCTGCAGCACTCACTTCTGTCTACATGTTCAACACAATTTATCTATTGTCGTATACTGACTGCTACTTCCGGGCTTACTCACACTATATGGCGCCGTGTTTTTTCCTTTTATTTCTCTTCACTGCTAATATTAGCTATTCTTCCAAGAGCAATTTTACTGAGCCAGCAAGAGAGGCATTCCTCAAAAGATGCCCCATGGATAAGCGCTACTAAACTTATAGCTATAATATACAGTATCTTACTAAGGGAAACCAAAAACTGGAAAAAAAATTGGTTCGTTTTATATATTCCCAATGTTTTTAGAACCATGCTCAAAGCGACACTCTAATGAGAGTGTCACTGCTCACAAAAAGTCAGGGGCTGAGTGATTGTACACTTTATTACTATTGAGGTAGCGCCAGAACTTAAGACATCAGTCAACGAAACACAGAGGAAAGATGAAGTTGAAACACTCCACTGTCGCCTCATATTAGACATTAACGCCGTGTCCTCAATAGAACAAGCAGGCCGAGGCTCATGGAGTCATTTACCAGGAATCTGCGCACCCACGCTATACCACAGTATCGGTCAGAAGAGGAGATCTGATGTTTTACCGCTGGAATGTATTACAAACATACACTTTGTCATGCAGAAACATGTCGAAATACAAAGTAAAAACTCCAGTTGAAGGGACTGCAATTCTACTTTAATATCATTTGTCACACACACTGGCATCAGGGCTTTGGTTACTGACAGCCATAATGGATCACATTGAATTTAATAGGATACGTCAGATTAAGGTTTCATGCCCACTTCAGGATGCTAGCCATTTTTCTGACGGCTGACCCATTAATTTCAATGGGGCCATGCACACTTCAATTTTTGTGACGGTCCCGTTGCTCTGTTCCGACAAAAGTAGAGCATGTCCTACTTTGGTCCGAGATTCCGTGACTGTGAGGCCCATGCAAGTCAATGGGGCCGTCAAAAAAAACTGAAGGCACACGGAAGGCATCTGTGTGCCGTCCGTGTCTGACGGAGCCGTTGCCTAGCAACGGCCGGGCGGGCAGAGGTACACATACATACAGATACTGCACTAATCGGCAGCCCCTTCTCTCTGTCAGCACTAATAGAGAGAAGAGGCTGCTGATCAGTGCTGGAACGCAGTGATATTAAGAAAAATACGTTTATACGTTACCCAGCCGTTGTCTCGGTGACGCGTCCCTCTTCTGACATCCAGTCCGACCTCCCTGGATGACGCAGCAGTCCATTTGACCGCTGCAGCCTGTGATTGGCTGCAGCGGTCACATGGTCTGAAACGTCATCTCAGGAGGCCGGACTTGAGGAAGAAGCAGGCAAGCCGGGAGTTCTGGGTAAGTAGTAACTTTTTTTTTGTTGCAAGTTTTTTTTTAATGAACCATTAATCTATATTCTATATAATCTATATTGTGAGCGCCGCGCATGGTACTCACTTTCCAGCGGTAGTCTCTGCCCAGGGTGCTGAAAGAGTTAAAGGGCTGCACTGATCGGCAGTAACTCTTTCAGCACCCAGGACAGTGAGTACCGCTGGGCAGGGAATAGCATGTGCGGTGCTCACAAGATCATGTACATAGTGTGAACGGGTTTCAGTTTCCTCTCGGAAACTGAAACACGGAAGTGTACATGGAGTACACACGGGAAGCACGCTGTTCCAATAACGAACACATGGATCCGTGAAAAAAACGTCCGTGAGAACGGTGATGGAAGTGTGCATGAGGCCTAAGGCCTCCCTTTCGTTCAGTGTTTTAAATCGCATGTAAGAAGAAAAAAAAAAGCCATGCATTTCAGGCATTCAAAAAGATGCTGTGAAAAATGTCACAGAAAACTCGAGAAAAACCTGTGGGTGAATCCAGACTCGATTGGTTGGAGGTTTTTTTTTTTTGCAGGTTTTTGTTTTTTTTGCCCAAAAATGCTGCAACCAGATGTTACCTTAAAGTCAAAAGTAAAATATGGGAAAGCGTACAAAGCAAGCTTTTTGGTATGGGACTTTTTATAGTGTTTTTGGGTTCAACATGAATGCATGCTCTAGGTGTGGTGTTTTCTCTATAGGACTTCAGAACACCAGGAAAAAACAGCATGTACAAAATAAAGAGCACATGTTATAACACCATTAAAAATACTTAAAAAGCATAGCAGGTTGGTTTTTTTTTGCTTTTTAAAATGCTTAAGAGGGTAACTAAACTTTCAAAAAAATACTTTTGACATGTCATAGTGACAGATCAGAAGTTTTAATCGATGGGGGACCGAGCACTGAGACACCCACCGATTGCTAAAACTAAGTGGCAGAAGCGCTCGGGTGAGCACTGTGCCGCTTCATTTTTTTATCAGCTTTCTTAGGAAAGCCAAGTAAGCTGTGTACAGGCTAAATAGAAAGGCTATGAGCCCATCCAAGGAAAGCCGACCAGAAACGAAGGGGCACAGGGTTCACCCGAGCGCTTCTGCCGCTTCGTTTGAGCGATCGATGGAGGTCTCAGTGCTCGGACCCTTACTGATCAAATCTTCTGACATGTCACTATGACATGTCAACATTTTTAGAAAGTTTAGTTACACTTTTAAAAAATTTGTGAAGTAGGTCTAAAGGTCTTATTACATGGTCAGATATGGGCCGTGAAAATCAGCACCGATCAACGAGATAGCTCGTTGATCGGTGCCCGTTTGCTCCTTTCACACGGAGAAATGATTTCTTATGTATTGAAGATGAGTGATTGTTACTCTAATCATTCATCATAGATTTTCACGCCAGCAGCACATCTCCCTGTTTACACGGGGAGATGTGCTGCCGACAAAGCGGATTTTTAATGCTGCATAAACGAGCAGATCAGCAGATGAACGAGAGTTTGCTCGTTCATCGGCTGATTGCTGCCCTGTTTTCATAGGGCATTGATCGGGAACGAGCGTTCATTTGATCGGGAACGAGCGTTCATATGAACTCTAGTTTGCCCGATCATTGGCCCGTGTAATAGGGCCTTAAGGCCAGAATCACACAGGCATTTATTTTTTTTACCCAAACACAGGAGTGGACACAAAAGAAAACAGATGTATCATCTTTTCTTTATACCTTTCCTTCCTTTTGGATCCACTTCTGGCTTTGTCTCAAAAAACTGAGCTGAAAACTGCATCCAAAACTGTGTGTTCCTCGCCTAATGGAAACTTTTCTCTAGGTTGCTCTATAAAAAATGATGGAATATAAAAACTCAAAGAAAAGAAGTAGAGTGAATAGAACATGAAATTTACTGTAGTTTAGAGACCGATAATTTCTATGGAGTCCTCGATATTCATGACATGCGGCTAGACCTGCCCACTTGACTTACACGCTAAACGGACATCACAAACATGATGTGAACAGGGTCCAAGTCTGACAAGTGTATGCCATTATATAGTATTGGTGTCACATTCACATTGGTCCATGTGCTATTTTGGAATACAGCATGTGTAAACATAACACAAGCATATGTTAATTGAGGATGATAATCTTAAACTAAAAACGGCGAAAGCATTTATAGAGAAAGACACAAAGAATGGCTAAATAAATTCATTACACAAAGGCAGTGTAGACTAGGAGACAGAAACGCTGAAGATTTTCCGTGCGGAAAATCCGTAGCGGATAACAGCCCCAGCCATGTGGATGAGATTTGAACAAGTATCATCCACATGCTGCTGAACATTTTTTAGATGGAAATCAGAGCATGCTGGGTACTTTCGAATCTGCAGCATGCGCATTCAGTTCTGGATGTTTACTGTGGATTTCAGCCTTTTCAATGTAGAAGGGGTGAAATCTACAGTAATAACCACAGTAAAATACGCAATACAGAACACGTGCGGATTTAGCTGCAGAATGCCATGTGAATCCCGCCTTAAGCCTTGTTCACACAGTGCAGATTTGATGCAGATTTTGCATGCATCAGAATTGGATCCAGAAGAGGAGACACTTTAACGGAAGAAATATAAAAAGGAATGCCTTAAAGGCTCCATTCCTGTTTTTGGCTTAAAAAAATACATGCAAAATCTGCACTGTATGAACAAGTCCTAATAGTCACAGTGACATTTCAACACATTTTTTTTTTCTTTTTTGACTGTGTGTGAAGAAGACATGTCTGTACTCCTATTAGCCAAAACGGCACGACAGTAATATTGTGCCATTTGGCTAATAAGTGATCAACGAATATACTGGACTTTTGACGGGTGGCTGCTGTGTATCTGCATAACTACGAGTTTGGTGTAATCTTTGATCACTCCTATAAGCCATACAGTACAATATGTTTCCGTGCAGTTTTGGCTAATAGGAGAATGGACCTGTCCCTTTAATATGCTGTCCTTACCTAGGGTTGCAGATTGAGGGGACAGATCTGCTTTAAACTTACTAAATACCTCAAGCAGCATATGGTAGAAAAAACATGTCTCATGGACATGGCTGATGAACATTCCAATATCTACAATCGGACTGGGGAAATAAAATAGAAAACATTTATAGAACTATGGTAAATGTACAAATGACATTACTATACGTTCACTACCAAACTGTGCCACAATATTTCTGCAATAATTACATGTTAAGAAGATACTGTGATCACCATAATCTAAAAGATATCTGAATCTAGAGGAAAAATAAAGGATTACTAGACAGAGGGTGTAAAAATAAGGCAAAAAAAACAACCATTGTTTTTTTCCCTTCAGTATAATCTGCTGGCAATAACAAATGTTTTAATTACTATGCAGGTCGCTAAGCAACTGCCTTAGGGACAGTTAAATCACTAGCAACAACATAAAAAGGGAAGAAAAAGAAATTGCGTGTCCATCCATTCTGCAAAGCTCACGCTCCTCACAGACATGTGATATGGTTTTCTTACAGATGACCTCACATGGCGCGCGCACGCCCTGTGCAGCTTACTAAAGATGGCACAGTTTATAAGTCAGGAAACGTGTTGCAGTCTCATTTGTCATCTGAACCTGTAAAAGGCATACGTACATCATAATGGAAGCTATGCTTTATATTATCCCAGAAGTCTCTGAAGTTTATATTTTATGCAGAAATAAGCTAGAACGTTTAATACAAATGATAATGGGTAGTATCTAATTATGCTACAAAAGTAATAAATATAACAAAACAATACATAGAATAAACAACAAAACAATACATAGAATAAACAACAAAACAATACATAGAATAAACAAAACAATACATAGAATAAACAACAAAACAATACATAGAATAAACAACAAAACAATACATTCCATAAACAACGACAAAATCAACAATAAGACAGCTCAATAGTGATGTCATTTTCTATTAAATTACATACAGTATACTCATTTACCTTCGTAAACATTACGTAATAAGCAATCCTTTCTGGCAAATTTGTGTACGTTAAAATACCAAAACTAGGAGTTCAGCCTAAGGGTATGTTCACACGATGAGAGGCATTTACGTGTGAAAAGACAGACTGTTTACAGCTGCCTCGTTTCACACGTAAATGCTCCTCCTCGTAATTTACGAGGCGTCTGAGACGCTCGTAAATCTTGAGCTGTGCTTCATTGAGTTCAATGAAGAACGGCTCAAATTACGTGGCAAAGAAGTGCCCTGCACTTCTTTGCCGAGGCAGTCAATTTACGCGTCGTCGTTTGACAGCTGTCAAACGACGACGCGTAAATTACAGGTCGTCTGCACAGTACGTCGGCAAACCCATTCAAATGAATGGGCAGATGTTTGCCGACGTATTGTAGCCCTATTTTCAGACGTAAAACGAGGCATAATACGCCTCGTTTACGTCTGAAAATAGGTTGTGTGAACCCAGCCTAATGCTGGGGCCACACAGACTTTTTTTTGTAGTATTCTAACTTTGATAGTAAGTGTTGTACAACAGTTGTAGAACATACAAATAGTTGTGAATCTGCTGCGTGACAAAATATGATGGAGAAAGACTAGGTTAAAAAAAAAAAAAAAAAAAAAGAAGAACAAAAACACTATTGTGTGTAAAGTTGGTTATATACATTAGATCTACTGTAAATTAGCCCAACACACAGATTATAGCAGTATCGGCCATCGATCAAACTAGTATGGGGACAGCTAAACAGGATATGTATGATGGAAAAGGGATCAGTCCTGCTAGATCCATTGTTTCCAACAGTAAAGCTTTCCTCTCCCTCACCACTAAAATGAACATGAATGTTGGTCTGAGCATGCATGTTTATGAGCGAGTTCGGAGACATAACTGTCAGCCAAACAAGTGTTCTTCCAACAAGCCATGGTGTTTGGCCAATAAAAGTGATGGACCAGCTCAATATCAAGCGGTCACGAGACAGCCTGAGTATAGTCCCTGCCTAAAACTACAATGCAAAAGTCAGACAGAGGATTCTCTATACACAAAATAGTAGCAAAAACATAAAGCACGGCTATAGTCTGTTTTTTGTTGTTTTTTAACTAAGCAATGTATATCTATTGAACTTTAATCCAAGATAAACAACACACATTGCAAAGTGACAGGAAAGAAACGTCCATCATGCAAGCTAGCCCTGATTTCCACAGTATTTCTAGAACGTCATTTGCTGTAAGGAGATAATTTCTCCCTTAATTCCCAATGGGACTCGAGGTTTAAAATAAACACCATTTCTTGTACACCTGAGCAAGGACAGATACCTAAGCAAACAATCTTCTTTTTCTCGTGATGTGGAACAAACGCAGCCCCGTGGTGAAC
Source organism: Rhinoderma darwinii (assembly GCF_050947455.1). Classification (NCBI taxonomy): domain Eukaryota; kingdom Metazoa; phylum Chordata; class Amphibia; order Anura; family Rhinodermatidae; genus Rhinoderma; species Rhinoderma darwinii. Next base: position 276,029,779 of record NC_134689.1, read on the forward strand.
CACAAGTTGGTGATACAGTCAATGATACATTTATGTATTTAAATCTTGTAGCGCTTGTTAAATTGTTTGGTTCGCAGTACATCAGAGCCTGCAAATTGAGGTTTCTGAAAGCGTGTAATTACAAGATAGTAAAAATGAAACAAACATTTCCTTCCATTCAATTTTCTACATTTCCGAATGACAAAGTAACGCACACCTGCTCCCTCCGTCACTTTGCTTTTCACCTGACTTAACAACATGCCGTATCCTCACAATGTTAAGGGCAGGAAGATGGCCTACTGAGATGGCTCTTCTAAGCAGCTGCTCGAGATGCTGGCAGCGGCAGAGAGCGATAAAAAGATTATCAAGACCGGCACCTGTGACCTGCAAACACTACAGTACATTCCTCCCCAGATGAAAATCATGGCTATTCCCACAGCTGGTAACTGAAAGACCGCGACATAAAAAAAATAATAATAATAATAATATGCACATAAAGGGTCATTAAGAGAACAGAATAATAACGAGCTCACAGATTTCAATTGTCGAAGGACCATTGGCATGCACATAATATGTGGCTACCTAACTGTATTCTGCCATTTTCCAAACAAATCAACAATAAGTTTTTAATAGCAAAATATCAGGGCAAGAATGTTATTTTCGATTCAGGACCGCTCCAGAAACCAGGACTCCACTTTGTGTCCCTGCACAAAAAACCAGTGCCAGAGAAATTCCAATGATCATTGTTAAAGGGCCATTAAATTCAGTCTGTAATTTACACAATTTGAAAAGCCTGCACAGAATACGTGCGTAAATGAAGCAGATTATAAATACACAGCATGTCAATTTCTGCTAAGGATATGCTGCACAATTGTTACAGATTTTCCCTATTGAATTCAAGTAGGATGTTAATTTCTGCAATAAATGTCACGGTTTGCGGTATTTGCAGCAAATTCCGCAGATTATAATTTTTTAAAAATTACAAAGAAATAAAGCCTATACTTACCTCTCAGCTTTTCTGGCTCCCTACAGTGATGACATTTCATCACATGTGACCCCTGCAGCCAATCACAGACTGAAACAGTCGCACGTGATGAAAACGTGGTGCTGATAGAGTAGATAAACTTAAACGTAGGGAGTTGGAATGGATCTTTAAATTAAAGATTAAGCCCATGAGGTGCCAATATATTTAATTTAAAGTGGGTCCGGCTAGGAGTTGATTCCCCTTGTGTGACTGGTTATTTCTTGGACCTCATTCTGGTTCTGCATCATACCTCCTCTGAGTAGGTTAACATGTAATACTCGCTGTATGTGTCTATTGAATTTATTGAAATTGTACATATTCTTTCAAACCTATATTTTAATATATATTTGTTTTATTTTAGACGCCTTTCGACTACCTCCCTTGGACCCATTAATATGAATATATCCACTTTCTCCAACATTCTGTTTGTATAAGACCTCCTTTGGTGAACAATTGAGTACTGCAGGAATATACTCTTTTAGCTCCATGTGATATATGCATATGTGCCTTTATATGTATCTTCATTATTACCATATATTGTATGTTACATGGTGATTTATATAAAATGTTTCCACAATATTGCATATGTTTTTTGTAGTCGTGCTCTTTGGAGACAGTGGACATGTGTCGGTCTTAAGATCAGTTTTTTTTTACCAGGTCGTCTCCATTGTTATACGATGGAGAAGTGCAATATGCATTTCAGTAGATGGGCTTACACTGTTGTTTTTATATCACATGGGGTTACCCATTATGGGTTATTATCTGTCTATGGTACCCCGTAGCTATAATATTAGACGATGAGTATTCCATGGACCTATATATTAAGGACAGAAAACTGTTGCCTTCCTGACATTAAAAGTTACTGTCATTGAGATGGCACCTTTTTAGTATGCAGATATCCTGCGGAGTGCATTTGTGATGGGCCGTGCCCTGTTCCAATATGGAAGTTTGAGTGTCTTTGGTCTATATTGAGCTTGTGCATATATCGTCTTTAGCGCAGGCGCATTGAATTTCTGATGACTGAAAGCTCACTCACTGTTGATTGGGTTTCAGACATGCGCAATGAGAAAGTAGGAACGCCGGGTACCACGAGGAGTTAATCAGACGTGTGGGATATTATGGCAATAATGTCTTTACAGAAGTATTGCAGTGTATTATAAAAGCGATCGGATGATCGCATAGTGTAGTCCCCTAGTGGGACTAATAAAAAAAGTAAAAAAAAAGTTTAATAAGGTTAATAATAAATAAGTGAAAATTAAAATGAAAAACCCATTTTTCCCCTTACAAAATGCTTTATTATTACTAATATTATTAGAAAAAAATATATATATTTGTTATCGCCAGATCCGTAACAACCCCAACTATAAAGTTTTGGTGAACGTCGTAAAAAAACCAATGCAAGAATTGCGGTATTCTGTGAATCCTGCCTTTTTTTATAAAAAAAAAGTGATCAGAAAGTCGCATTTACTCCAAAATGGTACCAACAACAACTACAAGTCGTCCCGCAAAGAAAATCTATATAAATTTGGTATTGTTGCATTCGTAACAACCCGCTGAATAAAGTTATTGTGATATTTATACCACACGGTAAACGGTGTAAATTTAAGACGCAAAAAAAGGAGAGGCAAAATTGCTGTTTTTTTTCTATCCCCCCCAAAAAAAGTTAATAAAAGTTAAATAAATATGTACCCCAAAATGGTGTTATTAAAAAAAATACAACTTGTCCCGCAAAAAAACAAGACCTTATACAGCTATAAAAAAAAGTTATAGCTCTTTGAATGAGACGATGGAAAAACAAAAAAAAAGCTTGGTTATTAAATAGGCTGGTCACGAAGGGGTTAATATACTGCAGGGATAGTTGTAGCATATCATAATGAATTTGCATTTCTGACAGTAGATTTAAGTGTAAGAAAAGGCATAGGAGAATATATAGAATACAGCTCAGCAGCAATATAACTTTTATCATTTTCGTCCCTCTCTAGCATGGAGGTAAAATACCCACAATAAATGTATCCCTGAAGCAGCTTGTAGTGAAGATGCAAGTTTAGTCAAAGCAGAATAAGGAAAGGACAAATTCTACACATGCTCAGGAGTATGGAGACCCAAGGGGGGATAAAATGCCATGCACTTAGCGCTGCCACTAAATGACTGTATAATTTAATTTCTTGAAACCCATTAGCTTTTATGAAAGTAAAATGAAAGCCAGATGAGTGCTAGATTTTGAAGTTAGTGGAATTAAGAGTATTCTGTGGGCAAGAACAAGAAAGAAAAAAAAAATTTAAGAAAAATATATTTTCATTTCCTATACAGGTGAAAGTATGGGCGTGTGAACAAACAAAATAAATTGTAACGGTCATTTTATCAGGAGCATAATCCATTTCAGTAGTTTACAAAGCTCACATGCTGTAAAAAAAACTACATATTACTAGAGGAAACTTTTATCTTTATTCCAAGATAACATTTCACACTTAAGAAAAATCTCAAACTTCATAGAAGTCTATGCAAGACTTACAGTAGACCAATTCACACCTGCAGAAGACATTCTACCATCACTGGACAATTTAGCTGTCAAACATCCCACCTGTTTTCAAACATAGTTTCTTGTTGGCTAATACCAGAGGTCTCAAACACACAGCCCCTGAAGCGGTCATCCACGGCCCGCTGGCAGCGGGAGAGCGGAGAGCAGTCCGAAGGAGGAGCAGCAGCACCGCACACCCCCCCTGTAGATAGTGCCACCCCACACACCCCGCTCTGTGGACAGCGATATACTGCTCTCTCTATAGATAGCTTCATTGGGGCTTCCTCTAGGAGTGGAATCCCCAGGCCGTATATATGGACAAGAACATCAGTGGCTCCTCCTGGACTGGAATGACCGGCCAGCGAGTTGCAGACACACTGGTCGGGATTCTGCTGATAGACGAGGCCTCTCACGTAACTGTCCATATATGGACAATGACGTCAGGGGCTCCTCCAGGAGACAAATCCCCGGCCAAAGTGCCGCAATGGAGCTATCTATAGGGGGATATGTGTGTTGCACTCTCTCTCTACAAAGGGGTGTGTGGGGCCCTTTCTACAAAGGGGTGTGTGGGGCCCTCCCTACAAAGGTGTGTGTGGGGCACTCCCTACAAAGGGGTGTGTGGGGCACTCCCTACAAAGGGGTGTGTGGGGCACTCCCTACAAAGGGGTGTGTGGGGCCCTCCCTACAAAGGGGTGTGTGGGGCCCTCCCTACAAAGGGGTGTGTGGGGCACTCCCTACAAAAGGGGTGTGTGTGGCACTCCCTAAAAAAGGGGTGTGTGTGGCACTCCCTACAAAGGGGTGTGTGTGGCACTCCCTATAGAGGGCACTGGGTAATTATCTACAGAGGGAACTGGGGAATTATCTACAATGGGCACTGGGGAATTATCTACAATGGGCACTGGGGAATTATCTACAATGGGCACTGGGGAATTATCTACAATGGGCACTGGGGAATTATCTATGGGGTGTGTGGAAGTATCTACAGAGGGCACTGTGGCACTATCTAAAAAGGGGCTGCCCAATCTTGAAATTCTGGTGTCTGCCAAATGCTGCCAACTGAGCAGCCAGACTGCATTTAGCGACACTTAAACTGGAAAACAGGATTGTTTAAAATAAGCACGTGGATTAAACTCACAAATTTCCAGTAAAATTGAATCTAGCGGTATTATTATAGTAATGTAGTATTGTTATAGTAATGTAGCATTATAGTAATGTAATTTAGTATAGTTATAGTAATTCAAATAATGAATTGATTAACAATAAATTAGTATTTTATCAAATTTCAAAGTAATGCGGCCCGTCAACTTCAATTTTTTTCTATGTGTGGCCCATTTACCCGGCCGAGTTTGAGATCCCTGGCTTATACCCAAAGGTTTTTTGTTCTTCCCTTAATTGAAATCCAATTCTGCTGTTTGGCAAAACCAAAAATACAAAGGTTTAACAAAACCTTAAGAGTGTGCATGAGACAACCAAGATCTAGGACGTACATGCCAGGGACCAACAGCAATGACCCCTGGCTAGCACCAAACAATTTGTTATAGCACAATGATAACACAACCGCACAGGTGATATGCTGGTAATACACAGTAATATATATTACACGTATAAAGAAAAAGTAGAAGGGAGAACTATCACTGCTGAAAGGCGAGGACACCATGGAGAGAGTTAGGACCCATTAACACACCATGATTTTTAAATGACTGGCGAACAATCTATGATTTTTGAGAAATTGTGGCCGGAGATCTGATGGAGATTTGCATCAGTAGGGTCCAAACAGCTGGCATAAAGAAAACCATTCCCTGCTGGTCAAAGAGTCATTGTTACATACCAATGGCTCGAGAACTTTTCCCTAGACAGCAATGTCTTATAAATGTAAACGTGGCTAGCATTTGCATTATCAAGAGCGCTTAATTTTACGGTGACAATCTTTAAAGATCAACTATGCCTGCAGAACTGGGGGAGATACGCGAAGCCTTGGCCACAAGATTGTAGTCAATGACATGGGAGACTACAAAGTTCTGCCCAAATATCAATTTTAATAGAAAAGTTACCCTTTAAAATGCTCAATGACAAGTTAGCAGACTACATTCACATGATGAATATAAAGGAGCCAGCCAGTAAATAAACTGCTCTAGCATTTTCCTGTTCATGTGCCACAACAGCATTATATTGATAACCGAGGAGACATCCTGTACAAGAACTTACCGCCACATTATTTGAGCAGCTGTTCATAAAGCTCAAGCACCACAAATTTTAAAGGGGCTTTCCCATAGAAAGTGATGGCATATCGCTAGAAAACGCCATCACTTTCTGATCGGCGGGGATCCAACTGCCGAAACACCTTAGACTGAAGGTCAATGCTTTGGCCCCTTTACAGTTCTTCCCTGCACAGCAACCGACCGGGCCATCTGCTTTTCAGGGAAATACAAACACAACCCGATTGACTTGAATGGAGCTATGCTGCAGTTCTCTACACAGCGGGTGGTCAGGAGCGTTGGTAAAATACTGAAGGGACCTCGGTCCCTTCATTCTCAGAATCTGCAGGTGTCCCAGAGGTTGGATCTCAACGATCAGAACATTATGAAATATCCTAGCGATTGACCAGGATTATAAAAACAGATGTGCCGGTTCCTTCGCATGACTAAAACCAAATGTGCGTGACGGAGTCCAATGACTTCAATGGATTCCATCAGGTTTCTATCAAAACAGCTCTGCATGTTGCACTATTTAGTCCATAAAATAAGATGGAATCTGTGACTGAGGCCCCTAACAGAGCCTCCAACACAGATGTGAACAAAGCCGAAGTTACATACTAAAATCTCTTACCGACCAATTGAATTGTATTTTTCCCTACAAACAAAAAACCTTATAAAAGCACTCCCTGGCCCATGGCACTGCATTTCAATTAGAATGGTATAAAGCAAGTCTTTTTGTTAACAATGAGTGCTGCTACTGTTTATTCATGTCAACGGGTTTAGGAGAAAATAATTTTTAGGTCTAAATTGCAAAAACCAATAAAAGTAGATACATAATAGAAAAAAAAAGTGTACCTGCTTAAAACACATGACAACTAGTCAAGAAACAACTGAATGTTCAGCTGTAGCTGAGGTGTCACCAATAGAACAGTGAGGAAGAAGAAAAACGTCACAACTTTGTTAAAGAGAACTTGTTGTTATATTGCTGGGGAATAGTGTCCTAAACATGCCCCTCTTAAAACGGTCTGTTTTAGAAATTGGTCTAAAAAAGTTATAATAAATGTGTGTGCTATATGTAAGTTTCCAGAGATGGCCTGGGCTTCATCTGGGTACTCAGCATGTGAAAGAAGCCAATGGACTTATCGCAGGACTCTTCGCTGGTAGTTTACACAGTGCACGCTGTATTATAACTTTTTTTTAAACTAAAACGGAGAGTTAGAGAAGGTCATGTTTAGGACGCTATTTCCCAGCAGTATAACATCATGCTGGTGGTTTAGTACCCTTAAATCTAGTGTTAGGGTCCCTTTAAAGGGGGTCGTCATTAAAGTAGCTACAGAAAATGGTTTTTTTTTAAAAACGAAAAAAAAAAAACACAAAACATTACTTCCCCTATTAAAGGGGTATTCCCAACTTAAGACTTTTATGGCATATCCACTGGATATACGATAAAATGTCTAATAGATGCAGGTCCCAGATCTGGGATGGGTCACCCAACCCCTGCTTCACCTGGTGCGAATTCCAGGCTAGTGAATAGGGGAATGCGAGCGTCTCTCTCCATTCTGATTAATCGAGATTATGAAAACAGCCAAGCAAACAACAAGTAAGCATACAGGAAGGTACCCGTGGCCAATAGAAGTCTATGGGCCCGTAATTACGGGCGTTTTTACGTTCGTGTGCATGAGGCCTTAGTATAGTGATATACTGAAATACTATTAGTATTGCAGTATATCATGCAAGAGATCCAAAGATCGCTGGTTAAGTCCCCTAGGGGGACTAATAAAAAAAAAAAAAGTAAGAAAGTAAAATTATTTTTTTTTTCAACATTAAAAAAACGAATACCTTTACCCTTTTTTCCCTAAAGCAACGTTATTTTTTTTAAAAGTTAACATATCTGGTATCGCCACATCCGTAAAAGTCCAAACTATCACAATATAGCGTTGTTTAACCCGCTCGGTAAACGGCGTAAAAAAAAAATGAATAAAAAAAAATAATATATATATAACAAACGCAAATTGCGGTTTTCTGGTTGCCTTAGCAATACAAAAAAATGGAATAAAAAGTGATCAAAAAGTCGCATGTACCCCAAAATGGTATTGGTAAAAACTGCAGCTCGCCCCTCAAAAAATAAGCCCACACATTGCTAAATTGACGGAAAAATAAAAATGTTATGGCTCAGAATAGGACGACACAAAACAATTTAATTTTTTTAGCAAATATTTTTTGACCATTTCACTCAACATAAATCAATGGAGCAAAGCTGGAGTTTTGTGATAAAATGTAACTTTTACTAAAGCGGTTAGAATTTTTTTTTTCTTTAAGTACAAAGAATTAGAAATACATAAAATACATGCATGTTTGAACAAAGATTCATGAATGTATTGGTTTTTATCTCTTCTGCGTATGGAAGATACATACATATAGTATATCAGTCTGAAAATGTAGCTTTATGTTGACTGCCTTTGCTATAAGGTGAGCTATATTGCCACAAGCTGCTGCATGAAAAAAACAAGTGGAGTTTGTATAGTCTCTGTTATTGGCAGGACTCCCATACATCTGCATCACCATTTAGAACAGTAGTTTTGTTTTGGGGTTATATATAGTAACCCTCCTACCCGTTCCTGTAGATGTTCTCACCGATGATTTATATTGGATTTTAAAGGGAATTCCGTCTTCACTCACTTCAAGAGTTTTTTTTCTCCCAACGCGTTTCCTCCAGTCTTCAGAATCATCAGGGGAGATCAGGCCTTTTTTAAGGAATTTGTTTTTAAGTACGTTGCTGGCTGTTGCTCCCAATTTTTAGAAAGAGTACTTCCAGTGGCAAGAAGATCATGGCAGAATCGTGCAGGGTTCAGTAGCACTAGTTCTGCTCCTGGTGCTCATCACAAGCGTTTGAAGATGTAAACCCAACAAATAATTTTTTTTCAGCTTCCCAGTATATTATAGAGTGCCACGAAACACTACAACTGTTCCAGCTAAAAAAAAAAAAGCCCTCATATGGCTATGTCGACAAAAAAATTAAAAAAGCTATGGCATATGGAAGGCGGGGAGGAAAAAAACAAATGAAAAAAACGAAGATTGGCCGTGTCCTTACGGGGTTAAATCCCCTTTAAGTTGTTCCAGCATTGGTATTGCGGTGGTCCCATTTGGTCCTTATTTATATTCCTGTATTGAAGACGTGCCGTGCATCCACGTGATCGCTACAGCAAATCACTGGCCTCAGCGGCAATGATAACGTATGGCACAATACTGTGAAACCAGTGATTGGCTGCAGTGGTCACATGGATGTACGGCACATCATCGATCCTGGAAAATAAACAAACGCTGGCAGGGACCACCACAGTATCGGCACTGAAGTGGCAGGGGATTTAACAGGTAAGTAATGTTTGTTTTTTCAATTTTATAACATTTCCTGCAGCTAGATTAATTTATTCAACTCTTGGACAAACCCTTTAAGTCTCAAAAAGAAAAACCTCCAACTTCTGACTACCACAGTAAGCAACAAAGACATCACCTTAGCTTCATCAAACAAGAAAGATTAAAATATTTAGTTTAATTAAACATCATCAAAAATGGCAAGTCTATTTATATGTCAGCCACAATAATTACTCCTTCTGGCATTGCAGATAGCCGACTTCTTGATGCATTTGTTCTCACTCAGCATGTCTGAACAGGCAACATCAACAGCAGAGCATTCCATTTGGGCATTTAGGGGGAAAAAAAAAATTTTTTAAATGAAATGGGTAAAGAATGCTTAAAGGAAGCAAACAGAATATATATTATAAAAAAAGAATTGCACACAAATCAATATTGCCCTATTTTTTGTTGTTAGATACATATACATAAAGTTAAAGTTATTTTAATCCTGCACAGAACCCTGTGGATGATGGATTAATAAAAATGGGTGTACTAGGGCCACGTTTTAACATCTATATTGCGGCTGGCACACACTGCAGTTCTACTGAACTTAGATTAGGACCCTATGGTGGTCTAAGTTCAGTTCTGCAGAACAGAATGTGGCCCAGGTCGTGCAGTCGTAATATGGACAATAAGGCTAAGTTCACATGGGACGGATACGCTGCATAAAAGCACGCAGTGTAACCGTCCTGTGCGCCGCAGGGAATTCCAGGTGGAAAAAGTTTCATCCCAGGAGACTGCTGCAGCGGCAGTCATCCCAGGTCACCCAGGTCTGCCTCCTGAGAGGACGTTTCATCCCAAGTGACCACCGCTACAGCCTGTGATTGGCTGCAGCGTTGACATGGGATGAAACGTCATCCCAGGAGGTTGCGCTGGAAGAAGGAACACCGACTTCTGGGTAAGTATGCAACTTTTTTTTTTTGGTTGCGTTTTTTGCGTCAGGATCGCTGCGAATCCGCCGCAAAAAATGCAACAACTGCTATTTGTTGCGGATTTTACCTCCCCATTGAATTCAATGGGGAAAACTGCAACAAATAAGCAGCGTTTACGCAAGTACAATTGACATGCTGCGGAATAAAATTCTGCACCGCAGGTACATCGGAGCGTTTTTTTTACGCTCAGTATTTACGCAACGTGTGGACGAGATTTGTTTTATCTCATCCACTTTTCTGCTACAGTATTTTCTGTGGATTCTCTGCAACGAACTCCGTTGTGGAAAAACCGCAGAATTTATGCAACGTGTGAACTGACCCTTATAGAAATACAGAACACATTCACCTTTGAGGCTGGATTCACACGACCATGTTACGTCCGTAATGGACGGAACGTATTTCGGCCGGAAGACCCGGACCGAACATACTGCAGGGAGCCGGGCTCCAAGCATCATAGTTATGTACGATGCTAGGAGTCCCTGCCTCGCTGCCGGACAACTGTCCCGTACTGAAAAAATGATTACAGTACGGGACAGTTGTCCGGCAGCGAGGCAGGGACTCCTAGCATCGTACATAACTATGATGCTAGGAGCCCGGCTCCCTGCAGTATGTTCGGTCCGGGTCTTCCGGCCGAAATACGTTCCGTCCATTACGGACGTAACATGGTCGTGTGAATCCAGCCTGAAGGTAGAGAGCATTCAGGAGCACATAGTTAAACATCATCAATGTGTTGTTGTCGAAGGGGATGTTCACAGCTGCGTTGGAGGCTCAGTTAGTATCTTTCTTCCCAGATTTTGTTACTGCCGGACAAAATAGTGCAGAATCCTGTGCTATTATGCCTGACAAAATGACATAAACCATGACGATGGAACCTATTCAAGTCAACCAGTTCCATTGGGCGCCATTGGTTTCAGTCTTGCAGCGGATCCCGAGCTTTCGGTATTCTCGTTGTTCTGCTCCTACGATGGAGCAGAAAAACGGAACCCAGATGTGAACGGCCCGGTTATCTCAGTGCAGTGTTTTGTCTGATATTGATCCAACTATACTGATATTTCAAAGTATAAGCAATAAAACTATAAACAATAAAAATATGTGTGTATGGTGAAGGGGGGGGGGAAATGATTTTTATACATTTACATCTTAATGTTAATACCACTAAATAGGTTTACGACAACGTGCAAGTTTGATGAGAATCCAGTACCAATGATCTAGCTGAAACGCTCAGAGGGATAAAATCCGCTTGTACTGTATGGGAATATCTATTATGTTTAAAAGAACCATAATTAATCTACAAAAGACGACAGAAAAGGATGTGAACTCTAAATAGTGCCACTTACAGAAAATCACAGCTATGGTCAAATCTCAAAAGGACTTTTATAGTAGGATGTCCTTATAATAATCTGTTTGATGCTAATTGCTTACCCTTGTGCCAACGGATTGCACGTTTTTCATCTTGGCTAAAAGCAAAGTCCCTATCTCTATGCCTCTGAATCAACAGGATCATTCTGGAATTCATTAGTTGGAAACACGAGAGAAGCTACATAATAGCTTAGCTGCATGCACAGCACACTTCAAAAATAACTAAATGAATATGGAAATGCATCTTTCTGTGGCAAATTGTTCATTATTGAATCATTATCAACCCTTGTTAGAATGTGCGCTCTCTTCTGGTATGTACAAGATCATTAAAGTGTTTAAGAGCTCCATCATGAAAGACAGTGACACTTTATAATCCACTATCTCTTCAGGCAAATACGCTTATGGCTGAGCATAATACTCAAAATAACAACATCCTCTTGACGTATAATTCCTCCTGTTTTAGTAATGATTCTTTTAAGTGCTAACAGCAGTAATGAAATATTATGCTAAAGTCTATACTTGTTAATGTATCCGAGGCCTGAAACTACTGCTTTTGCGCTACTAAATAAATATGAGCAAAGGATAGTTTGAATGCAAATATATACATTGAACACGAATTCTAAAATGACTTACACATTCCCAATCTTATGCTGGACTTGGCTCATTTGTGTAGTCAGCCATATACAAAGTAATCCCTGCATCACAGATTCTCTGTATAATATATTTGTAGAAAACGGCCGCAGTAGGAGCAATAGACTCCAAATGGGTCTATTCAAACGGCCGATATTTTGACGGCCCGGTAGACTGGGCCATCAGAAAATGAAGCATGCCCTATTTTTGGCCGTTCTCCCGGCCGCATGGCTTCCAATGGCTCTTTGGGGCCGTGTAAAGCACGGCTGTCACTTGGATGTGATCCGAGTGACGGCCGAGCTTTCTGACGCTTGTTCGCTCAATTCTCCATCTCACAATGCAAAGTGCATGTGAGGAGGGGGGTATTATTTTTTTGCTCCCTGTAGGAGCGGAATCCCCAATACCCGGCCACAGCATTGCCGAAGCTGTGGCCGGGGATTCCACTCCAGGAGAAGTCCCTAACTTCACGATCTATATATGGACAGTCACGTCAGGGACTTCTCCTGCCGCGGTCCCCTACTCCTGAAACTGAATCCCCGGCGCTGTGGCCGGTGTTTCCGCTCCAAGAGAAGTCCCTGACTTCACTCTCCATATATGGACACCGTGACGTCAGGGACTTCTGAAGTGGAATCCCCGGCGCTGTGGCCGGTCATTCCGATCCAGGAGAAGTCCCTGAGTTCACTCTCCATATATGGACATTGAAGTCAGACGGTCCCCTACATTGGTGCGATCTACAGGAAGCTAGGGGGTGCCATATATGGGGAGGTTATGTAAAAGGGTACTGTGTAGAACTACCTACAGGGGGCTGTGTGGCATTACCTACTAGGGGGGGCTGTGTGGCATTACCGACTAGGGAAGATGTGTGGCATTACCTACTAGGGGGGGCTGTGTGGCATTACCTACTAGGGGGGTTGTGTGGCATTACCTACTAGGGGGCGCTGTGTGGCACTACCTACTAGGGGGCGCTGTGTGGCACTACCTACTAGGGGGGGCTGTGTGGCACTACCTACTAGGGGGGCTGTGTGGCACTACCTACAAGGGGGGCTGTGTGGCACTACCTACAAGGGGGGCTGTGTGGCACTACCTACAAGGGGGGCTGTGTGGCACTACCTACAAGGGGGGCTGTGTGGCACTACCTACAAGGGGGGCTGTGTGGCACAACCTACAAGGGGGGCTGTGTGGCACAACCTACAAGGGGGGCTGTGTGGCACAACCTACAAGGGGGGCTGTGTGGCACTACCTACAAGGGGGGCTGTGTGGCACTACCTACAAGGGGGGCTGTGTGGCACTACCTACAAGGGGGGCTGTGTGGCACTACCTACAAGGGGGGCTGTGTGGCACTACCTACAAGGGGGGCTGTGTGGCACTACCTACAAGGGGGGCTGTGTGGCACTACCTACAAGGGGGGCTGTGTGGCACTACCTACAAGGGGGGCTGTGTGGCACTACCTACAAGGGGGGCTGTGTGGCACTACCTACAAGGGGGGCTGTGTGGCACTACCTACAAGGGGGGCTGTGTGGCACTACCTACAAGGGGGGCTGTGTGGCACTACCTACAAGGGGGGCTGTGTGGCACTACCTACAAGGGGGGCTGTGTGGCACTACCTACAAGGGGGGCTGTGTGGCACTACCTACAAGGGGGGCTGTGTGGCACTACCTACAAGGGGGGCTGTGTGGCACTACCTACAAGGGGGGCTGTGTGGCACTACCTACAAGGGGGGCTGTGTGGCACTACCTACAAGGGGGGCTGTGTGGCACTACCTACAAGGGGGGCTGTGTGGCACTACCTACAAGGGGGGCTGTGTGGCACTACCTACAAGGGGGGCTGTGTGGCACTACCTACAAGGGGGGGCTGTGTGGCACTACCTACAAGGGGGGCTGTGTGGCACTACCTACAAGGGGGGCTGTGTGGCACTACCTACAAGGGGGGCTGTGTGGCACTACCTACAAGGGGGGCTGTGTGGCACTACCTACAAGGGGGGCTGTGTGGCACTACCTACAAGGGGGGCTGTGTGGCACTACCTACAAGGGGGGCTGTGTGGCACTACCTACAGGGGGGCCATGGCAGTATCTACAGAGGGCAGTGTGTGGCAGTATCTACAGAGGGCAGTATCTACAGAGGGCAGTGTATGGCATTTACAGAGGGAAGTGTGTGGCAAAAAATGTACAAATGAAATTCATCCCTTTTTAAAATCGACACGGAAAAAAACCAGATGCAAAACAGGTCAAAATCGTCCGTTAAAAAACACGGCCCAAAATGGAACAAATGCAAAACGTACCATAATGGCCGTTTTTATCGGCCGAAACTCGGACTGTGTCGTGTGAATAGAGCCTTATGTTCACACTGAGTTTTTTGTAGGCAGAAAATTCTGCCTGGAAAAATAAGCTCTGTTTTTTTTGAAGAAGTTTTGTACAACTGGCGTTTTTTGACGCGTTTTTTACCTATTTCTTCAACAGGCAAGGGGAAAAACCATTTGCTTTTTTCTGCTCGCGGGAAGAAAAAAAAACGCCTCCACCTCCCATTGAAAACAATGGGAGGCAATTTCAACCGTTTTTTTGCAGAGGTTTTTGCCATGGTTTCCGTGGCAAAAAACGTGTAAAAAAACCTCAGTGTTGACAGGGAATTAGGCTGCCATTAGACACAAATAATAAACATTATAAGTTTGTATACAAATATCGTAAACATGAAAAGGCAGGACTGCATAAGGCCCTGTTCACACAGAGTTTTTTGGCGCGGAAACCGCTCCTCAAAAATAGTCTAAAAAAGCCTGAAAATGGCCATCATTGATTTCGATGGGAGTCGGAGGCGGTTTTTTACCGCGATCGGAAAAACCGCCCCGCGGTAAAAAGAAGTGACATGACCTATCTTGAGGCGGTTTCCGCCTCCAAAACCCCATTTCAATCAGTGGGAGAAGGAAAAAAAAACGCCTCGACGAGTGTTTTGTCAAACCACTGTGCAAAAAACACCTGGAGCAGATTTTGCAGGAGGAATTTTCCTCCTGCAAAAAACACAATGTGAACTAGCCCTAACACCTCCACTACCCGATAACTGTATCAATATAAAACCCACGCATGAGGTTTTCACTACAGCATGTTTTTCCCACCGAAACCGAAGTTGTCAGTAAAGGTCCGTTCACACTCGACAATTATTGTCATAATTTGCCAGTTTCCACGAGATTGTAACGATAACTGGAAAGTGCGAATGAAGGAAAAGCGGTTCACAGTTCATCTTTGATGGTTTGTAGCAACATTTACACATGGCATTGCTGCCTAGTACACGACTCTCGCAAGAGCAGTTTCTAGACAACAATGACGCTCCTGTCCTGGGGGAAAGGAATATACCCCCCCCCCCCCCCGCATCAGTCAGCTGTGAGGACCGTATGGATCAAAATCTCCATCGGCCACAATTTGTCGAACAACCGATCATCTATCGTTGGCCCAAGAATAATGGTGGTGTGTGAACGGGCCTCAATGCAAAGTGCACACTACAAATTGTCCTCTGCAGTAAAACACTGTGGCAAAACCCATGAAATGATAAAAATCGAAATCGTTTGAGGATAGTAACAAAATAATATAATAATAATGCAACGCAAGGCATTACCCCACCTAATAATCTTTAGTCTAACCCATTTATTTCTGCTGCAACTTTTGTAATAGGATTCAAAAATATGTCACGAATACACCTTTTTATATAGAAGTATTATCGTTGACAGCTTATTTTTCAGATAACGTTATCCTAGGATTATCTATGGAACAAGCCTCCAAGTCCATTACCAATCCCAATTGTTCAGCTATTTTGTTTCAATTTGGTTTTTGTATCGGATGTATAAAACATCCACAAACTACTGTAAATTATGCTGGTTGTGTACTTCAGAGTATGTCAGCAGACACTGCAACGTTCCAATATTACTTTTCTAAACAACATTTTAAAAAAAAAAAAAAAAAGAAGGATTAAGAAAATATAGACAAAGCAGAAAGATTTCCAGAAGAAATTGCCGACCACCAGGATTTGGATTTAGCTAATCCACTTAGATTACCATGGCAGTGTCTTAAAAGGACAATACAAAGATAGCAAAAATAGGTCACACAGGCAACAATATAATACCTCACATTATGAACAAGTCACAAAGGATTCTGAATACAAACTCATATGTAGCAACATGCCAAATTGTAACACTAAATCGATGACTAAAATTAGGAAAAAAAATTTTTAAAAATTAAAAAAAAAAAAAAAAAAAAAAAGAGTTGAGAGTGCTGTATGCTTCAATGAAAGACAGTTTTCCAGCATTACATACAATACCAACATAGCTATATTATTGGATTGCTTTTTCTTGTCATTTATGCACTTCTTTTAGTGCAGTCTATACATTTTACCTTATTGTTGAACGGTTTATTGCAGCTTGACAATTTACAGCCACATGACAATGATCATCTTGATCATCAAGACATCTTAAGCATTCTTGTTTTATACTAGAAAACTGGCCGCATCATACTGGACTCGATCACACGCTAGCCAAGACGACTTATCCACTGTGCTATATTCTACAGACAACTCTTTGAGGGCAGAAATGAGATTTTCCAATAGCTGAAATCCTCTATTTCAAGAAAAAACTCAAAATCCTAAAATACATCTCTTACCTCCCAAATATATTATGTTACAATAGCTACAAATGTAAAGCTTCACTTTAATTTCTCCATATTGAAGTATTTACACACTGCAGTAATCTGCCACAAATATCTATAATGGTAAGTGGCCAGTAAAGTAGAAAGTTTAAGGCTACATTCAGTGTAGTGAACCTCGGAGGTGAAAAACTGCACCCATGTGGGGCGCGTTGTCCTGAATACTCCATAGACTAGAGTCAACGGAGGGATGTGTGACATACAGAAAAATAGGACATGTCCTATTTTTTCACAGACCCTTCACACGCTCCGTTGAAACAACGGTGGTGTAATGATGGGGGTAAGGAAACAGACAAATGAGCCCTAATCTACCCGCCACTCAGTCCCTGCCTACTTGCAACGACCCGCCCTAGGCGACGGGGTACAACTGGGCGACGGTCCCTACGCTCAATAAGTGCACGACAGACAAACAGACAAGGGTACACAGAAGCCAGGGAAAAGGGGCAGTTGCCCACGGCAACACCATGAGCAACAAGAGTGGTAAACAAGCCGAGTCAAACCAGGAGTATACGAGGTACCAAACGCAGAGCAGGAGAGTAGTGAACAAGCCGAGTCAAACCAGGAGTGTACGAGGTACCCAAACGCAGAGCAGGCGAGTAGTCAGTAAGCCAGGGTCAGTATGAAGCAAGGTCAAATAGTTCAAGAAGCTGCAGCAGGGCCAGGAAACCAAACGAGAAGAATCACAAGCAAGAAGGAACAGGAAAGGCAGGTATAAATAGACAGAGGGCGGGAGCTAGCTCCGTCTGGCCAGGCTGTGATAGGCTCTCCCACTCCTAAGCCTGCCATCCTGAGTGGTGGAAGATGGAGTCAGTCTCACAGACATAGAAGCAGGTGCAGACTAATTACCCATGGGCGTAGATACAGAAGCTGTGCCTGTCAGATCCTTAACAGGTGGTGTGAACCATCCCATTGAAGTACATGAGTCCGTGTGACGGACGTTGTTTTAACGGCCGTCACACGGACTACATATACGCTCGTCTGAATGACCCCTTAGAAGAAGAAAATAAACAAATGCAAGGAAAACAAAAAGTTGTAGACTACATTATTTTAATACAAAAATATACTACACTTGAATATAACAAAACCAATTTTATTTCATTTTGTTCAGATTGAATAAAAGTCAAAATGGGCAATTCCTGAAACACAAATACTGATCTTAAAGAGAACCGGTCACCTTACAACTACATAAAATATTCTTTTTTTTCCCTTTAGGTAACACAAACAGAGTTTACAAATACAATTGCTACCATAATTTTGGGCTCAGAGAAGAAGTAGTAATTGTCCTACCCAGCTTTTTCTGTAGTGCACGCTGTGGCATGACAGACCAGGAATAAATGCAAAATAGGGAGAATCTCACTTTTAAGCCACTTTCACATGACAGGATTTTTTAGCCAAAGTCAGAAGAGGATCCAGCAGGAAGGAGAAATTCTTCTCTTATATTTCCCATTCCTTTTGAATCCACTTCTGGCTTTTGCTAAAAAAAACGAAATGATAAACTGCCACAAAAACTGCACTGTTTTTCAAACATGCAGGCGGCCGGTCGTGCCCGTAATCGCGGGCCGGGATTACAGGCACAGCCGTGTGCATGGGGCCTAAAGGAGTGTTCCTCAAAATTAACATTAATGACATATCAATTTGATATGCAATACACATCTGATCAGTGGGGATCTGACCTCAGAGACCCCACTTATATGGAGATGCCCAGCCCATGGGAAAAGAAAGTGTGCCCCTTTCTTAGAGCCCCAACAATCAGACATTTAGGAGATATTACTGGCCAGGATTCTTATATTAGAGACTCGCTATTGTATACAAAAATACAAAAGGTTCGTACTTTGTATAAAAAATAATAAAAAAAATAAAAACGTAGAAAAAAAAAACCTTAAATACTTTTTCTTAAAAAAACACAGCCCTTGAAATGTGCACAAAACAAAATTAAAAAGGTTATTTCTAAAGGGAACCTGTCAGCGGATTTTAGGGCGCTAAACCACCAGAATGTCGTTATACTGTTGGAGTTTAGCATCCCAAACAACGTCCGCTTCAGCATTTAGTCTAAAACAAAGTTATAATACAGCGTGCGCTATATGTAAATGACTAGAGCAGAGTCCTGGTCCAGGACTACCGACCTTGGCCTTATCTGAGCATGTGCAGGATGCCGTTGGACTCCACTCCTGACTCTTCTCTGGTTATTTACATACAGCACACGCTTAGACAAAATGCTAAAATGGACAGTTTTGAGAGGGGCATGTAGAACGACAAGCTGGTGGTTCAGTGACCTAAAATCTAGTGACAGCTTCCCTTTGAGACATATTTTGTGCAGTCCAGGGGATGAGTCAGACAAGGAATGGTAAATGTCTTGAAAGAAAAGAGGCTTTTAGGGGCTGCTTACAAGCATTACCTACTTACCCATCAGATTTGAGTTCATGAAAGGTGTCGGGGACAATCCTTCATGGGGCCCTAATCGACTGTCATTCAAGTGTTCAGCATAATGAGGGCTGTCTGCAAAACCCTAGGGAAGAGAGAGAAAAGTATTAAGCAGATTATGTGACAGTCTTGCTAATTGCGTGTGAGGACACTCTTAAATCATGTACGGTTTTAATAGGCCGTTGTGAGATATATATATATACACACACACACACACACACACACACACACACACACACACACACACACACACACACACACAAATTTCGTTTATATGCATTACCTTACTAGATTTTCTGCATAACACCGAATACTCAATAAAAATAATCATATTTTTGTAGAATATGAAAACAAGCAATTGCGGCACGGACTCGCCCATAGAAGTCTATGAACGCTTCCGCAATTGCAGATCCGTATTTGCGGACAGTAAATGTAGCTTTTTTATTGTTATCTAATAATATGTTAAACATTGCTCCTAGCACTACATATGCCAATAGTAAAGTAACACTTCCACTTATTGCCTAAGATATCAGAATGTCTGTTTCAAGCTGTCAGACAGCCGAGGTATGGCTTTGTTCACATCTGCGTCAGCGCACCGTTCTGCATTCCGTTGGAACGGAACCCTGACTGAAACAAACGGAAAACATAGGTTTCCGTTTGCATCACCATTGATTTTAATGGTAACAGATCCGGTGCAAATGGTTTCCGTTGGTCTTAGTTGTGCAAGGGTTCCGTCGTTTTAACGGAAGCTATACTGTAGTCGACTGTGCTATTCATTCCATCAAAACTATGGAACCCTTGTACAACTGAGACAAACGGAAACCATTTGCAACGGATCCTTCCCCATTTCAGTCAGGGTTCCGTTCTGACGGAAATCTCCAATGGAACGCCAGAACGGAGCCCTGACGCAGATGTGAACGAAGCCTAATGTGTCAATTCATGACGGACTGGCTGGTCATGCTTCTTTAAACCCGGTGAACATGACCCACCATAGATTACCATACAGCTTAGACTGTGTTGTTACAGTATCTCAAAAATTTCCACTAAGCAGGGACAAAACTTACATTGAACGCCTCTTAATAAATTTGTAGTATTTTTTGCAGTCCGTGCACCAGAAAAGGCAATGGAGGCCAGCTGCGAGCTAGTGTAAATTTCCTCTATAATAATTATAGTAAATGTGTGAGGTCGGCAATGGTCCCGCCATCCCCTTTTGCTGAGCTCCGCACACTTTTTGCTAAAGCGCAATAAATCTACAGAAATGCAACAAAAAAAAACGCATTTTATTTACGCTATTGCATCTTTTGATGCATTTGAAACTTTATTTATGGCAGAAAACTGGTAAAGTCCCCCCTCATCTTTCACAGGGCTTTATTGTATATGATCACCCAATTGATTAATTCTATTAACTTCCGTAAGTGTATACCATAGTACCAGGCAACAGAAAACAAGTTTCATTTTAAATTTTTTTTAAAAGCAAAGGGAAAGAGTAAAGTAAATATACTTGGGGTAACCGGTTGCTGAGTACCTGTAGTTCCTGCAGGCTCAATGGGGGTTCAACAAATGCATCGACATGTTGGGCCCTCCAGAGTTGGACCTGCTTTTGGCACCGGTTCCCTGTTCTGGATAAGGCAGGCCATATTTTGACGCTCTTAAAGGCGGTTTCCAGCTAACAAAAATAGATGGCCTATCCTCAGGATAGGCTATCAATAGCTGATGGGTCGGGGTCCAACTCCCGGCCGGGACCCCCGCTGATCAGCTATTTTGGAGGAGCAGCAGCGATTGTACGAGCGCTGCTTCGCCTTCATTTCTTCTTGCTTACTGTGAATCTTCGACATGCAATTAGCAGTTATTACAAGTATTGAAGCCTTTTCTCCCATTGGAGTGAATGGGAAAAGAAGGCTGCAATACTTGTGAATCGCCACTAAATGTGTGATGAACATTCACAGTGAGAAAGAAGAAATGAAGGGTGCCGAGAAGCCACGATTTTATGTTTCCGTGATTATACTGTATAATCATTGTGAAACACAGAGTGACTCTGGATGTTTAATGGGGTGCAGAATGTCTCATCCAATCAAACCAGGAACAATTATTTATTTAAGAGTTCACATATTTCTACTTTCATCAGTAAAGGAAACCTATTGAGGTACAAATTGAATCTTCCACTCAAGCCGGGCTGTGGAATGGAGGTCAGTTTTGGGTGGAGTTGGAGTCGGTAAAAATTTCCCAAATACGGTTTCAAAATAAAAAATATAAAACATTATATATTATTAATATTGTATTAATTTATTAAATGAATAGCTTTTACATATTTACTTTAATAAATTATGAAAATGTTGAGATTTTCATCATATACTTATATTCTATCAACATAAGGCCCCGATTTATCAAAAAACAGTGATAACTAGGGTGTTCTAGCAGCGAAAAATAGGTTATAACCTCTCTGTGCTCTCTTCTCCCTAAGGGCTTACTCAGACGAAAGAGTGTAAACTCGACGTGAAAAACTACCGCGTGGGACTCGTTTTCACTGAGTCCTCATAGACGAGTCTATTGAGGGATCCGTGAAAACTAATAGGACATGTCCTATTTTTTCACAGGCTCTTTACACGGTCCGTTAAAACATTGAATTGCATGGGTCCGTGTGCTGTCCGTTTTTTTAACGGAAAGCACACAGACGTATAATACACTCATCTGAATAAGCCCTTAGACCAAGTATCTTTACACTGCTGCTCCAAGGCCCTTCGTTAAAAAGTCAGAATTTATCCTCTTCCTCTTCAGCACTCAGACAAACCCGCTCAGCTGGCATGGCGAAACTACACTGCATCCACACTAGGCTCAGAATGAGCGGACGCTGTAATTCTCCGCTCTCCAAGCTTGGTCGTCTGGAAAACGGTCTCCCTCACAACCAAGAACACTACAGAGTACTTAGTGACGCTGCACACCGATGAACAAAAGAACAGGAGGGAGAATGGCCACACCGACACAGAATGGGAGAAGAAAGACAGAAAATGAATAAAAAGTGAAGGACACAAAAAGGCTGACAGACACATACACAGGGGAAGACACACAAAACTGTCACACGTCCCCTCTGTGACTGGATGTCCGCCACTAAATCCACCTTACAAGTTTTCAACGGTGTCAGCATCCAGAGACTGCAAACAAAGTTGAAAACGGTGCCACCAACAGGGGGCCCGATGCAGGTGCAGCTTTTGCCCAATGGTTGAATCAGCCCTGCCTGGGCATGCCTGCAGGAAGAGCGTATTAAAGGCAAGTATAGCAGATACACTTTTAAAATGTTTCGTTTACTCCCATTCAGACTTGCACCTGACATGTACAGTGCCTTGAAAAAGTATTCACCCCCCTCCACTCTCCTCCCGTTTTGGTGTTTTTCCCTATTTTGTTGCATTACAACCTGTAATTAAAATGGATGTTTAATTGATTTTATGTAATGGAACTGACAAAATAGTCCAAATTGTTACAGTGGAATGAAAAAAAAAATTCCTAGTTTAAAATAATAAATAAAAATACTAAAAACTAAACCGTTGTGAGTACATATGTATTCACCCCCTTTTCTATGAAACCTCAAAATAAGATCTGGTTAAACAATTTAAAGGGGGTTATCCATTATTTTTAAAATTGATGGAACAAAGCTGCAATACTTCGTACAGCCAATACGAAAATAACGGCGTGTGAAGTACAAACCGGAATAAAACCTATTTAAACAATGATGGGCCTGCAGCGCTTGTACGAGCACAGCGACCCCTTCAAACAGACGATAAACGGGGTGCCCAGAGTTGGAACCCCACCGATCTAATATTGATGGTCTATACTAAGGATAGGCCATCTATTTTAAAAGCCCAGATAACCCCTTTAACTTCAGAAATCACATAATTAGTTGAAAAAGGTCCCACCTGTGTGCACTCAAAGTGTCACATGATGTCAGTATGAATACACCTGTTCTGAAAGGCTACACCACCACTAAGGCGGGATTCACACGACCGGGTCGTTCCCGAGCCCGAGTGTCGGCCGGTAAAATCGGCCATTTTGCCCGGCCGGTTTGCATAAAGTTATGCATCCGTGCCGGGCCGGGCAGATCCGGACAGTGACATCAGCGGCAGCTCCTGAAGGGGAATCCCCATGTGTTCGGGGATTCCGCTTCAGGAGTTTCCCCTGATGTCACTGCCCAGATATGGACAGAGACATCAAGCGCTCTGTCCAGGAGCGGAATCCCCGAAAACACGGGGATTCCGCTCCTTCAAGGAGCTAAAGTGCGGCTAGCACATAGCAGAGCGGGGAGATACCTCCCCGCTCTGCTATAGTGGCGTCGCTACAGTAGTAGCAGCCGCAGCAGCAGCAACTGCTGCTACTAGTGGCGCCATCGAAGGTGTCGCCGAGCCAGGGTGCTTTTAACAAGCAGGGGAAGGGAGCCAGCTCAGCGCTCCCTCCACCTGCTGTACACCCCGGCCCTGCAACACAGTGTACAGCGATGCCATTCGTCAGAATGGCATCAACTCCTCCTCCTCACATGCACTCTGCGCTGTGAGGAGGAGGAGATAGAGCGCAAGCGCCGGGAAACCCGGCCATCACTCGGAACACATTCCAGTGATGGCCGTGTAATACCCGGCCCCATAGACCCGGGCGAAGATAGAGCATGTCCCGGCCGTCAAAAAATCGGTCGTGTGAATAGCCCCATTAGGGGTCTATCATTCCTAATGCAGCCGGGTGCCGGCCGATTTATGAACGGCCGGCACACGGCCGGGAAACCCTGCCGTGTAAATGAGGCCTAAGCAACAACATGAAGACCACAGAGCTCTCCAAACAGGCCAGAGACAAAGTTGTGGAGAAGTATAGATCAGGGTTGGGTCATAAAGAAAACGTATCCCAAACTCTGAACATCCCACTGAGCATCGTTAAATTCATTAGAACACAATGGAAAAAATATGGCACAACTGCAAACCTGACAAGAGAAGGCTTCCCCCCCACCAAAACTCACAGATCAGACATGAAGGGTATTAACCCCTTAAAGAGGCTCTGTCACCAGATTTTGCAACCCCTATGTGCTATTGCAGCAGATCGGCGCTACAATGTAGATAAGAGTAACGTTTTTATTTTTAAAAAACGAGCATTTTTGGCCAAGTTATGACCATTTTTGTATTTATGCAAATGAGGCTTGCAAAAGTACAACTGGGCGTGTTGAAAAGTAAAAGTACAACTGGGCGTGTATTATGTGCGTACATCGGGGCGTTTTTACTTCTTTTACTAGCTGGACGCTCTGACGAGAAGTATCATCCACTTCTCTTCAGAACGCCCAGCTTCTGGCAGATCACGCTGTGACGTCACTTCCCCAGGTCCTGCATCGTGTCAGACGAGCGAGGACACATCGGCACCAGAGGCTACAGTTGATTCTGCAGCAGCATCAGCGTTTGCAGGTAAGTAGCTACATCGACTTACCTGCAAACGCCGATGCTGCTGCAGAATCATCTGTAGCCTCTGGTGCCGATGTGTCCTCGCTCGTCCGACACCATGCAGGACCTGTGAGTGACGTCACAGCGTGATCTCTCGAGAACACGCTGTCTGCACTGCCAGAAGCTGGGCGTTCTGAAGAGAAGTAGATGATACTTCTCGTCAGAGCGTCCAGCTAGTAAAAGAAGTAAAAACGCCCCGATGTACGCACATAATACACGCCCACTTGGACTTTTACTTTTCAACACGCCCAGTTGTACTTTTGCAAGCCTCATTTGCATAAATACAAAAATGGTCATAACTTGGCCAAAAATGCTCGTTTTTTTAAAATAAAAACGTTACTGTAATCTACATTGCAGCGCCTATCTGCTGCAATAGCAGATAGGGGTTGCAAAATCTGGTGACAGAGCCTCTTTAAGGGGTTAAGTTTGGGCCTTAAGGCTCAGAGCCCATTTTTCAAATCGGACTTATTTCACTTTATGTGGTAAGAACGTCGGAATGCTTAAACCTATCCAAGCGATTCTGAGAATGTTTTCTCGTGACACATTGGGCTTCATGTTCGTGGTAAAATTTGGTCGATATATTCAGTGTTTATTGGTGAAAAATTGCAAAATTGAGAGAAAATTTAGAAAAAATAGCATTTTTCAGAATTTAAATGTATCTGCTTGTAAAACAGACGGTTATACCACCAAAAATAGTTACTAGTTCACATTTCCCATATGTCTACTTTAGATTGGCATAGTTTTTTGAACATTCTTTTATTTTTCTTGGACGTTACAAGGCTTAGAACATAAACCGCAAATTCTCATATTTTTAAGAAAATTTCAAAAGCCTTTTTTTTAAGGTACCTATTCAGTTCTGAAGTGGCTTTGAGGGGTCTATGTATTAGACACCCCCATAAAACACCCCATTTTAAAAACTAGACCCCTCAAAGTATTCAAAACAGCATCTAGAAAGTTTTTTAACCCTTCAGGCATTTCACAGGAATTAAAGCAAAGTGGAGGTGAAATTTGCAAATTAAATTTTTCTTGCTGAATTTCAATTGAATTCAATTTTTTTTCTGTAACACAGAAGGTTTTACCAGAGAAACACTACTAAATATGTATTGTCCAGATTCTGCAGTTTTTAGAAATGTCCCACATGTGCCTCTACTGCGCTCGTGGAATAAAACACAAGCCCTAGAAGCAAAGAAGCACCTAGTGCATTTTGAGGCCTCATTTTTATTAGAATATATTTTCGGCAGCATGCCAGGTTTGAAAAGGTGTGGAGGTGCCAAACAGTAGGAATCCCCCAATAGTGACCCCATTTTGGAAACTACACCCCTCAAGGAAGTCATTTATGGTTGTTGTTACCATTTTGACCGCACAGTTTTTTCACAGCACCTATTTGAATTGGGCTGTGAAATGAAAACAATGAAATTTTTTCCAATAAGATGTCATTTGTGATCAAAATTTCTTATTTTCAAAGGAAACAAAATACCCAATTTTGTTGCCCAATTTCTCCTGAGTGCAGCAATACCCCATTTGTGGCGATAAACTGCCGTTTGGGCCCATGGGAGGCCTCAGAAGGGAAGGAGCGATGTGTGTTCTTTGGAGTGCAGATTTTGCTGGTTTGGTTTTCGGGTGCCATGTCGCATTTGCAGAGCCCCAGAGGTATCAAAGCAATGGAAACCCACCAGAAGTGACTCCATTTTGGAAACTACACCCCTCAAGGAATTCATTTATGGGTGTTGTGACCATTTTGACCCCATAGTTTTTTCACAGAACTTATTTGAATTGGGCTGGGAATTAAAACACAATTTTTTCCAATAATATGTAGTTTTGGCTGAAAATTTCTTATTTTCACAAGAAACAAAATACCCCATTCTGTTGCGCAATTTGTTCTGAGTGCCGCAATACCCCATTTGTGATGATAAACTGCGGTTTGGGCCCATGGGATTTGGCCTACTGGGGATTTTCAGGTGCGTAGTCATGTATGCAGAAGCCCCTGAGGTACCAGTACAGTTGAAACCCGCAAGAAGTGACCCCGTTTTAAAAACTACACCCTTAAGGCATTCATCTAGAGGTGTAGTGAGCATTTTGACCGGACACATACACCCCACAAACTGTAATGTGGGTTCTCCTGGGTATGGCAATACGCTCAATGTGGCTGTTATCAGCTGACTGTGCACGCAGCAGGGCCCAGAGGGGAAAGACGAGGGGGGGGGGGATAAGCTGTGCGGAGTACATCAGGGTAAGTAAAATTGGGGTAAATTATAAACCAAGGGATGTATGATAAATTTTAAAACACTCTTTCATACAGAGCTCTGATTTTTCGGGACACATGTCACATTGATATATTGTGTCCTCCCTTATCCCCCTCTTATAGCAGACTTTGCACCTCTTTTGACTTTTTCCCTTCTTGCCATTTTGGGGAACTTCTCCTGGAAAGTGTTGCCCTGGTACGATGCGTGTGGCCTCGCTTCCAGAAGTACAGGGTGCCCCCCCCCCCCCTTCTTGGTCCCTAAAGATTAGGTTCTTGATAATCACCTCTTGAAATTCCAGGAAAGTTCCCCTCTGGCCTGCACATCGACATAGCACAATGCCATCTGTATGAGGTGCCCGGCCAGCTTCTTATACCACACTGCATGGCGCGGTAGGGCTTCAGGATTTGATCTGACAAGTCCACCCCTCCCATGTACCTATTGTAGTCCAGGATGCAGTCTGGTTTCTGTACTGGTACATCGTACTGTTACATGGGTACTGGTGTGACATCTCTCTTGTCCTTGTACTTGACACACAATATGTTGCTGCTAGATTGTGCCCTGCTCTCACCCATTCTTGTTTGCCCAAGCAGAGTCTTAGGGAGGCCTCTCAGATTTCTTCTAGCAGTGCCGCATGCCGCAGTACTTCTGGAAGCGAGGCAGTTGAAGAGTGGGACGCTGGTATAAATATTATCCAGGTAGAGGTGGTAAGCCTGGTCCAGCAGTGGGTGCACCAAATCCCACACAATTTTTGCATTAACTCCCAGTAAGGGGGGGGCATTCTGGTGTCCTTCCCTTCATATATCCTAAACCTGTAGGTATACCCTGATGCACTCTCGCACAGCTTATACATCTTCACGCCATACCTTGCCCTCCGACCCAGCAGGTACTGTCAGAATTGAAGCCTCCCTTTAAAATGTACCAAGGACTCATCAATAGAAATACACTTCTCGGGGGTGTATGCTTGGGAAAACCGGGCACTGAAACGGTCTAATAGGGGTCTCCGTTTATACAAACGGTCAAAACTGGGGTCATCTCGGGGTGGGCACGGCTCATTATCAGTATAATGTAAGAAGCAAAGTATTGCCTAATTTATTTATTTTTTTAGGTTACAGTTCAGTTCTGAAGTTGCTTTGAGGGGCCCATATATTAGAAACCCCTAACACCCCATTTTAGAAACTAGACCCCTCAAAGTATTCACAACAGCATTTAGAAAGTTTATGAACCCTTTAGGTGTTTCACAGAAATTTAGAGCAAAGTAGAGGTGAAATTTCCATTTTTTTTTTGTCAGTAAATCCTCTTTATACAATTTTTTTTATAACACAAAAAGTTTTCCAGAGAAACGCAACTTAATACGTATTGCCCAGATTCTGCAGTTTTGAGAAATATCCCACATGTGGCCCTAGTGCGGTAATGGACTGAAGCACCGGCCTCCGAAGCAAAGGAGCACCTAGTGGATTTTGAGGCCTCTTTTTCATTAGGCACCATGTCCGGTTTGAAGAGGTCTTGTGGTGCCAAAACAGTGGAAACCCCCCCAAAAGTGACCCCATTTTGGAAACTAGACCCCTTGAGAAATTCATTGTAGTTTTCATGGGGTGCATGCGGCTTTTTGATCAGTTTTTATTCTATTTTTAAGTGGCGCGGTGACTAAAAAACAGCAATTCTACTATTGTTTTTTTATAGCGTTCACCGTGCTCTATAAATGACATATTCACTTTATTCTGCGGGGCGATACGATTACGGCGATACCAGATGTTTATAGTTTTTTTTTATGTCTTATGGCGTTTGCACAATAAAATACGTTTTGTAAACAATCATTCACTTTTTGTGTTACCTTATTCTAAGAGCCAGAACTTTTTTATTTTTCAATCAATAAAGCCGTGCGAGGACTTATTTTTTGCGTAACAAACTGTAGTTTCGATCAGTACCATTTTTAGGTACATGCGACTTTTTGATCTCTTTTTATTCCATTTTTTGGGAGGTGAAGTGACCAAACAATTGTGATTCTGGAACGGTTATTATTATTTTCTTTTACGGCGTTCACCGCGCGGGATAAATAACGAAATAGATTTGTAGTTCAGGCCGTTACGGACGCGGCGATACCAATTATGTATAGTTTATTTGTTTGTTTATATATTTTTATTAATAATAAAGGATTGATAAGGGAAAAGGGGGGATTTTTACTTTTATTACTTTTAAATCTTTTATTTTCTTATTTTTACACATCTTTTTTTAACTTTTCTTTAACTTTATTACTTTGTCCCATTAGGGGACTTGAGGGCAGGAGGCCCTGATCGCTATTCTAATACACTGCACTACATGCGTAGTGCAGTGTATCAGAGCTGTCAGCTACTCACTGACAGCAAGCATAGTGGGTCCTGACTTTGTCAGGACCCACTAGGCTTCCGTCTATGGCATAGCCGGACGCCATTGTTTGGTGTCCGGTTGCCATAGTCACCATCGCTGGCCGCTATCGTGTAGCAGGCCGGCGATGGCAGCTTAACCCCTAAAAAGCCGTGATCGCTATTGAACACGGCTTTTCAGGGGTTAATCAGCGGGGACACAGCAATCGGTCCCCGCTGTAGGAGCTGTGACAGCTGCTGTACGAGACAGCAGCTGTCACAGCTCCTGTATGTGTCGGGAGGACGGCCGAAATGGCCGTTACTCCCGAGACGTACTATTAGGTCATGGAGCGCGAACGCTATGGTTACCATGACCGAATAGTACGTCCAGGAGCGGGAAGGGGTTAATCAAAGATTCAACAAATGCACCAATGATAACACTAAAGGAACTCCAAAGATCCACGTCGGAGATGGAAGTATGGGAAATGCGACGTGTGGTGCAAACCCAACCCTTCCTATTACCCCAAAGATCACCATTCCCACAGGGAAGCATGATGGGGCCAGCGTTATACTGTAGTGATGCTTTTAATCGGCTGGGACTGAAACTGGTCCGGATTGAAGAAAAGATGTATGGCTGTAAATACAGGGTTAATCTTGAAGAAAACCTGTTTCAGTTTGCCAGAGATTTGACACTGGGACGGAGCTCCACCTTCCAGCAGGACAATGACCCTAAATATACCTCTAAAGCTACACTGGAGTGGTTTAAGGGGAAACATATAAATGTCTTTGATATGACTTTAAGACTGCTGTACAAAAAGCAACCCATCTAACTTGGAGTTGGAGATTTTTGTCCATTTTTCCAGGCAAAACTGCTCCGTGTCTAGATGTGCTCAGCTAATAGATACGTACCCTAAGAGACTTGAATCTGTAATAGCAGCAAAAGGTGGCTCCATAAAGTAGTGACATTCAGGGGGTAAATGCTTATTCACATTAAAGTTCTCTGCTTTTTGTCCTAATTATTGTTTGTGTCACAGTAAAAATTATTTTGCACATTCAAAGTGGTAGGCATGTTGTGTAAGTCAAATGGTACAAACCCCCCAGAAATCCATTTTAATTCAAGGTTGTATTGCAACAAAACAGGAAAAACGCCAAAGCACTTTTAAATGGACAGTACATTTTCAAACAACTTGTGCTAATCTAATGGTCTACCTGATATACAGAGCAGGGGAGATGGACTACACGAAGTGGAGGTGTGTCTCTTCACTGCTTTCCAATAGAAGTCTATGGAGAAGGGAGGGGGAAGCAAGAGGAGGGAGCAAAGAGAAAGACACAGACGCTGCCTAACAAGTATACGGAAAGGGAGGGGTAGAAAGAGAAGTGAGCAGGGGCAGATTGAGTCAGACACAGATAGGCTGCTCCTACAACTCTATGAAGGGGGAGCAGGAACAGAGTGAGAAAGACACACACAGTTGTGCTGGAGCTTCATGGTAAGTGTTATTTCTCACCCCAGTGCTGGATTATCGGCTACACAGATCATTACTGCAGTATAATCTCCTTAAAGCGGCTGTAGCTTGTATATATGTGATGGATAGAGATAGGAGAGCAGGATTCTCCTCTCCTATGTGTGCAATGTATAGAAGACATGATGGCTGTTAGGCTTCACCCACTCGCTCAGGGAAAACTGAGAATTAGAGATAAAGCCTGCAGAGGGGAAAACTGCTAAAAAATGCCATATACAAGTCATATAACGGCGAGAAATAGTGTTACTCATCATGTACACACATCTGAAAGCTTATGCTGAAAAGTCTTCTGAAAAGTTAGGTACACTTAGAGCTGCATAAAGTTATCTGTGGGCACACTTATCTTTTTTCTTACATTACCAACCACACATACCTTTATACACAGCAAACAGACAACCGGGCTTATTACACGTGAGCCATTTATGATGGTGTTGAAGCCAGGCAGTGAAAAATAGAGGAGTCATAGTCGGAATCTCGACTTATCGACTTCACAGTCCTGCATACAAGTGCTTTAAAAGTATAAAACAGACACACTCTCAGAGATACACAGTCTCAGACCAAAAATCAGATATTGAAAGGTAAGTAGAGAGAAAACACTTCTCAGTACTAGATCTTTTATTATTCTAGGCAGGAAGTAAAAGGTCAAGAATATTCCCATCATGCCTATGGTTTATACATGTAGCTTTCAGGGAGTGTTTGTAAAGCTCTGTTAATTCGTATCCTTGTTCAGAATGGGGTATTCCAAACACACCCTCTCTATTATAATGCACAGTTTGACACCTGAATACCAAAGGTATTTTAAACCTTAATGACCAAGCAATTTAAGATTTTCCATCGTCGCCGTCAAACAGCTATAACTTTTTATTTTTGCGTCGACATAGCTGTATAAGGACTTGTTTTTTTGCAGGACAAGTTGTATTTTATTTATTTTCTTAATAGCACCATTTTGGGGTACATAGAATTTGATTTATTAACTTTTATTAACTTTTTTTTTGGGGGCGGGGGAATATATAAAAAAAAAAACCAGCAATTTCGCCATACTTTTTGCGTCTTAAATCTACGCTGTTTACCTTGTGGTATAAATAAAATAACTTTATTCAGCAGGTCGTTGGGATTGCGGAGAGACCAAATTTATATGTTTTTTTTTATGTTTTACTACTTTTACATAGTAAAAACACTTTTTTTTTCTTAATTATTTGCTTGTGTTGCCATATTTTGAGAGCCATAACTTTTTTATTCTTCCACCGATGTAGCTGTATGAGGGCTTTTTTTGCGGGACGATGCGTAGTTTTTATTGATACCATTTTGGAGTACATGCAACTTTATGATCCTTTTTATTAAAGTTTTTTGAAGGCACGATGAACAGAAAACAGCAATTCTGGCATTATTTTTTACGGCGTTCACCATGTGGGTTACATAATGTAATCGTTTTTATCGTTTGGGTCGTTACGGACTCGGCAAAATCAAATGTGTGTAACTTTTTTTCCATAATAAACCATTTTGTAACGGGAAAAGGTGGGCTTTTCATTTTTATTGTTTTTTTACTTGGGACTTTTATGTATTATAAACTTTATTCAACTTTTTCTTTAGTCCCACTAGGGGACCTTACTATGTGATCATTTGATCGCTTTTATAATACTCTGCAATACATCTGTATTATTGCATGCCAATGTAAAACTGACAGGCATCTGTTAGGCCGTGCCTCTGGCATGGCCTAACAGGCACTCACTAAAGGCAGACCTGGAGGCCTTTGCTAGGCCCCCGGATCCATAAAAGCTATCGGCTTCGTGGGGTGCCGATGGGGTGAGAGAGGAAGCCCCTACCTCTAAAACCACTCAGATGCAGCGGTCGCTATTGACCGCTGCATCTGAGGGGTTAAACGGGCTCACATGACCGGAGACCACTGCTATTGGTCTCCGATCGTTGCCCTGAAGTCCGTGGCTGTTAGCAACAGCCTGGGCTTCAGGAGCAGAGAGCCCAATTTGGGAAAAACAGCTTCTGAAGTGCCGCCGTGAGAAGGCGGCGCTTCAGAAGAACTACCCTAGTGGCTGCCGTAAAAAAAACACTATACAGCGGACGAGACTGCGCACACACACCAAAAAAAAAAAAAAAAAAGAAGAGGCTCCGTCAGGGGCCTCCATCCCAGATCCGGCAGGGATCTGAGGCTATCTGTCGCTATAATTTACGGTAAAATCACGGACACCCCGACGGAACCATTTAAAGAGTGGACCCCAAGAGTGGTAAAAATCATGAATGACCATGCTACACAATCTCAAATTTATTTTAATTGTATGTACTTTTATTTCAGGGGTGTAACCTATAGCATACTCTATATTTAGGGCAGAACACCATTTGTGAGAGACAAACCAAAATTAAAGAGTCATCTTCAACACTTTAATTGTATTTTGATCTACAAAAAAACACTTGCTGCCATTGGGTGGTCAATGCAATAACAAAAGAAGAACTGTGTATTTAGATGAAGCAATAATAAACACATCTGCAACTACAGAATGTCAACTGCAACCAAGAACTACATTTGCAAAAAATAAATAAATAAAAAAACACCAACTTAAACACAGCAAACAAGAACTTCTGGAAAAAGAGCATGAGACTGGGGACAACATAAACAATCAAACCACTATAAACACGACATATAACACGTTATTGTTATATACATCCATTTCACGATTGCAAAACCCAAACAAAAGACTTCAAGTAAGGGATTTGATATAAAGCTCTCCAAAACAAAAACACAGCTGTTTGCAGAACTTTGACCCAATTAACCCCATAACCACCCAAGGCCATAATTTTAAAAGAACCTCATGTTACATTGCCCTGGATTTGAGGCAACAGACAGCGAGGCTATCCGTGACAGTCGCTGGTCCAGGAGAATGAACAGAAGCATTTAACCTAGTCTCTTAAAAATGACATAACGTGGCACCGACACATCCTTTTTTTCTCTCTCTGATTACCATATAATAATTGTCAGTAAACATAACGTAGTAAAAGTTTGTATGATCCAAATATCAGCCAATAACCGCGCAGTAACAGGGAATTCCAATTGCAGTGGAAACTAGATACAAAAAAATGTCTCAGCCGCTATTCTAACTATTTGTGTAGTACATCATAAAGAATGGTCCTGCCAACCCAAGATGTCACCAAAGTCCCTCCAGTTGTACTCTGCTGCCCAAACCTAGATTTGGCAGGGAAAGATACTATGTGGCAACCATTTAACAGTCGAAGAGTATTGTGTAGGGGTCCAATTCTGATTAATAGGACCTGCGCACGATACTCTCCAGGTATAGGTTGTTTTTTGTTTTTTTTTGTTTTTTGCAGGATAGAATAGCGTAGTACTACTCTGACCGGCTAATGGGGCCTTGTGAACACGTTTAGAATTTGCACAGGAAGCTTTAATGGCGTGCACCGTAAACGTAGGAAGCGGTCAAGAAACAGAGGCATGTAAATAGAGAACGTTTACAGCACGAAAAGAAACCGAAAAACTAACAAGGTAATTAGGGGGATTTATTTATAGATAATAAAAGCGGTAGACTGTTAATAAAAATATTTTTAGATCTCGGAAAACCCCTTTAACTCAAATGTGAAGGAGTCCTAACATGTCACGGTTTTGAATGCTTGCCGCGGCTTGAATATAAGGACTAGAGCTTAGATCTTGGCCTCATATTAAAGCAAAGAATAATACCGGGCTCTAGGGGTTGTTTGAAGTTGGGGGGCAGCATGAAACGTTTTGCTGCCTGGTTTAGTTTCACTGCAAGGTAGGGGTGGGAAGGAGGAAATTGCCATTAATAGCAGGAAGCTAGATCACAACCTGTTAGGGTATGTTCAGATGTGGCAGAGTGGTGCGGAGTACGAACCGCAAAACCACTCCGATTTACAGTACATAACATGTGAATAGGGTTTTGAAACCCCATCCACATGTTGTGGTAGAAATCTGTGCGGAAGTCAGAGCATGCTGAGGATTTAAAAATCCGCAGCGTGCCCTTTCTGATGCAGATTTCCCCCTTTGAAGTGCAAAGGGATGAACTCTACTACAAAGTCCGCAAGTAATCCATGTGGATTTTGCCACAGATTTAAAGCAAACTTTTTATGTATTTTGCATCTCAGGGTCTTCTTGGGTCAGACTTTTAGCTACAAACTTGAATTTGTACGGATTCTTACCTCTATCTTGTATTTTATGTGCACGTAAAAACATACATTAAAGAGTCAAATAGATGTCTTGACTATGCTCACTCGTACTTACCCTTGATGATTCATAGGATGGACTCATCTGACCACTTGTCCCCCACGAGGAAGCACCAGACCGCTCATCAACACCTAGAAAAGTTATAAAAATAAAATGATCTATTATGCCAATTGATTATACTAAGTGGTAAAAGGTTTAACTGCAAATATATGATAAAACGATCTTCAGCAATATATCAAGATCCAAAGCCTTCTAGCAACTGAAGATAAGAATTATAAAGCTGGTATTGTTATCCCATTTCAATGGGATTATTCAAAAATATATAAAGTCTGCTCCCTGGCAGAGTCCTGACCAAGGGCTGCCATAAATCAGGTTGGATTTGCGATACTATTATTTCCTCCTATGAATTAAGTGTTGTCCGAGTTTATTCCTGTGCTCTCCTAATATACAGGTTTGTTGGGTGGCCATAGACAAATGATCGGCAGTTGAACAATTCATGGTCATATTTCTTAGTCCTTATTCCTTGATAATCCTACATTTTGGGCAGGTCCTGCGTCAACCAGTCTTTCCACAGTTCCTCCAATTTTAGTACAAATAAATTAAGTGCTGATGGTAGACAACCATTTAACAGTTAAAAAGGCATTTCCACCTAAAAACTAAATATCCTGTGTAACTAAGCCCTCTAAGTGTTAAACATTCTATTCTGTTGTTCTGTTCCGCAGTCCTGAATAAATCTGTTTTAACCTTTTTCCCAAAACATGACACGAAGGTCTTGTTCACACAGTGCAGATTTTCTGCCGATTTTGCATGCCTTTTTTAAGTCAAAACCAGGAATGGAACCTAAACCGTATATATAAAGGAAGGCCTTAAGTAGGTCTGCTCTCTTGGATCCAACTCTGATTTTGGCTTAAAAAATGCATGCAAAATCTGCACTGTGTGAACAAGGCCTTAATGGTTTCAATTGCAGTATTCATATGAATGGTCATCTAGCGGTCAGATATATATATATTTTTACCTTACATGGAAATATACTTTAAGGCCCCCTGCACACGGCCGTAGCCGTGTGCACGGCACATGTTTACAGGCATGGCCGGCCGCCGACACTCATCTGTATTTGTGGGCCGTGCTCCCATTATAAAGTATGAGAGCATGGTCCGTAAAATAAAAAAATAGGACATGTGCTATTTTTTACGGATGCTAAATATACGGGAAGGTGTCCGTTGGCGATAGAAATGAATGGATCCGTATTTTGATACGCAATTATGGTCCGTAATCGCGGATCTAAATTACGGTCGTGTGCATGGGGCCTAAAACACTGAAAATCTAACTACTGTGCACCAGTCAACTAATAACACAGCGATGGCAGGAAGATATATGCTAAACAGAGAGGAAAAGCTCTAAACCTCATTAAAAAAAAAATATATATATATATATATATATATATATATATATATATATATATATATATATATATATATATATACACACACATATATATATACACACACACACACACACACACAACCGTTCAAAAGTTTAGGGTCACTTAGAAATTTCCTTATTTTTGAAAGAAAAGCACGTTTTTTTTTCAATGAAGATAACATTAAATTAATCAGAAATACACTCTATACATTGTTAATGTGCTAAATGACTATTCTAGCTGCAAACGTCTGGTTTTTAATGCAATATCTACATAGGTGTATAGAGGCCCATTTCCAGCAACCATCACTCCAGTGTTCTAATGGTACATTGTGTTTGCTAACTGTGTTAGAAGGCTAATGGATGATTAGAAAACACTTGAAAACCCTTGTGCAATTATGTTAGCACCGCTGTAAACAGTTTTTCTGTTTAGAGGAGCTATAAAACGGACCTTCCTTTGGGCTAGTTGAGAATCTGGAGCATTACATTTGTGGGTTCGATTAAACTCTCAAAATGGCTAGAAAAAGAGAGCTTTCATGTGAAGCTCGACAGTCTATTCTTGTTCTTAGAAATGAAGGCTATTCCATGCGAGAAATTGCCATGAAACTGAAGATTTCCTACAACGGTGTGTACTACTCCCTTCAGAGGACAGCACAAACAGGTTCTAACCAGAGTAGAAAGAGAAGTGGGAGGCCCCGCTGCACAACTGAGCAACAAGACAAGTACATTAGAGTCTCTAGTTTGAGAAATGGATGCCTCACAGGCGCCTCTACTGGCAGCTTCATTATGTACCCGCAAAACGCCAGTGTCAACATCTACAGTGAAGAGGCGACTCCGGGATGCTGGCCTTTAGGGCAGAGTGGCAAAGAAAAAGCCATATCGGAGACTGGCTAATAAAAGGAAAAGATTAATATGGGCAAAAGCACACAGACATTGGACAGAGGAAGATTGGAAAAAAGTGTTATGGACAGACGAATCGAAGTTTGAGGTGTTTGGATCACACAGAAGAACATTTGTGAGACGCAGAACAACTGAAAAGATGCTGGAAGAGTGCCTGACGCCATCTGTCAAGCATGGTGGAGGTAATGTGATGGTCTGGGGTTGCTTTGGTGCTGGTAAAGTGGGAGATTTGTACAAGGTAAAAGGGATTTTGAATAAGGAAGGCTATCACTCCATTTTGCAATGCCATGCCATACCCTGTGGACAGCGCTTGATTGGAGCCAATTTCATCCTACAACAGGACAATGACCCAAAGCACACCTCCAAATTATGCAAGAACTATTTAGGGAAGAAGCAGGCAGCTGGTATTCTATCTGTAATGGAGTGGCCAGCACAGTCACCAGATCTCAACCCCATAGAGCTGTTGTGGGAGCAGCTTGACCTTATGGTACACAAGAAGTGCCCATCAAGCCAATCCAACTTGTGGGAGGGGCTTCTGGAAGCATGGGGTGAAATTTCTCCCGATTACCCCAGCAAATTAACAGCTAGAATGCCAAAGGTCTGCAATGCTGTAATTGCTGCAAATGGAGCGTTCTTTGACGAAAGCAAAGTTTGAAGGAGAAAATTATTATTTGAAATAAAAATCATTATTTCTAACCATGTCAATGTCTTGACTATATTTTCTAGTCATTTTGCAACTCATTTGATAAATAGAAGTGTGAGTTTTCATGGAAAACACAAAATTGTCTGGGTGACCCCAAACTTTTGTACGTTAGAGTATATATATATATTATATACATATATATATATACACACACACACACACACACACACACACACACACACACACACACACATATATTACAGAATGTTATGCTTTCTTTCAGATGTCATAACTCTGCTTCAGGAACATAAGTAAAAGACTGGATGGTTTCTCAACAAGCGAATCAAAGATATTGGATTACAATGTAATTCAGAATGAGAATGCAGTAAAACATAAAACACATATATACACTAAATTGAGTTTTAAACAAAGACACACTCTGAAAGCAACATAAACAAGAAAAGACAATATACAGTGTGGGCTCACCAGCTGTTATAGGTTGATCAAATAAATGTATCTGCCCAAACAAATCTAATTTCACAGCTACGTTAGTGCTGAAGGTAGGAATTTCCATCCTATCCTCAGCTTTTCTTTATCCAATATGTTTTGGAAATAATTCTATTGCTTTCGGATTAGGACAAGAACAGAATAGCGAATGTTTGAGCTCCGTGTATGTCTCTGTGACACACGTATAGATATATGACATACAGGGCTTCATTTATCAAAACGGACTCTGTGAAAAAGTCCCCATGTTACTCGTGGCAACGACATGTCTAAACTGCGCTAGAAAAAAAAATGAAGTTGAACGCTGACTGGTTGCTACAGGCCATAGGGAAATTTTTCCTGTTAGGCAAAGCACACAGCGTTAGAGAGTTTCATAGAAAATATTATTTTATAATATACTTTACTAAATTGGGATGCTCATATACGAAACCCATCTCTCAAGTAGTCAGGACATGACAGTCTAAATACAGAATGATCACAAGCCAAGCAACACTTATAACAAATGTAGAACAGAACACGCAGCTCGATATCGTAATAAAACACAACCGCGTACCCTAACCAGGCTCCATCTAGTGAGAACGGATCTGTTGTCTTCTAAACGATATATCCCTCTCTGTTCTGCGGTTTACTATGTATGTGCATGGCGTCACTGAAATACCGCTCTTTAGGAACACAAACACTGCTTTCCAAGAACACGTTTGACAATCCTCAAGCTTTCAGGACAACTCCTTAGGGTTTGCATTCACATACACTAGTACGCCATCTAGTAAATGCTGCAGCTAATCTCTTGGTAACCGTGCAAGCGAAGAAACTTACAGGCTGAATACAAATAAATGCAAATGAAAAACAGCAGCTAACTGGCAGTAAATCCAACTACTGTCAAACCATAACATCGACAAGGTAAATCGCTATGACAGCCATGCTGGATCCCACTATCGGACAATGGGATCCACCCGGTTTTAGTCAGGGTTCTGGTACTTTTGCAGAACTCGCTACTCTTGTCAAAAATACTGGAAAACATGCCGGAATGCAAAAACGCCAGTGTGAACAGAGCCGAACGCATTTGACGGTAGTATAGCAAACACTGCTGCTGGCTTTGAATACATTGTTGTAAATTACAGGTCCTCAGCCTATGTTGTTAGGGATAAAAAGAGTCGTTGAGGACATATTGCTTTGATATGCAGAGTAATCCTATATAGTCCACATGTAAAAGATGCGGGCTGCGAACAATCACTAGATCACGGATGCTAGCGAGTCTATTTGCTATGCATTGCACATGTTCGGGTAAATGAAAGGTTACCATAATGGGTCTCACATGAGTTATTTTACGGGGTAATGTACACAACCCCTGGATGTGTGTTTATAAAGCTTTGTCTTGTTCTCCAACGGTAGCTGCGTGATTACAACCAGCGGTGTAAGGAATTCATACGGGACCAATGTGTTTAAATGAGTGCAGGGGTGACTGCTTTCTAGCCTGATTCTGACACTCAGGGTAGGTTCACAAAGCTTATTTTTAGGAGGATTTCAAAGTGTAAAAAAACTCTCGTATTACACTCCAAAATACACTTGAAATACGCCTGCAAACAGTTTCCCATCGATTTCAATGGGAAATACACGGTGTAGTTCATCTGAGGCGTATTTATAAGCTGACTAATTAAAAAAACACCTCATAAAAATAGGCCTCGTAAAAAGAAAAAAAAGTGTCATGCCACTTCTAGAGGCGTTTTTGGAGCAGATTTTTCCATTGACACTCCAAAAAAAAAAAAAAAAGATTAGAAGAATACTCCTCAAAACTACGCTTTTAAACACCAAAAATGCTTTGAAAATCAGCTACAAAAACACCCGGATTCACAGGATGTTTTCTCTTGAAATCAGCCTGGTCATTTTTCTGCCTCAAATATGCCGTGTCAGCATATCCTTAGTGTACATTTACACAAGCTGTTTTTGGCGCTTTTCGTTCTGCACAATTTTTGGAGTTTTTACTGCGCGTCCAAAAACGGCTCATGTAAATGCACCCTAAAGTGATGGCAAAATCTGCCTTCAGAAGAGAAAAATGCATGAAGAGAATTTTTTCACATGGTAAAAAGAAGTAAAAGGTCCTATTACATGTTAGACAATCTATTACACGACACAACAAAACAATAATGGATAACATATTTCTAAGCTGGTATACCTTTCACAATCAAGAAAAAAAGCAGAGGATTGGAGCAGCACTGAACAAATGCCTGACTAGGCTGGTGCAAAGCTTCAAAAATAAAGGAGTGACCTCTCCTTATGTTAGATATCCAAAAAAGAGAACGTGAAGCAGCACTCAAATAAAGTGAATTTATTCATCCAACATGGAACCACAACGTTTCACCTCCTCTATGAAGGCATTTTCAAGACTTGAAAATGCCTTCATAGAGGAGGTGAAACGTTGTGGTTCCATGTTGGATGAATAAATTCACTTTGAGTGCTGCTTCACGTTCTCTTTTTTTGGATACCTTTCACAATCAATATAGTGCAGCTCATTTACACAGCAAGATCATCATTACATAAATTCCATAAACTGCCCGTGTAAACACAGCTTCAGCATGAGGAAACTACCAGTCCTTATCAATGAATTACAATATCAAAAAGTTAATTTCATTAATTCAATACAAAATGTGAACCGCCTATATTATATAGATTCGTTACACACAGAGTGATCTATTTCCAGCATCTTTTTCGTCTCATGTTGATGATTATGGTAACCGGTAATGAAAACTCCAAATTTAGTGTCTCAGAAAATTAGAATATTATAAAAGCCCAATTTGAAAAATGATTTTATATACCAAAATGTTGGCCTACTGAAAAGTATGTACAGGTAGCTTTGATAGCGGCGCTCAGCTTGTCTGCATTGTTGGGTCGCATCTTCCTCTTGACAATACCTTATAGATTCCCTATGGGGTTTTGCCAGCAAATCAGACCTAATCAAGCGCAGTGATGCTGTGGTTATTACACCAGGTATTGGTACTTTTGGCCGCGTGGGCAGGTGCCAAGTCCTGCTGGAAAATGACATCAGCATCTCCATAAAGCTTGTCAGCAGAGAGAAGCATGAAGTGCTCTAAAATTTCCTGGTAGACGCTGCGCTGACTCTGGACTTGATATAACACAGTGGACCAACACTGCTGCTCAGTGGCCCAAAGTCCTGTTTTCAGATGAAAGTAAATTTTGCATTTCACTGTGAAATTAAGGTCCCAGAGTCTGGAGGAAGAGTGGAGAGGCATCAATCCAAGTGTCTTGCGGTCCAGTGTGAAGTTTCCAGTCAGTGATGGTTTGGGGGCCATGTCATCTGCTGGTGCTGGTCCACTGTGTTATATCAAGTCCAGTGTCAGCGCAGCCGTCTAGCAGGATATTTTACAGCACTTCATGCTCCCCTCTGCTGACAAGCTTTATGGAGATGCGGATCTAATTTTCCAGCAGGACTTGGCACCTGCCCACGCGGCCAAAAGTACCAATACCTGGTTTACTAACCACAGCATCACTGCGCTTGATTGGCCAGCAAACTCGCCTGACCTAAACCCCATAGAGAATCTATGGAGTATTGTCAAGAGGAAAATGAGACACCAGACCCAACAATGCAGATGAGCTGAAGGCCGCTATCAAAGCAACCTGGGCTTCCATAACACCTCAGCAGTGCCACAGGCTGATCGCCCCCATGCCACGCCGCATTGATACCACCTCAGCAGTGCCACAGGCTGATCGCCTCCATGCCACGCCGCATTGATACCACCTCAGCAGTGCCACAGGCTGATCGCCTCCATGCCACGCCGCATTGATACCACCTCAGCAGTGCCACAGGCTGATCGCCTCCATGCCGCGTCGCCTTGATGCAGTAATTCATGCAAAAGGAGCCACGACCAAGTATTGAGGGCATATACTGCACATACTTTTCAGTAGACCTACATTTCGGTATTAAAAATTATTTTTGAAATTGGGCTTATATAATATTCTAATTTTCTGAGACACTAAATTTGGAGTTTTCATTACCTGTTACCATAATCATCAACATTAAAAGAAAAAAATGCTGGAAATAGATCACTCTGTGTAATGAATCTATATAATATCAGAGTTTCACTTTTTGAATTAAATTACTGAAATAAATTAACTTTTTGATGATCGTCTAATTCATTGAGAAGAACTAGTATAGTGCCACCTGTTGGGTACTACTGAAAAATGAATGAAAGCGAAATCTACCAGAAACTGCCACCTGTGCAGTTAGAACCACATCCAAAAACCTGCATGCGAATTTACCGCATTCTTATGTTTCCTCAATGCAGGTGCATCAAATCGCAGTAAAACGGCATGCGGTTTTTGGATGTTTTTTTTTTTTAAATCCAATTTAAACCTCACCTCAACGTCTAAATACACCGTTTGGCCGGGTTCCCACGGTTCGGCTACACTGCGTAAAAACAGTGTAGCGTATCCGACCCGCAGCACCTTCCGTCCGAAAAAAATAAAATAAAATCGCACCACATTGTGGTGCAGTTTTTAAAACGGAATTTCCGCTGAGGGAAAAAGCGCTGGGGAGAAAAGAAAAAAAAGCGACCATATCTTCTCTGCACGTACCCCGGCCTCCTAATATGACGATGCAGGCAATGTGACTCTGCAGCCAGTGATTGGCTGCAGCAATCACATGGGATGCAACGTCATCCCAGGAGGCCGGACTGCAGGAAGGAGAGACTTCTGGGGAAGTATGATTATTTTTTTTTTCCGGAGATGCGTTTTCTCTGTGGCGGAATCGCATGCTGTTGCGGGTTTTGAATACCCATTGAATTCAATGGAGAAAACCCGAAACAGAAAAACAACAAAAACACAGCATAACTGGACATGCTACGGTCAATTTATTAGCGTTTACGCTGCGGTTTATTCCCCGCAGCATGGGCATGAGATTTTCTTAATCTCATCCACTTTGCTGTTATTGTAAATGCGTATATTAAGGCGATGTGGACAATTACGATTAACTGCTACACGATTTTGCAGTAATAAATCCCTAAAGGTAAGTTCACACGTGTCAGACATTATGCAGATTTTACCTGCAGATTTGCGCAGATAAAAATCAGCAGAATACAGTACAAGGCAAGTGGCTGCAATTTTAACAAATCTCATTCACAAGAAATTTTAGTGTGGCGAATTTTGCCGCTGATTACCTGCGAATCTGCAACTGCAGATGTTAAATGGCTGGAAATTACTTGTTTTCAGCTTC
Source organism: Rhinoderma darwinii (assembly GCF_050947455.1). Lineage (NCBI taxonomy): Eukaryota > Metazoa > Chordata > Amphibia > Anura > Rhinodermatidae > Rhinoderma > Rhinoderma darwinii. The sequence goes on from NC_134689.1 coordinate 276,073,388, forward strand.
TAAGGAAAATCTGCAGAGTTTTCTGCAATGCAAAGCAAATTTGTAATAAAATCCTCAAGATTACGTGCAGATTTTTCTTACAGATTTCATAGGATTCCTGTGGATTTTCTGTGGAAATAATCTGCAACAAACCCGACGCATGTGGATTTAGCCTAAGGGTGCTTTCAACATGTTTCACCTGTCGAAGCATGCAGCTAAAAACCGCATCGCAAAACTACAGCAAATCGTGGTAAAAGATACTCCGTTTTGCCAAGTGGTTATTGCTAGTGTAGAAAAGAAGACTGAGCCAGTTGGCACGAGTTAAGGCATCCTCAGGATAGGGACACAGCGTATCCGTCCTGGAAAGCACAGGGAATTCCACACTAAAAACTGCGGAATCGCAGCGGAAATACTGCAGGGTAAAAAAAAAAAGTTTATACTTACCATCTGGGCGTTGTCACGGTGACGCGTGCCTCTGTTCCGAGTACCGGCTGGCCTCCTGGGATGGCGCTGTAGTACAAGTGTCCGCTGCAGCCTTTGATTGGCTGCAGCAGTGTCATGGGATAAAACATCACAGGAGGATGGGCTGCACTTGGAACAGAGGATTGAGTCACTAGGACAACGGCCTGGGGGTAAGTATAAGCATTTTTTTTTAAATGCACCACCATTCAATTTATGAACTTTTTTTCGGCTAATTTTTTTCTGCTGTGTGGAGGGGATGAGATTTTTAAAATCTCATCCACACAGCTGCTACTGTACTATACTGCGGATATTCTGCAATGAAATTCGTTGCGTGAAAATCCGCAGTGTACGTGCATGGATTTCTACAAACTACATGTTGATGAATGGAACAGAAACTTTTTGCACCAAACCTGTAAACATATCTTCTAAACACATTTGTCTGGCATGTTAAATTAAAATCCTGAATGGTTTTGGGGTAGGCCATTTAAAACAGAGGTGCTGTAATGACCACTGAATGCACGGCCAGCAATGGGATACATTTAGCAATAGAATCGCGGTTTTAAGCTACTATAAGATCATAGACAATCTAATGTTTACAGAGGCTGCCAGCTCCCCAATATCTGCAGTCGGGAAAATACGTACAAGGCAAGTTGGCCTTTAGGCCGTGTTCACAAAGCATATTTTCAGATGTATTTCGGAGCTTAAAACGCTCGTATTCCGGAGCGTAAAACGCTCGTATTCCGCTACAAAATACACCTGTAAACAGCTTCCCATTGATTTAAATTGGAAATATGCTGTGTAGTTAATACAAGTAAAGTAAATTAAAAGTTACTAAGAGGAGTCCAGATAAGGAGTCCGGCGGCATCTGGTACATTGTGCACATGAAGCCGAGGACAGTACACGTCGCTTTACAGTGCGTGCGCACTTGTACTGCCCTCAGATTCATGTGTGCAATGCCACTCCTGGGCTCATCTCGGTAAGTTATGATTTACTTTACTAACTATTCCTGAAACATCCAATTTTAACATGGGCAGGTTTGTTTAACCAAACACCAGCTGCATAACGACGTGCTGGGGGTTTAGAGCCCCCAAACTACTGACCGGTTCCCTTTAAGTGGGAAAAAAGGGCTGATACTTATTTAATGCCTATGGCCACAGATCTTCACAAATTTTTAGAATTGTTTTTTTATCCTGGCTGTATTTATAGACAATTGGTCATTATTTTATCAATTCTAGTCATCCCAATGACTGATTGTGATGTGAAAAATGATCTACCCGGTTTTGTTTTTCAGTTCTAGCTCAGTTGTAATCTGAAATTTAGGCTACGGCACCATGGTCCAGATCAGTTACGCGTTGCTTTAAAATCGCTACATTACCAAGACTTGTGTGGCGACTGCAATATTGTGAATTACCTTGCAACCATGCCTAAAAAAAATGCAACTTTATTCATAAAGTACTGTAAAAAAAATAGTGTGGTACAGTGTTAGCCAGAAACAATATGCAATGTTAAATACTTTTGTGGCAAAAAAGACAAAAGTATAGTAGGTATGATACTGCCTGAAGAAGGAACCTGTGTGCACTGAAAGCTGCATATAGAACTTTTATGGTTGGCCAATAAAGGTATCATACCTTCTATACTTTTGTCTTTTTTGACACAAAAGTATTCAACATTGCAACTTTATTCATAGTAACACATGAAAATTGTGGCACGGTCACGGGAATGCCCCCATTTACCATGCCTCACTACTGTGTTGTCGTGGCACTCTAGTTTTATGATATGAACAACCATTTGGGCAATATAATATGGAGGCCTTCGTTGCCTACCGTCCTGCCAACAGCTAGTGGTGTATAAATAACTTTTTTTTTTTCTTTGTAGGGGTATTGAAAAAAACCTTCAGTGAGATGTGTGACTGCGGTTTTCCCCTAATGACTATGGCCAGCTTAACACTACAAGGAATGCCATAAAATAGCCTGAAATTTCATCACTCAACAGTATGCTACAACGACTACAAGTAAAGTCCATTTCCATGTCAAAAATTTTTTTTTTAAACCATCAACAAATAACGCAAAACCTAACCACCCAAAAAGGTGGCTATAAGTAATTTCAATTATATGTAGAAGGACATTTGTGAACGCAAATTCGATTGCACTTGCAATACAGTTCTATATGAAGTGTTGTTAAATGACCATTTACTTGACAAATAATAACAAATAAACAAATGATAATGTTTATGTACGATTAATCGGAAACGTACAAATCAGCACATGTAAAATGTCAGATAAGCGCAACAAACACTCTGCTCCAGTATCGAAAACGTATATATGTGCAGACCCGGCCACCATTGTTTTAAAGAAAAACCAGTAAAGCCCTCAACTTTAACACTGAAATCTTGCTACATTAAGAGACTCACTCACATTATGTACAAACTCATAATTCTGCTTTGCATAGTACAATAAAGCAGGTAAACCAATAATGGATCATAGATAAACACACTAAGTATACAGCGAAGGGGTTCTTGTCCGGACTATTTTCCTAGCATCCCGTGCAGAAGCGAGACTCGCGCACCACAACGATCATCAGTGAGCAAACAGCAGATAGACGACAACTGACGTAAGGCGGCTACGCAACAAATGTGCGCTGTTATTTCAAACACTGGATTGTGTGTACAGAACTGGTTAAAAATAGAAATGTGATAAAAAGACCTCTGCCACGGAGTTTTGGTCAAATAGCAGTGCGTGGTCTAAATGCTCAAATGTGAAATACCATTGTTCCAGACATAAAGCCCAATTATTTTTTGCTTTGTCAAAGGGAGTGACATTTTGTATTTTTATTACAGAGCTTGCCAAAATGAGCTCATTTACATGCAACGCTTGTCAATAAGGGACTTCACATCAGCATTCTTCAGGCTTCAGCTCCACATTTGTTGTTTTAGCATTTGCAAGTGTTTGCAGAAATAGCTTGAAGCCAACCCGTTCTATAGTATGTACTATATACTGTATTTTACACATCGTGTCATAAAAACTCTGGGTACCCTCAGAAAATCAAACACAATATGTCATTTTACAAAGAGGAAGGGGTTTTTCAAAAATTGGAATAAAATAAATAAAGAGTTTGTAGTGTACTGCTCTTTCCCCAACACCCTCTATGAACATACGTGTTGAGGTCATGTCACCATAGACAAAACACTGGCGCAGAATCTGCATAAAAAACATTTCTGTACATCAAAGTTTTTTTTAATACAGAGAAAAAAAAATCTGCAGAGATTAAAGGGCCAATTCACACTGCATACACCTAATGTATCCATAGACCCCCATTCACTCAAGAAAGGCCAAAATAGCTTCATTTTTGGCTTCCGTCAGGATGGTATACCTACTATTTAGCTGTAAAGCAATAGCGTAGTCAACTGCGCTACACAATTCAGAAATATCCAGTAGAAAAACTGTATATGCACGGTATACTTTTTTTTTTTAATGAAAGCCTATGGTCTACATTGGCATTTGTTAGAGGTATACGTTAAAAGTATCTCCCAACTTATAGCTCTAACAGACACTTCGATCACAGTGTGAATAGGCCCCAAGTGCATGCTGTGAAAATGAAAACCACATTTTGCCCTTTCTGTTGCTGATTTCATCCATTGTGGTGTAATCTATGAAATCAATATACAAATCTGCACGCCGATACGATGGAAGTACAAGCCGATTTCGCTACAGATGTGTTCTGCAGTGTGTGAATCTGGACTTACTGTGGATCCGTCAGTGACAGCTGTCCTTTATATAAATATGAAGAGAAAAAAAAAAAGTAGGCAAACCATCTATTTAGAAACAAGAATCCAAAAAGAAAACACTAATAAAAAGTTTTTATTACACGCTTAACAATTTTGTAGCAGATTAAAAAAAAATAAAAAATCTTGAAGACCTGGAATGTGCTGGAAGATATGAGAGGCTTTGAACGGTTTTATTTTGTATGGTATATGGTTTTGGAACGGGCTAGTGAATGCACCACGTGACAAAGCCGTCTATGAATCACAGCACTAGTGATTGCACATCACGATGACATTGCACTGTTACCAGTTCTGGAGAGAAGTACATGTCATTTGAAACCATTTTCCATATTACGATGCATAACTAAGAATCTTTATGGCTTGCATACAGTGTGTTTGCTTTTAGGCTGACTGGTAAAAATAATACAATATGAAGCGTAGAATAAATAAGACTTTGCTCCTCTATTGCATTCAAACACACCCAAATATAATACAATGGTCATAAATTATTTATACATGAGATAATGTACCTTTACTGTAAACAAGTACTCTTACGTCTTATATGCTTAAAGGGACATTCCCAACGGAAACATTTATGGTATATCCACACGCTAAGCCATAAACATCTAATATAGGAAGGTCCCACCTCAGAGAAAGGTGGCCCCCATATCCCAACACATGCGCGGCCACCTCTCGATTAATTCTCTGTCTGGATGCGGTGGCCGGCAGCTTTTTCGCCCGTTTTGGAGACCGGTGCGGGTCACAGCTGGGACCCGCATCTATCAGATATTTATGGCATATTCCGTGGATAAGCGATACATTTTTTCAGTTAGGAATACCCCTTTTAGTTAAAGTAAGTGTCTATTCACATTGCAAAGAGAGGATTTCACAATATAAATTCACCTCTGAAGGAAGCCTCCGATGAATGTCACTGTACAGACATATGCTGCCCATTCCTACGTTAAAAAATTTATACTGCGTGGTATCCGTTTTTCTACTGGATGGCTCTGTATGAAATGGCATAGTCGACAACGCTATTCCATGCAGTTGAAGATAAAAGGTATACAGAAGTATACTGGACTGATGAATGCCAAAAGGACACTATATGTCGGCAAATGGGGCCCTATGGATACTTTCTGCGTTTGCGCCAGATGCTTTCCTAGCCCATGGACCAAACATGCACTGAAGTGTGACTAGACCCTGCGGGGCCATTATTCCTTGTACTTGTAATACACACCTCAGTTGCTGCTGTACCTCTTTTTGAAAAGGTAGTGGCAATTTCATGTCAGGCACTGAAAAATAAAAATCTGTTTTATCAAAATAATGGTGTGCAGCAGCTATGGGGTGTATTACAGTGTCAGTCATAGTGTGTGTCCCCTACATTGCTTCTTCAAGAACCAGTCAAAGCGCCCACCCTGTCAGCCAGATTATCAACCAGCGCCAAGCAGTGTGCCCTCCTGCACCAGTCATAATTACGCCATATTGTCAGCCACAGTCTCACCATATGCCCAACTCACTAGAAGCTTCCTCATTCTGTGCCAGAGAGGTCAGGGGGGACTAACTTGTGACTAGAATGATCTGTAACAGATCGATTTCCTGTCAGAACCTGATAAGTGGCATCAGAATGCGCTCATTTTACAGATTAACCATACTTTAATGGAAAATTTCCATTGACAAATACTTTATTGCAGATAAATCACGTGTGTTAAATGTTCGTTTTGTAGGAAGTGCCCATTAACTAATGCAAAAAATAAAACCTAGGCTTCATAAATTGGATGTGAAATATAAAGTCTACAAGCTCAATGATACAAGCTCACCACTAGCCAAAACTCAAGTACTTTGTCAAAGCTCTATCATACCATATATTTTTTTCATGATGCCATTTGAGGTTAATTTTCTCATATGATTCATGTATTATAAGCAGGGATTTAGTGTCGAATTAGCACATAAACATCCTGGTAACATTGTCTACAGTGTTTCCAAGTGTACCTTTAGGTCACATGGACTCTACATTTATAGAGTATAAGGGCCTGTTCACATCAGCGTTGCCCTTCCCTTGAGGGGTTCCGTCAGAGGTTTCCATCGGGGGAACCACTCAAGGGAGAGTCAAACTGAAATCTTAGCTTCCGTTTCCCTCACCATTGATCTCAATGGTGACGGAAAAGCTGGTAAAGTTTTCCGTTTGTCATCGTTGTGATGGTTCCGTTTTTTTCAAATATAGCAACATAGGAAGGAAATGAGGCATCAGTAGACCAGAATAGTGAAAGAGAAATACCCATTGGCTATGTTAGAAGTACCGGAAAAAAACCAGGAAGATTATGTGATCTAGAGTTTTATCCAAATATAGTAGTATAGTAATAAATAGAATGGCCATTCACCAACTGAATGAGAAAAAAAAAAAGAATACAAAAATAAATAAAAAGTAGCCAATATCTCGATACAGGCGAAAAGCATAAGATATATACTGCAATGGAATCAACATTTAAATGGGGTTTTCTGGTACTATAATATTGACGCTCAGGATAGGCCATTGATATCAGATCGAGGGGTGGGCTCTGACTATCGCTCCCCCTGCCAATCAGCCGCTTGAATGGGACTAAGCTGCAACACCAGTGTTGTGACTATTAATAAATAAGAGGAAATAATGCTCGCTGAAAAGGACAAAGTGCGCAAAAAATTTCATTTACACTGTGTGCGCTATATTTATTATGTACTTCGATACACTGTGCACCTACCCTCGATAGTACTGAAAAGAGTCTAGAGAAAATGGCATGGCGAAGAGATGTAAAATGTGCCAAATTTATAATGACGTAGCCATTTTGGCACAAAATATTGACTTAACTTACACCAGCGATGAGTCTAACGTGCCTAGTGAGGGGCGCCAAATTTATTGTACTAATCTGGCACAATTAATGGAGTCTTGTAAAATGATTGATCCTACAACTATACTGAAAATCTCACTATTTGCTACCTTAAAGCAAATGTCCACTTTTGAGAATGATGTGGATATAGTACATTAAAAAAAAAGGTTTGATCAAAGCCAACACCCTATTTATGAAGCAACCTGTTTTTTTTTTTTACTCCTTTGACAAGTTTTGTAATTCATTACCAGTTATATATGCCATTGTTCAGAGCAGTGGTGAAAAGCTTTCATGAATCGTCAGCTGCAATTGTCGGAAAACAGCACAAATTACACTAGTATTCTACACAGTTATGACCTTTGTAAATGTTCCTCAGTGTCTGTGCGCTAAACTAACTCAACTGTACGAATAGCACGTGAGAATCAAAGACGACCGTAAATAATTTTCACTATCGTAAGCTAATCATTAAAGAAACAATTGCAACAGTGATTTTCAATGAAACGTAGTTCAAATTGTTGCAAATATAATAAATATGCATTGCTGCACGTGTATTTTAGCATTGAATGACTGAAAACTGATCGTAGTGTTTAATGGGGTTGTCCAAGATTGGAAAAACATGGTTGCTTTATTCCGAAAAGAGTGCCACCTCTATTTGTGGCCGCAAATACAAATTTTACTGTATAATGTATAATATAAGCTAATTCTAAACATAAACCAAAACACGCAAAATGAAGCAGGTGATACAATTCGTATGCTTTGAGAACATCGCTTTCAAAACTAACTTCATGGTCTGAGTTAGTACGTAAATGAAAAAAAAACAAAAAACAGACAAAATGTTAAGTTTAGTCTATATTACCAAACACTCATTTTTGAAACTACTCTCAGTAGGGAGTAAAGAACGTAAAGCTCAAGTAGCTTAGCAGATAATTGTTGTACTTCAATAGCAAGTAGGGAAAATGTGTGTTATGTCATTAAAAACAGGCAAAATCAAGACAATGCAAGGGAGAAGGAAGGAGAACTTTTCTAGCAAACATAATCCTACTTTGAATAGATAATAATGTTTCCTGGTTCAGTTTTCTAGACATTATCAAAATTTACTTAAAGAGGCTCTGTCACCAGATTTTGCAACCCCTATCTGCTATTGCAGCAGATCGGCGCTGCAATGTAGATTACAGTAACGTTTTTATTTTTTTAAAACGAGCATTTGTGGCCAAGTTATGACCATTTTTGTATTTATGCAAATGAGGCTTGCAAAAGTCCAAGTGGGCGTTTTTAAAGTAAAAGTACAACTGGGCGTGTATTATGTGCGTACATCGGGGCGTGTTTACTACTTTTACTAGCTGGGCGTTCTGACGAGAAGTATCATCCACTTCTCTTCAGAACGCCCAGCTTCTGCCAGATCACGCTGTGACGTCACTCAAAGGTCCTGCATCGTGTCGGACGAGCGAGGACACATCGGCACCAGAGGCTACAGTTGATTCTGCAGCAGCATCGGCGTTTGCAGGTAAGTCGATGTAGCTACTTACCTGCAAACGCTGATGCTGCTGCAGAATCAACTGTAGCCTCTGGTGCCGATGTGTCCTCGCTCGTCTGACACGATGCAGGACCTGTGAGTCACGTCACAGCGTGATCTCTCGAGAACACGGCTGTGTCTGCACTGCCAGAAGCTGGGCGTTCTGAAGAGAAGTGGATGATACTTCTCGTCAGAACGCCCAACTAGTAAAAGTAGTAAAAACGCCCCGATGTACGCACATAATACACGCCCACTTGGACTTTTGCAAGGGGGTGGCACCCAGGGGAGGGGGGGGCAGTCAAAAGTTTGCTATGAGGCCCAGTCTTTCCTAGTTACGCCCCTGCACTGAAGCCATATTTGTCCCTATGAACTCTCAGCCTTTTCTATCCTGTAATCCCATAGATTGAGTTATGATCCTTCTTCTCCATATAGTTATATCAAGGAATAACTACTGTGATTATACTTTTACATGGGGACATTCTATTAGATGGAGGCAAGTAGTTGGTTACAGGATACCCATCATTACAAATGGAAAAAGAAGCAACTATCGCAATCATTTCTGTAGCTGCATTTTAGATACAGTGGACCCAGAAATATGTCCAACCTTTATATTTTGAGTTTTTTTCCTCCCCTCTCTCTCGCTCATGTAAAAAGGGAATTTTCCCTCTCCATGCTTGATGAACGGGCAGGTTCTTAAAGGGGTTTTCCAAATCGGAGACATTTACGGCATATCCTCAGGATGTGTTAATTGTCAGATAGATGCTACGCTGCTTCCGTAACTGCCATTCACTACTATGGAACTTACGGAAACAGCGTAGCTCAGCGAGCTACACTGTTTCTGTAACTCACAGCCATATAACCTTTTTTATGGTGGGAATTCAACTCATTCAGCCGCAACACAGAGCGGCTGAATGGGGTTTAGGGGGCCCCGTTCTGGAGATAGGTGCGGGTCTCAGAGGTGGGACCTGCATCTATCTGACATTTATGACATATCTTGAGGAAATGTCATAAATGTCCTTCATGGGAAAACCCCTTTAATGGTGTGATCAAGAGCAGTGTACTGTGAGCCAATTAGATCCCTTCCAACTGCGTCCCCTTCCTTTGAAGGCATGAATCTCACACAAGGCTAAGGCTGGGTTCACACGACCATGTTACGTCCGTAATGGACGGAACGTATTTCGGCCGGAAGACCCGGACTGAACACACTGCAGGGGGCCGGGCTCCTAGCATCATAGTTATGTACGACGCTAGGAGTCCCTGCCTCTCCGTGGAACTACTGTCCCGTACTGAAAACATGCTTACAGTACGGGACAGTTGTCCTGCAGCGAGGCAGGGACTCCTAGCGTCGTACATAACTATGATGATAGGAGCCCGGCCCCCTGCACTGTGTTCGGTCCGGGACTTCCGGCCGAAATACTTCCGTCCATTACGGACGTAACATGGTCGTGTGAACCCAGCCTAAGGCCTCATGAACACGACCATAATGTTTTGTTTTTTACTGTCTGCAAATACGGATCCCTAGTCATCCGCATATCTGGCACGCTGTCTGCAAATACGGTCCGTAGTGCATCTGTATTTACGGATCCGCAAAAATAGGGAGGCTGCAAACGAGGTCACAACCCCTTGAAAAGTTCACATGAACGCTCAGGTGTCATTTTCTCTGGGAAACCCTTGCCATCGCATAGCAACGCTTCCGCGATAACAGGCAACTATGGATACACATCCGTAGCCATCCATTTTGCACGCGCCCATAGACTTCTATGGGCGAATCCGCGCTGCAATTGCGGACAGGAATATGTTCTATATTTTGTGAATCATTTGTACGGCCCAGAAACCTATCCATAAACATATACGTAAAGGTGTGGGGGCATATAGAAATGAATGGGTCTGCAGATTTTCCGTAATTACAGATAAAAACTACAGTTGTGTGCATTGGGCCTAAGTCAGGTCATTCACACAAGATAGCTGTCGGCCGAAGCAAACAAAAAACAAACACGTATGGGGTACAATTACATGCCTGTGATAAATAAAAGTAACTAACATGTGCCCATTTCTAAAAATCACCACAGCCAAAAATATACAGCTAGCGATAAGTGGAGATTTTTCCCACAGCTGCTTTGTTGGCATTAATCAAATATCGAGTTCAATAACAATACAATGAACACCTCTTGCACACGACCGAGTTCGGGCCGTGAAAAACGGTCTGAGTGTCGGCTAGATTTCCAGGCCCGACCACGGTACAGGTGAACGGGACTCCTGGCATCAGAGACATTTTATGATGCTAGGAGTCTCTGCGTCCCCACGGAACTGCTGTTATTTTGAACAAAATGATACGGTATGTAACAGCAGTTCCGCGGGGAAGCAGGGACTTCTATCATCATAAAATGTCTATGATGCCAGGAGTCCCGTTCACCTGTACCGCGGCCGACACACAAACCATTTTTTACGGGCCGAACTCTGTTGTGTGCAAGAGGTGTTAGGCTCTGTCTGTTCAGTTAAGAAACGCTGTCAGGATTTTTTGGCCATTCAAATATTCTTGCCATCAAAAATATCAGAACCCTGACAAACTCCAAAGTGAAAAGGGTCAGTCAGTGTCAGTTTGGAACTGTTAAAAACAGATCTATCACAACTTTATGGCTTCTGTTAAAAAAGGAAGCCATGACGCTAGTGTGAACAGTACCTAATTTAATAAAAGGTGCTATACTAAATTTAGAAATAAAACATTTATGATGCTTCTGCATAGGCCAATTGTAGCAATTTTTTCTTACAATGTCGTTTCAGAGCAAGCCAAATCATCACAACCCAAAACTTTAAATCTCTTATTTTGCCCACGACAGTATGGCGGTACAATATATGGACAAAAGTATTGGAACACACCTCTTAATCATTGAATTCAGGTGTTTCATTCAGTCCTATTGCCACAGGTATATAAAATCAAGCACCTAGCCATGCAGTCTGCCTTTAGGTTAGGATCACACACACACACACACAGATTTGATGCAGTATTTGTGGCAGGTTTTTTTTTAGCCAAACACAGGAGTGGACACAAAGGAAAGGAGCTGTATCAGTCCTTTTTTATACCTTTCTTTTACTTCTGGCTTTGGCTAAAAAAAATACCACAAAAACTGCGTGTGTGATCCTGGCCTTTCAAACATTTGTGAAAGAATGGGTTTTTCTAAAGCGATCACTGAATTAGAGCATGGTACTGTAATAGAATGACACCACTGCAATAAGTCAGTTTGTGAAATTTTTTACCTCCAAGATATTCCATGATCACGGTGAGTGGTATTATTGCAAAGTGGAAGCGTTAAATGTCACCAATGATCTGCTGACTCAATAACAGCCAAACCTCCTCCACCATTAACATCTGCACAAAAACGGTCCCCCGGGAGCTTCATGGCATGGGTTTCTGCATACAAGCCTTACATCGCCAAGCACAATGCCAAGCGTCAAATGGAATGGTGTAGAGCACGCCGCCACTGGACTCTGGAGCAGTGGAGTTGTGTTCTGTGGAGTGATGAATCACGCTTCTCCATCTGGCAGTCTGATGGAAGAGTCTGGGTTTGGCGAATTCCAAGAGAACGTTACCTGCCTGACTGCATCTTGCCAACTGTAAGGTTTGGTGGAGGAGAGATTATGCTATGGGGTTGTTTTTCAGGGGTTGGCCAACACTCCTTAGTTCCAGTGAAAGGAAATCTTAATGCTTCTGCATACCAAGACATTTTGAACAATTTTAAGCTTCCAGCTATGTAGAAACAATTTGGAGAATGCCTTTTTCTGTTCCAGCATGACTGTGCCCCAGTGCACAAAGCAATGTCCGTAAAAGGAATGGATGTGCGAGTTTGGTTTGGAAGAACTCAGAGCCCTGACCTTAACCCCACCGAACATCTTTGGAATGAACTAGAACAGAGATTGCAAGCCAGGTCCTCTTGTCCAACATCAGTGTCTGACTTCACAGATGCTCTTTTGGATGAATGGGAAACAAATTCCACTGACACATTCCCAAATCTTGTCGAAAGCCTTTCCAGAAGAGTGGAAGCTCTTTTAGCTGCAATGGGGGAGGGGGGCTAATGCCATATTAATGCCTGTGGAATTACAATGTGATGTCATAAAATTCCTGCAGGGGTATTGTGTAGATGTCCCAATACTTTTGTCCATAAAGTGTATATAGTTTGTTCTCTTTATCTCTTATCTAGTTTGTGGTTGCAAAATGAGTATCAATAAAAGAAATAAATTCAATATCTATAACAAACAGTGTAAGTCAAACTTCTAGAATAAAATCAAGCTTCACAATGATATACGTCTATTGTTACTGAATTAGCGGAACAATATTATGAAGTTTAATTATGGCTGGTCTGTGTCTATATATCCAAATATCTATAGCAAAAAAAAAAAAAACAACAAAAACCCAAAACACAATAGTGCTAGTTTGTAGGGATTTGTGGAATCTCCTGTTTCTGATAAAGATAAGTCAAGTGACTGAGGTATCTGTAGGGTGGACTGAATATAGAGTTTTACCAAAATGGTTTTGGACTGTTGTTTTCTGCACATGCACAAAACACATAAAAGTACAACACAGATTATTGAACATCAGCAAACCCAGTTTAAAAACCCCCCTATAAAAGGATATAGATCCCAAAAAAATAATGTATATGCTTTGTAACTAAATGTTTATTATTAATTCTTGTACAAGTTCTTCTTTTAACTCGACATACATTTACAAAGACATACAGCTGTGTATAGAGAAGATTGTGCACCTACCAGTAGATTTCTATTTCTGGGATCTAATAAATACCAAGGTTTAAGCCGAGCTGCCTTTTAGACTTAAGATTTTTACACAGTCAGCATCTTACAACAGGGCATGCTGTAATACCAAAATGGAAACTACTTATTCAACACTTCACTCATGGAAATAGCAGATCGTAGATAGTAGACAGACAACCATGTTAATTCAGCCTGGAGGTAACACCTCCACAATAAACAAGCATTGCATTGACTATTAATAAACACCGGATCTTCTCAAAATTAGATTGTATGGTACATTTATTGAACCACTGATATCATTTCACAGCCTACACTAAGTAAATCGTTGCAGTGCACAAACTACAAAGTTGCCAAGGGCATAATCTCTAAATCAGAGAAAAGGACCCAATCATACAATTTACATCAAGACTTGGTACAATATAACAACATTACACTATTAATTTACAGTCTGCCAGAAAAATACATATAATACCTCATATCTATAGATGATGTGTGTCAAATTGCATTGAGAAGACGGATGCGTAGCTAGGTTCTCCAGCACCCGGGGCAAAGATTCAGATTGCCCCTCCCAACTTCTTTTCCGATATCTCCTTCCCCCTCGCCATGTTTGCTTTCTCTACCAATCAACGGAGGTGTAATTTATTTTTCAACATTTTTTTAATGTAACTCGAGCATAAAACCATTTGTTCATATTATAAGCAATATAGTTCTATAAAGGAAGTTACCATAACAATAAATTAAAAGAAAATAAATTAGAGGCCACACATAGCCCCCTTGTAGATAGCGCCACACAGCCCCTTCATAAATATTGCGCACAGCCCTCCCTTGTACTTCGTGCCACACAGCCCCCCCTTGTACTTCGTGCCACACAGCCCCCCTTGTACTTCGTGCCCCACAGACCCCCTCCACCACCTTGTACTTAGTGCCACACAACCCTCTTCCGCCCCCCTTGTACTTAGTGCCACACAATCCACTTATTGCCAATGAACCCCCCTCCAACGTTGTACTTACTGCCAGACTGCCCGCTACTACTCTCCGCTCTGCCTTACGTGACTCACTGTTTAGGATGAGGCCGGTGATCTTGCAGCGGCGTGCTGTTTGGTCGGTGCGGCCCAGAAGTGGACCAGTCCAGTCACCTGACCTCATGTCGCTGACTTGAGGTCAGATGACTGGAGTGGACCACTCCCGGGCCGGCACCGAGCAGTCAGAACGCCGCTGCCAGAACTCCTGCCTCCTCCTAACTGTGATAGCAGCTGCAGCCGTTCGGCATACAGGGCGCCTGTCAGCAGCAATCAGCTGTTTCGATACAGCTGCTCTGCGGCCCCCCCCCTTCCCTACCTCCGAGTTGCGGCCAGGGCACATGCCCCCTCCTAGCTACGCCCCTGGAGAAGAACATTTAAATCCCTCACAAGTTGGATCTGATTAAGGGCTCATGCACACGGCCAAAGCCATGTGAACGGTCCGTGATTACAGCACAGACGGCCGCAGTCATCCGCAAATCACGGACCATGAACACATTGATTTCAATGAACCTGGACCGCAAATCCGGGCCGCATAGTGACTTGTCCCATTTTTTTTATCTCCTGGCCAATACATGGACCGTGGAAACCACGGTCATGTGCATGGGCCCATAGAAATGAATGGGTCCGCAATTCATTGGCATTTTCGCAAATCACGGATGCAAAAACACGTTTGTTTGCATGAGGCCTAATGGGTAAAGAAATGTGGCATTATTTAACCTCTTTACTATTACAACCCGATTACGGTGTTCTCACTGAAATAGAACGTAACAGTGTGTCCTCTTGATTGCGCAGAAGCTGTGCACGCTAGAGCCAGGATGTGATTGGCAGAATCTTTGATCTTGGCCATGTAACCCCTTCACAGTCAGTAGCAACTGCCTCCCTCTGGCAGCCATTTGGTGCATCACGATGCGGGGTGCCGATGGGTCACCATGACAGTTGGGGATGGGGGGGGTATAAGAAAGGCCTAATAGATTGCCTGTCAAAAATGCTTTGAGAAACGAAATGATAAACCATAATTTAAAAAAAAAAAAAAAAAAAAAGCATGTATGGTATCATCGCAGTTGGTACAACTCGTACAATGATGTTTTCTAGCAGTGCCATTTGTTTCTACCCAGCTAAGTTGCATCCATTTATTTTGAATCCTTTCATTATGGGTAGCTGTGTCATGTGATCTCAGTCTGACCACCAAAATAGCTCATGCGCTTGTCATGTGTAGGTCAGTTTCTCCTGTGTGTCTAACTTCATGTGAACCACAGAATTACATCACCAATCAAATCAAAAATCCCTACTGGCAGCTCTGAGGCACCTCCCCACCCAGCTCCATTCTCCTTGTTCCTCTGTATATTCCCAATGAATATAGTGCTGTTAGAGATTATTTCTGCCCTATCTAAGGGAGCAGGAGTACAGGGATTAAATGCTATGTACACCTTTGAGCGCATGTTTTTTTTAATAGATTAGTTAGTGCGTTTAGTGTAACTTTGTAATTAGTCTTTATTAAAAAATTGTTTTACTTTTGAAGCTACAGCCGTTCTGTATTCTCTATACAGAACAGCTGTATCACTCGTTTTACATGGAAACAATCAGTCCCGTGGGACGAACGTGTTCAGTGTCGACGAGTCCTACGTCTGTGACATGCAGTATCCACCTGTAAATCAGTCACATCTAAGTTCCTGCGTGTCACGCCGACACTGAACCTATCAGGTCCGTGGGACTGACGGATTCAGTGTAAAGCGAACAATACAGCTGTTCTGTATAGAGAATACTGAACAGCTGTATCTCCAAAAGTAAAACAAATTTTTAATAAAGACTAAATTACAAAGTTACACTAAACACACTGACTAATTCATTATTTATACATTTTAAATACCCTCAAAAAAGGTGCACATAGCCTTCAACGCCTTCCCCACATTTGTCGCATGGCTACATCATAGCCGGGTAGGGGGAAGTATGAAGTGCGCTCACGGGCTGAGCCCGCTCCATACAATGCGGGTGTCGGCTTTATGTTACAGCCGACACTTCACAGTAACGAGTGGGATCGCGCTCGAGCTAGTTTAACCCGTTAAATGCCACGGTCAGTAGCAACCGCCGCATTTAAATGGTTAGAAAGGGGGGGCGAACCCCACTAGCAGCTCATCGCGCCCCTCCACAATGCAATCGCGGGGTGGCGATGGTTGCTGTGGCAGCCTGGAGGTCTAATGAAGGCACCCATGTCTGCCATCTTTGTGCTCTGGCAGGGAGAAGCCTGTCAGAAAAACAATATACTGCAATACATTAGTATTGCAGTATATAGTGCAAGCGATCCAACGATCGCTGGTTGAAGTCCCCCAGGGGGACTAATAAAAAAAACAAAGTCAAGAAACAAAACGTTATTTTAATATTTTTTTTGTACATAAAAATTAGTAAAAGACCCCCCCTTTTCCCATTTTCCCCCTAGAGCATTGTAAAAACAAAAAAAACAACATAATTGGTATCGCCGCATCCGTAAAAGTCTGAACTATTACAATATATCATTATTGAACCAATACGGTGCGCACCGTAAACAAAAAAAATAAAAATGGAAACACCAGAATCAATCTTTTTTGGTCACCTCATCTCCCACAAAAAGATAGTATAATACAGTGATCAAAACCTCGCATGTACCCCAAAATGGTAGCATTAAAAACTACAGCTTATCCCGCAAAAAATAAGCCCTCAAACCACTTAATCAACGGATTAAAAAAAAAAAAAGTTATGGCTCTCAGAATTTGGAGACACAAAATACATTTTTTACACTTAGTTTTTCCCCTGTAAAACATAGAAAAAAAACTATATATATTTGGTATTAACATAAATCGTATTGACTCGCAGGATAACGTTATTATGTTGTTTTAATTGCAGAGCGAATTCAGTAAAAACTGAGCACAAAAAACAATGGCGGAATCAGTTTTTTTTTACCATTTTCTAACCGACAAATAATTTTTCCCGATTCCTAGTACATTATATGGCACAATAAATGGCTCTACGAAAAACTACAACTCGTCCCGCAAAAATCAAGCCCTCATAGGATTACATCGACGGAAAAATTAACAAGTTACGGCTTTTGGAAGGTGGGGAGGAAAAAAACTAAAATGAAAATCTGAAAGTTGTTTACGACGGGAAGGGGTTAAATAGGTGAGTCTATATAATGATTAGCTGCAGTTATAAAACTCCTCTGACTCACATGGTCTTTACTATCTGTGAGTGCTGTGAATCTCAAGTGTATCTCTATGAGATGCTGCTCTCCCCTGTCTCCTGCTTGTAAGAGCTGACAAAGAAAACCATCACAGGCAAGAGGCAGAGAGACAAACTGAAGCTGCATCACATAGGAATACACAGATACTCTGCAGTAAGAGTTAGGGTATGTTCACACGGCTTATTTTTGGTCGTTTTTCGGGCCGTAAATGGCTCAAAAATCGGAAGCAGAGCGCCTCCAAACATCTGCCCATTGATTTCAATGGGAAAACAGCGTTGTTCCGAAAACGGCTGCGTAAGAAAACAGCCGCAAAAAAAAAGTGCAGGTCACTTCAGTCGTTTTTGGAGAAGTTTTTCATAGACTATAAAAAACAGCTCCAAAAAACGCCCGTAAAAACGAGAGTGGCATAAAAAAACATCTGAAAATCAGGAGTGGTTTTCCCTTGAAAACAGCTCTGTATTTTCAGACGTTTTTTTGCTAATCGTGTGAACTTACCCTTAGTGGTCAGCAGTTCTACAGTATGTTACTGATCTTTTACTACTAGGAGGCAGGGAGACCGGTTAAAGCTGGATCACATTGGTACACAAACTCTGCAGTGAGAGATGGGGTATGTGCATACACACACTAAAAAAAGTCTCAAAATACGGAGCTGTTTTCAAGGGAAAACTGCTCCTAATTTTCAGCCGTTTTTTAATCAAAGTGGCATTTTTCGAGAAGTTTTTCTATAGAGTCTATGAAAAACTGCTCCAAAAACAGCTGAAGTAGTGACTTTACATTTCCGTTTTTTTACATGGCCGTTTTGAAAAACGGGCGCGTAAAAAAAACTCCCCGTCTGAACAGAACGCCGTTTTTCCCATTGAAATTAATGGGCAGAATTTTGGAGGCGCTCTGCATCTGATTTTTCAGCCGTTTTTTCAGGACGTTTACGGCCCGACAAACGGCTGAAAATACTCTGTGTGAACATACCCTTAGGGGACAGAAGTTCTTTGTCACTAATCTATCACTTGCTGAACTCAGACAGGACTCAGAGCAAAGCAAGTGCAGTGCGATGAGACTGCACACTCTGCCCTCTGCACAGCCCAAGGTATAAGGGGAAATGTAAGCTGCATTAGGGGAACCATATATTAGAGGGGGAACCAAGATGGCACACAACCCATAAATGGCACATTAAATAAAACAGGTATACACAAGAGTCTCTACATTATTCTTAATAATAGTATATGCTGCACTATATATATATATATATATATATATATATATATATATATATAAATAACATACACCTATACATACAGTAGTCACATTATTATGCCCACCAGCTAATATCCAGGGTAACCGCCGTGTGCAGCACAGACAGCAGCTAGACGGGCTGGGAGTGACTCAATAAGGTGCTGGTTGTCTCAGGTATCTGGAGCCATGATGACTGCAGTGCATCCCACGTTTGCTGGTGGGGGAGGTGGTCCCACAGATGCTCAATTGAGTTCAAGTCTGGAGAATTAGGGGGCCAGGGAAGTACTTGGAAGTCTTGGTCGTGCTCTTCCAGCCACGGTCAGACATTTCTAGCCGCGTGACACGTCGCATTGTCCTGCTGGAAGATTCTATCTGCCCCAGGGAAGAAAAACAGCATGTATGGGTGTGCGTGATCTGCAACGATGGATTCATACCCAATCGGTTCAGTGCCTTCCACATGGATGAGTGGGCCCAGAAAATGCAAAGGAAAATTTTTCCAGACTATAACACCAGCTTGTGTTCTTCCAGCAGTGGTTGAATGATGTTTTTCTGATAGCTGCTCTTGGTTTTCAATCCTATCGCCCATTTAAGACTTGCCCAAAAACAGTCTACATCAGTCCCTCTCTCCTTGCCTCGCCCATGTATAGCTCCCATTCACTATTCACTTTCCTCAGTCAACTTAACCCATCTCATCCCACTGCCCAACATAAAAAACACTCACATAAATCACAGAACCATCTGCTGTCTCTCTCCATTCTCCTGCTACTAGCTGCAGGGGACATCTCTCCCAACCCTGGGCCTCCCTTTTCTTCTGCCAAGCTCAACCACTTACCTGCCACACATAGAAACCCTGCAAATCTTCTTGCCATTCCTTGTATGTCTTCTCCTGTCTCTTTTAACTGTGCTCTCTGGAACTCTCGGTCCGTGTGCAACAAACTCACCTTTATTCATGACTTATTCCTTTCTAACTCTCTCAACCTTCTGGCTCTTACAGAAACATGGCTACACCTGTCTGACACTGCTTCCCCTGCTGCTCTATCTTATGGTGGTCTCCAGTTCTCTCATGCCCCCAGACCTGAGAACAGGCAGGGTGGAGGAGTAGGTATACTTCTTTCCCCACACTGCACTTTCCAGGTCATTCCCCCGGTCCCCTCACTCACATTTCCCTCTTTTGAAGTCCACACCCTCAGACTCTTTCACCCTTTTCCCCTCCGAGTGGCAGTTGTCTACCGCCCACCGGGCTCACCTCGCCAATTCCTGGATCATTTTGCTGCCTGGCTTCCACAATTTCTATCCTCTGAAACACCCACTCTCATCATGGGTGACTTCAACATCCCCATTGATAACCCAATCTCCTCATCTGCCTCCCAGTTTCTATCTTTAACCTCGTCCCTCGGTCTGTCACAACTTACTAACTCTCCTACACATGAAGACGGGCATTCACTTGACCTGGTCTTCTTCCGGCTCTGCTCAGTTTCTGACTTTATTAACTCTCCTCTCCCGCTTTCTGACCACAATCTTCTCTCCTTTACTATCAAATATTCTCTGCCTCCTCAGGTCATCCCTACGTATCAGACATACAGAAATCTACATGCCATTAACACTGTGAAACTCATAGACAGTCTACAGTCCTCATTGTCCCCTATCTCTTCCCTCTCCTGTCCCAATCTGGCTGCCAAACTTTATAATAACACTCTCAAAAATGCATTGGATGAAGCAGCCCCCACTACACTCCGAACCACCCGACAAAGACGACGACAACCCTGGCACACGCCTCAATCCCGCTTTCTTCACCGGTGCTTGAGATGTGCCGAACGACTGTGGAGAAAATCGCATTTGGATGCAGATTTCCTCCATTACAAATTTATGCTCAAAACTTACAACTCTGCCCTTCACCGCGCCAAACAAGTCTACTTCACTTCTCTCATCTCCACACTATCTAATAATCCAAAACGCCTCTTTGATACTTTTCACTCCCTCCTTAGTCCTAAAGTGCAGACGCCAATCACAGATCTCAGTGCTGAAGACCTGGCCAATTATTTTAAAGTTAAAATTGACAACATCCGGCATGATATTCTCTCCCAGTCCCCTAGTAACATCGATCCCCTTCCCCCCCGCACTCCCTCTTCTTCACTCTCAGCATTTGACCCAATAACTGAAGAAGAAGTCTCGAGGCTCCTCTCTTCTTCTCGTCCTACTACCTGCCCTAGTGATCCTGTCCCCTCACACCTCCTCCAGTCCCTCTCCCCAGCTGTCACTAGTCACCTCACTAAAATATTTAACCTCTCTCTTTCCTCTGGTATCTTTCCCTCCGCTTTTAAACATGCCATTATAAACCCATTATTGAAAAAACCAACACTTGACCCATCCAGCGCTGCCAACTACCGACCAGTCTCTAATCTGCCCTTCATCTCTAAACTCCTGGAACGCTTGGTCTACTCTCGCCTTATCCGCTATCTCTCTGCTAACTCCATTCTTGACCCCTTACAATCTGGTTTCCGCACTCTACACTCCACAGAAACTGCCCTTACTAAAGTCTCAAATGATCTCTTGGCGGCTAAATCGGACGGTAAATCCTCTCTCCTGATTCTTTTGGATCTCTCTGCAGCCTTTGACACTGTAGACCACAAACTCCTACTTAACCTGCTCCACTCTATTGGCCTCAAGGACGCGGCTCTCTCTTGGTTTTCCTCCTATCTCTCTGACCGCTCGTTCAGTGTGTCATTTGCTGGTTCCACCTCTTCTCCTCTTCCCCTTGATATCGGGGTTCCTCAGGGATCAGTCCTAGGTCCGCTCCTCTTTTCTCTCTACACAGCTCCTATTGGACAAACCATCAGCAGATTTGGCTTCCAGTACCATCTCTACGCTGATGACACCCAATTATATACCTCTTCCCGTGACATCACCCCTGCTCTAATACAGAACACCAGTTATTGTCTGTCCGCTGTCTCTAACATCATGTCCTCTCTCTATCTGAAACTGAATCTTTCTAAAACTGAG